>NC_056503.1:23992831-24031945 GCF_014905685.2 Nematolebias whitei | reverse complement strand
ATACTTTCCAAAAAATTTGGAATATCGTGGAAAAGTTGTTTAACGTACATAATTCCATTCAAAAAGTTTATCTTTAATAGATGATAGATTCAGGGCCCACAATTTAAACAATTTCAAGTATTTACTGTATTTGTTTATTTTTACATAATTTAATAAACTACAGACACTTTAATCCTGGACTGCAGTGCAACTCACATGACTGACCACTGAAAGCAAATCAAACACACACTACACACATTTAAATACAGCCCCAAAATGACAGTGGGTTCAGGTCAGAAAATGTGCCAGACACACGTCACTTCTCCTGAATGATCATTGCAAAAGTATCACACACTTAAAGTTGCACGGAAAAAAGTTACCAGCTGTCATGCTACATTAGCACTTTCAGGTAAAATAACAGGTACTGGTAAATCCCCAGGTTCAAACACTACACTAACTTATTCTCTTCAGTTTACAGCACCAACACCAAACAATGGTTGATATACACAATGAAGGAATAAATATGACACATTTAGATGCACATTTAGCATTTTGCCCAACATGGACTGAATTAGAAAATCAGAAAGATACCTTGTTTGTATTTGCAAATAATGTTTTAAGTGAAAAAGTAAATCTATTTGTTGCAATGTTTCTTCGGCCAAGTTAATCACACTGTAAGGCCTTAACTCATAATCCTTTGCTCCTGTACTCATTTGGTGTACCTCAAAATACACTCACCTCTGTAGTTTACAACTTGAACATTTGTGCATCAGATTGAGTCTCTTGTGACAGCACAGCTTTAAACAGCCCAATGAGTGAAGTGTCCTCTCACAGCAAGCATCCACAGTGCTGAGCTGTCACTGGCTGGCCAGCTGGAGGCTTAAACAACGCAACAATGTTGTTCAACTCATGAAGCCCTGTTTGTGCCTGATGTTGTTTGTCCAATAAAAATGAAAGTAAAATTATTATATGGCTTGCAGCTCTTCTTACTGACAACCTCTTAAAAAATAAAGCACATTCAGACACCTTAACTGGCATACAAAGCCATGCATTTGTCAATTTTTTTTCTCACTCGCTCTTGTGCAAGACAGACACCTTTTCTTCCCTCTCCTGTTCTACAGATTTTTTTGTGCATCGGAGCTCCTATTTTACACATCTTCCAAAACAAAAACTACTGTCATAGATCTGGTCAACTGGACTTTCAATGCAATCGACAAAATCTTTTCAATAAAGCAACAGGGTCCTGGAGAGCCCTCATGTCCCGCTGAGACTCATGCTGCTGGATACGCCATGGATGTGGGCGCTGATGTGTCTTTCTGTTCTGTCTCAGAAGACGCCAAATACATATATAATTGGATTTATGATAACAGGTTCCTTGCTTTTAGAAATCGTCTGGCTCTTGGTCTATCAACATACAAAGACGACAGCTGCAACTAATTTGGCCCTCGTCAGGCTGCCTGCCTTGTGAAGGTTTAGTTCGTGCTTCAAGGACTCAAAATCAGCTGATTTACGAGCTAAACCATAAGATGGAAGCAATTTGTGAGAATCGCAGGCCACCTGTGGCTTCTGAGACCCGCCAGCATGTTGGAAACAACCTTAGAGGAGGCTTGTAGGCACGGACCAGTGGAATGTCCACTAATCTGGCCATTTTGGATCTTGAAAGTACCAGCAGGACTTAAGGCTGACAAGAAAATTCAGTCTGCCTGAAAAAAGTCAACAATTGTGACTTATCTGAATCTGAATCTCCCAGTTGGCTTCGAAAACAGGACGACTTATCAAATTTATCCTGGGAAATGTGTAAACTAAGGAAAAGCTTCAACAATCGCAACACCCCACTCCACCCCCGCCCGAGAACTTCTGTGGAGGCTTATCAGAACTGTATCGGCTGACCAACATCTTATCGGGACTTTGGTCTATCTGGAATTTTTCATGGACAAATCTCAACGCCTTGCCATCAAATTGACATGTAATGTGTTTATAAATGTGCTTGCTGGCAGAGTTTTTTGATGTCTTAAATCGTGTCCTGATAGGACAAGGTGTGAAGAGATCTTTTTTGTAATGCCACTATACTCTCCTTATGGTTTTTCTCCCCCTTTTCTATCTAAAAAGCATATTTTGAAAAGGATAAGAGCTCCAGTAACAGCAGCAACGTGCACTCCGCCCATCTTTCGGATAACTGTACGAACATAATTTCACTGTATTTTGGTACAATGATAATAAATCTTATTTTGATTCTGATTCAGACATGCAGGACTGGGTGGAGAAGCAAATGGATTGACACTGAGACTAGGTCCACTATGCAGCACAGTAGGATAAATCCCCACGATACCTTCAGGAGAAAAAGAAAGTAAGTGTGAAAAAGAAATAGAACAGGAAAGCTGCCTTACCTTATTCTTTCTGCTGCACTGTCAGACCTGCAGAAAATATAGACAGCTTAGTAATTTTAACTATAATCACTGCGTGAATATTAACACAACTGATTACTGACACCAGTTGAAATACATTTTCCATACTAAGCGTTCTTTAAATCAATGATTTTTCTTGTATCTGCAAAAAAGTTACGCCTTTCACTGCCTCCAATGGTAAATTAAGGTAAAGATTATCTTTCCAATTATTTCTGAAAATTTTTAATTAAAATCTACTGATTTATGATATATTTTGCTAAAGCTACAGACAAACAAACTGTTAGCATTACTGACATCAGTAGTTAATACCAAAGTTATACAAAAAATGTTGCCTGATGTTAAGTGCTTATGTGTTGCAGATGACAGTGAGCTAGTTAAAGATATGTTTGTGTTTGCCATTGCGGCAGTCCTACTGAATGGGGTTGAATAGAAAAGTTAATTAGATTTAGATGTACATTCAGTGATCACTTTGAGTTTCATTAAAAAATTACAGTGGTTCATGAAATATTTTGCTTATGCTACAAAAACACACCCATATACGCTGTAGGGGTGCACCGATTGCAGTTTTCTGGCCAATCACCGATTTTTAAAAAGTCTGACCTGCCGATTCCGATTTTGGCCGATACCGATTTTGTTTTATAAGCGACACTGTCAGGTGTTATAAGGTCACAATGTACCTTCAATTTTCCAATATTATTTTATTGAAAAACATACCCTTGACCATTGTCCCAGAAACAATCCAAACTTGTTTTAACTGGTCTTGAGGTAGTGCTCTGAAATATAAATGAAGTTCAGACAATTGTTGTTAAAACTAAATAAATGAATAAAATTGGTTTCTCATGCAAGTATCAGCCGATTTCCAATTTCCCAAAATTAAGGAAATCGGAGCCGATAAATCGGCTGGCCGATAAATCGGTGCACCCCTAATACGCAGACATAGACAAAGGCAACATTGCTTTCATACCTATTTCAGCAGGTGATAAAAAGTATGCCACATTTAAATGTTCAAATAACCAACTTAAAAAAAGATATATGTTTGATAGGAAGGTCCATGAATTATATCCATGAAAGTGGTGTATATACAGTAGGTGGTCACCAGTATTTTTCTCTTTCAAATAGAAGTTTTGACACATTTCACTGGTCAAGATTCTCAGTCATCCAGGGCATGGTAAATCCAAAAAAGGTCAAAAACAAAACAACTGGACTTTATTTGTAACTGAAGATGTTTTGCTTCTCATCCGAGGAGCTTTCGCCTGATATGCAGCAACTTTCACACCTATCAAGAATTTCAACCTTGTGACCAGAGTGGCCCCTCTGTGGGTGGGACTACAAAGACCCTAACAATTTTCTATTGTGAGGATTGAGAGGTAAATCTGGATGTGTCAACCTGCATTATGTAAGCTTACAGAACACCACAGCTTTATAACTTAAATCCCATACTCCTTGTTTCTTTGAATTGAGAAAGCTCCTCAGATGAGAAACGAAACGTCTTCAGTTACAAATAAAGTCCAGTTGTTTTGTTTGTGCCATTTTTTTTTTGATTTTGACACATTTATATTGTTAGTTTTCTCAGAGTGTGATTAACTTGAACCCCAGAAGACTCAAGAGACTGAATGTAAACAATAACAATTACTTTATTTACAATATTTCCTACATTTACAGGCTGGACTTGGGAGAAAACTGGTAAACATCTTCGGAAGCAGAATGAAGATGGTGTTTTATTTAAGACAGACGATCTTCTGGAAGGTTTGCGTATAAACAGAGGAGGCTTAAGCCCCCAGTATACTGCCGCGTACATCCATACGCAGAGGTACGCATGTACAGCATACCCTCCGTGCAAAGCTCAAATTTTTACGACCGCATACGCGTACGCGGTGTCGCACAATAAACTGCCCAGCGACGAACTGTTTTGTATGCGACACCAATGTATTAAATTCCCCTTCTTCATCCCTGATCTGGCCTTTTCTTTTGTTTTTTTGCCAAGAGGCAGTGATCTCTTCCTCCTCTGTTGATGCCATGACTGAAATGGTGAGAAATGAAGGAATTTGCCACGAGCGAATTAAACTCAGGTGCAGCGTGGCTGCGGGAGGGTCTGGAGATTTCCTGGTGGGCTGGTCTGATGTGTGGGCTGCAGAGCCAGCGCTCTCTGTTTTTTTTATTTTTTTTATTTTTTAGATAATTTTATTAACAACATATAAACACTGAACACCGCTGCGGTGGAGGCTGCCAGCGCTCGCTTTTTTTTCTTTTTTCCGACCTGTCAATCAATCCAGTAGGCGTGTCAGCAAATGACCAATCGGCGACCTCAATTTGTCCCGAAGGTAAACGCCCCTTGTCTGTGAAGCTGCTCTGCAGCTGCTTGGGGTGTACGCTGGAGTATCATGTCTGAACCCTCTGCGTACAGTACACGCGTACGTACGCGTGAACGGACATACGCAGAAGTATACTAGAGCCTTTACTCTTGTTGTAGGTGTTCAGGTTTAGAGATGAGGGAAGATTTCAGGTTCCATGAAGGTGAATATGGTAAGTGAGGTTCACAGGTTTGTGTAAGAGAGTGGCAAAGGTAAGCAAGAGATCATTCCAGTTGGATCTCCCTATGAAGAGGATTGGTTTTAGGGTGAAGGTCCAAGGCAGACTCAGTCAAGTAAGTAAGGAAGTAGGTAAGGTAAGAAGTAAGGAAAGAGGAGGAGATCTCAGTTTTGGGGAATGTGCCTGGCTTTCAAGCCCATGGCCTCCTCGCTGCTGCCTCGCTCCTCTCCACCACCTCACTACCCTCCGCTCCCCTGCTCCCCTCCTGAGTTTCACAATTGGTCACCAGAGGAGGATCCAGAGTCAGATAATGAGCTATGGTTTGACTCCGGTCCTGGCTCACACTGACACCACAGGAGGGACTGATGGTAAAACCAGACCAGACTTGCCGACCTCCAGCTCCTCCCTCCACCAGAGTCTTCCCAGACGCAGCTGGGGGAGTGGTAGAAATTTTTTTATGGGCATGGGGGGCAGCCAAGCCCTTGCTGTCTGGGAGAGCAGTCGAGATCAAACAAGCCGACAAAATAGCTGAGTTCTGAGCAGTCGATTCCATGACAAACGTTTCCATCCGCTCCTCTCCGTGGGTGTCAGGGGCGACGACCATGTTTCTTCATGCCTCTCCGTGGGATGACAACGTTTTTCTTCCGTACCTTTCTGTGGGTGAAAGGAATGATGATCCACTTCCTCCACGCCTCTCTGTGGGTGTCGGGGGTGACGGCTGCCATTCTGCAACTCCTGCTACAGTTCTCCTGGGCTCATACTCTGCAACAGTCCTTTTGTCATCTCTTGTGGGTCCCAAGCCTGCTGCAGAGTCACTGTTTTCACCAACTTCTGTAGAGTCAGTGGTATCATCTCCAGTCACAGATTTGCTGGTCCCATTTCCAGCTGCAGCCCTCAACACCGGTTTGCCTGGTGTGGCTCTCATCGCTGGTTCACTTGCAAGAGATCTCATCAGTGGTTCACCTGCAGTCTCTTCAGCAGTCTCTCTGCCTGCCAGTCTCTCTTGCCGTAGTCTCTCCAGCAACCTCTCAGCCTACCACCGCAGTCTCTCCAGTGGTCTCACTGCCTGCCGCCACAACATCCCCGGTGGTCTCCTTATCTTTCTTCAGCATGAGTCAGAGAGGTTCCAGGTAGACATCACTCATGCCCAAAAATGGATGGTCTTCTGGCCGCTCACTAGAACTCTTGTTTAATTCTGAACGGTCTCCCGGCCGGCCACCTGAATGTCTGTCCCATACTGGAGAGTCTCCTGACCATCCATCTTCACTCTGGGGGTTGGAGTTCTTTGTCCCCTTTGTACAGTGCCTTGCGAAAGTATTCGGCCCCCTTGAACTTTTCAACCTTTTGCCACATTTCAGGCTTCAAACATAAAAATATAGAATTAATTTTTTTTGTGAAGAATCAACAACAAATGGGACACAATTGTGAAGTGGAATGAAATTTGTTAGATGTGTCAAACTTTTTTAACAAATAAAAAACTGAAAAGTGGGGAATGCAATATTATTCGGCCCCCTTGCGTTAATACTTTGTAGTGCCGCCTTTTGCTGCAATTACAGCTATAAGTCTCTTGGGGTATGTCTCTATCAGTTTTGCACATGGAGACACTGAAATGTTTCCCCATTCTTCCTGCAAAACAGCTCAAGCTCAGTGAGGTTGGATGGACAGTGTTTGTGAACAGCAGTCTTCAGCTCTTTCCACAGATTCTCGATTGGATTCAGGTCTGGACGTTGACTTGGCCATTCCAACACTTGGACACGTTTATTTGTGAACCATTCCATTGTAGATTTGGCTTTATGTTTTGGATCATTGTCTTGTTGGAAGATAAATCTCCGTCTCAGTCTCAGGTCTCTTGCAGACTCAAACAGGTTTTCTTCCAGAATGGTCCTGTATTTGGCCCATCCATCTTACCATCAATTGTGACCATCTTCCCTGCTGACGAAAAGCAGGCCCAAACCATGATGCTGCCACCAAAATGTTTAACAGTGGGGATGGTGTGTTCAGGGTGATAAGCTGTGTTGCTTTTACGCCAAACATATCGTTTTGCATTGTGGCCAAACAGTTTGATTTATGTTTCATCTGAACAGAGCATATTCTTCCACGTGTTTGGTGTGTCTCCCAGGTGGCTTGTGGCAAACTTTAAACACCACTTTTTATGGATATCTTTGAGAAATGGCTTTCTTCTTGCCACTCTTCCATAAAGGTTTTCGCAAGTCACTGTATATTTGATTTTTCCAGGTTTTTACCCGCCAATCTTTTTTGCCTCTTTGATCCTGGTATGTCTCTTTGCCCTCCATTCTTCCACCCAAGTTGTGTGGTGGTTTTCTTTGGGGATGTTGGGTGCCATCCCTGGAGGAATTTGTTGTGTCCTCCTGCACTCCCCTATGCTTTCTCTTCTTTGTGTTCTGCTCCTGTCACACCTGTCTTGAATCCCAGTCACTGCAGGTGTTTCTCACTTTGTCTCATTAGTCCTGTTTAAAGTCCGTCTTTTCACTCCTTTTGTGTCCGGGCATTATCTACTTAGGCTTCATGGTGCCGTGTCTGCTCCACCTGCCTTTTCCTAAAGTAAGTTTTATTTACTGTCCCGTCAGCACTTTGTTTTTGTTATTTGCAAAAATAAAAGTTATTATTATTTTTACCCCCAAGTTCTCCTGTCTTCCTGCATGTGGGTTCAACATTAAGCATAATAATGTTACCTTCCTAAATCTGAGTATTATTTTAAATTCCTCCCTCAGTACTTTTCTATGAATTACTCTCTTCATCCAAACTATTTTCCTCTAATTCTCATTTACTTCCTTGACTATCTGAAACCCTCTCATCTTCCTTCATATTTCTGCCGCTTTCTCGACTTTGCTCTATTCCTCTCCTTTCATGTGTCCAATCCTCTAACAGCATGTCCTCCTTGTTTTCTCCTACCTGATTTACCATTCTGACCCAGTTACATTCCAGCTGCCAACTGTCCAGTCTCACATCCACAAATATCCGTCCTTTCCTTGGCCACGATATGTTTGCTTCTTCATCTCAAACCGGTTGTCTTCCAGAGCTCTTCTTCTTCTATTGTCCCATACCAGCTCAGGATGTAGTTTGGCTTTAGCCAGCGTCCACTCTGCATTATCTTAAATACAGCAAGGTGGTTCTTTAGAGAAATGAGCCACAGCTTACGAGATGAAAACTCCCCCCTGCCACTCAGGAGTTGCAAATAGTTCACGTGAAAACAGACAATACTGGAATCTCTACCAGTGCAATTTATCACTAAAACATTATAGAAAAGTAGTGATAAAATGTCACGTGCCTTAAACATACAACATAGTTGGAGTCGGAGATACTACACATCTATCTTTCCATTACAACTTGACACAGTGATGGCAGGTGTCACAGCGTTGGTTCACGACACCCAGATCTTATGCTGAGTCATTATCACTGATGACTCACATTACGCTCACTTCACAAAGTCACAATGTGATATTACGTAATGTTGCCTGCAGTTACAGTGGAGGAGTTGCACTTAGCAACAGCATCACATGCAAAAACACGACAACAGATGAGCAAACTTACACTCAACTGCGTTTCATCACTCTGTCTTCCAAAGCTTCCATTGATGGAATAAATGTCTGGCACATGGGACTGAAGATACCAGCTAGAGGCAGATAATAACTAACAGCGTGCTCAGTTCACCACAAAACACAGCTGCCCACAGCACACTGAGTGAACTGCAGCACATTTTATTAACATACAAATGCAGTGAGAGTGAGAGAGACAGAGAGAGAGAGAGAGAGAGAGAGAGAAAGACAGAGTGACAGAGAGAGGGGGAAGAAACGGGACTGACTAACAGGATGATAGTGGTACAGGTGAAGATTTGGGAGAAGCAGCTTTCATGCAGACATGCAGCTGGTTTTACCTGCATAGGAGACATGACATTCCGTGCCCTCTAAAGCCAGATACAGAACGCTGCTCTCCCCACAGCTGCTGCAGATGCCCCTCAATAGCTAACACCGGAGTAGCAATAAGAACGGCAGAAAGAAATCCCATAGGTTTGACAGGTACTATTTCTAATTTGAGCAAGGAGACACAGCCAAAAGACTCAGCGGGAGGGAGAACCAGAGAGAGGAGGGGAAGATACAGGAGGAAGAATGGAGGAGTAGAGCACATCGTGAATGGACAGAGTAATATGGCTAAATGGGTAGTTACAAGCGAGACATACGGCATCCTGTACAGCTTGTTTGATATTTTCTGCCTTTTCTGTATGTTTTTAATAAACTTTCTGTTGATAACATGTAAATCCAATCATTTTTAGAAAGTTGAACCAATTGTTCTAATTAAAAAAAAAATTGGGTTGGCTTGTTGGTGAATATTTGCTAACAAGCAACATTTTTAAAAGGTTTAATATATATAGACAAGTGGCATTAAGTTTATTGCTGCCTAATTTTAATTTATTTATTTTTTCATTTACCCTTTATTTATCCAAGTAGTCTCATCGAGCCACAGGAACTCATTTTCAAGAGAGACCTGTTTAGGGAACAGATGGTGGGGGTTAAGGGCCTTGCTCAGGGGCCCAGAGTGGGGCGAATGAGGGTGGAGGCAGGTGTGGCTGTTCCACCTTTTCCACCCACATTTTGATGTTGACGGTACCGGGAGGTGAACATTCGACTTTCCGATCACAAGCCCATCTTCTAACCTCTGCGCCACCACTGCCCCTAATTAAAAATAAATAAATAAAAATGTTTAGATAAATATGTATATATATATTTTTTCACTTTTTCTCTCATCGCTTTACAAAATATAAACAAATCTAGAGGCCAATACAAGAAACACATTAAAATGAAATTTGCAGCTGCCCATATGAACAAACAAAATGTCTTCTGGAAAAAAATATTTATGGTCAGATTAGACATATATTAAGCTATTTAACCACGAGGACACGAAGTATATTTAGAGAAGTCCATCCATCCATCCATCCATTACCTTAACCCGTTTATTCCATTTTGGGTCACGGGGTCGCTGGTGCCCATGTCCAGCAATCACTGTGCGAGGGGCGGGGTACACCCTGGACGGGTCGCAAGTCCATCACAGGGCCACATAGAGACAAACGAGACAAACAACCATTCACTCTCTCACTCACACCTAGGGACAATTTAGAGTTACCAATCAGCCTAACATGCATGTTTTTGGTCTGTGGGAGGAAACCGGAGCACCCGGAGAAAACCCACAGATGCACGGAGAGAACATGCAAACTCCACCCAGAAAGGCACCCGGACCGGGGTTTGAACCAAGGACCTGCTCACTGAGAGGCAGCAGCTCTACCAGTTGCGCCACCGTGCTGCCATTTAGAGAAGTCACTTTTGGTAATCATATTTTGAACCCAAAGTTGAATAAAATGAAGCCAGGAAAAAAAAACAAAAAACCTGGTAATAAAGGTACAAAGTAAATAGAGGGTGTGCAGGAGACAGAGCTGGGTGAGTATACCATTACTGTGAATAGATTTTGCTGACATCGTAGCTATTTATCCTACAGTGTTTCTTGGCGTTTTACAGACACTAAGAGAAGGGCCAAAAAGTCCAGGACCAGGCTGACAATGGAGGTATCCAGGTAAGTTCAAGTTCAAGTTGGTTTTATTGTATTCGCATCACATGTGGTACATAAAGTGGAATGAAATTGTATACACAGGGTCCCATTTACATCCAACAATAGCAAAATTATAAATTGTAAAAGAAACTGTAATAAGGATCAGAATACCGGTAAGTAGGTCAGTAACTAGCTGGAGAGTGAAAAAAGTAAGTGGTCTCAATCATCCAGGTAAATAAATCACAAAAAAGTAAAATCATGTCATCTGGACAGTTTCTTTTTTGGAAGAAAATGTTCTATCCTGCATCCAAAGGACTTCATCAGTCTGAGGCCTGCCAACAGGATCTGTAAGTAAGTATCACCTTGCCGACGTGTTTCAAACAGGTCTGCTGTTGAGTTCCCAGGCAGCATGGCTTTACACATGCAAAATGGAGGACTTTCAGTCTAAAACAACCGATCATCAGTTTTTTTTCATTCAACCTTTATTTATACAGGTTAACCCCATTGAGCCTCAGGGACTCATTTACAAGAGAGACCTGATTTTAACAAAGAGTGATGACATCAGAGGACAACAAAGACAACAGAAGACCATCATAAAAGATGCATACAAATTGAGATTTATTTATTTTTTTTTTTTTTTTTAACAAGTGAAAATAAAATGGTATTTAAAAGAAAATGTAACAAAAAACAGCTAGGTTGTAAGGCAATGTAGAATACTAAAAACATGAACATGTCTGCATTGGTTTTTGACAGGAACTTAACAGATGTTTGAAGCCACTTAGAGAGGTCAAGGTCGAGAGCTTCAGATATTTTTGTAAGATATTCCAAGAAACTGGAGTGGAGTAGGAGAAGGCCCTTTTGACTAGTTCAGTTCTCACTGAGGGAACACTGCAGGTAATAATGTCCTGAGAGCGCACGCTGTAGCTGCACTCACACACTGACATGTAGGAGGAGATGTATGAAGGCAGCAGACCAAGAAGTGAAGTTAAATATGAATATTTTATGTGTATGCATGAGAGGGAGGCAGGTAGAAATGTGAGGCTACAAGGATCAGAGGTCACAAAGGTGCAGGACTTCAAATACTGTACTTTAAATCGACAGTTCAGGAAAACAGGAAAATAGGGAGTGTGGCAAAGAGGTGAAAAAAATTTCAAGCAGGATGGAGATATATAGAAACATTTTTGAAGTTATTTGTGACAAAAAAGTGGCAGTAAAGATCAAAATAAAGATGTACTAGAGAGTGGTGAGACCAGCTATAGTGTTTGGGTTGAAGACAGTGGCATTGACAAAACAGTATTAGATAGAACAATAATAGAATGAAATAGAAACAGCCTTTATTGTCCCACTGATGGAAAATTCAAGTGTAACAGCAGCAACAGATAAAACCATTTACACAAAAAGTTCCTAAATGTTAAAAGCAATATATAAAGAAATAAGATAAACAATATCAATAATAATAATCAATTTCAATTTGACTCATAATGTTTGGAAATGGGGCAGCACGGTGGCGCAACTGGAAGAGCTGCTGCCTCTCAGTGAGCAGGTCCTTGGTTCAAACCCTGGTCCAGGGGCCTTTCTGGGTGGAGTTTGCATGTTCTCTCCGTGCATGCGTGGGTTTTCTCCGGGTGCTCCGGTTTCCTCCCACAGACCAAAAACATGCATGTTAGGCTGATTGGTAACTCTAAATTGTCCCTAGGTGTGAGTGAGAGAGTGAATGGTTGTTTGTCTCGTTTGTCTCTATGTGGCCCTGTGATGGACTTGCGACCCATCCAGGGTGTACTCCGCCCCTCGCACAGTGATTGCTGGACATGGGCACCAGCGACCCCCGTGACCCAAAATGGAATAAACGGGTAAAGATAATGGATGGATGGATGGGATGTTTGGAAATGAATCACGAATATAACTGAGGCACTGTGACACCTTACAGCTACGGTGATGAACCAAAAGTCACATGATCAGTCGAAGTTTGCACAAATGAAGTGGTAATCAAATCCATCCACTGAAAAACACACTGCATACTGTATAGTGTTATTCAACATTTTTATCTGGGTTATGCACATGTTCATTTAAACACTAGATGGCGCTATATGACATTTTCTATGCAAAAGGTTTAAGCTACTTTAATAAGAAAATGATCACTGATATGCAAATTAATAAGAGTAAACAAATGAAAGCATGTTAGCTAGAAAACCAGAACCTATGTAATAAAATTATATCTAAAACAAATATAAAGCAGACTTTCATGTTTAGATATTTAAAACCAATTGTACTTATTTAAATGGACACTTTTCTTT
Source organism: Nematolebias whitei (assembly GCF_014905685.2). Classification (NCBI taxonomy): domain Eukaryota; kingdom Metazoa; phylum Chordata; class Actinopteri; order Cyprinodontiformes; family Rivulidae; genus Nematolebias; species Nematolebias whitei. Next base: position 24,019,179 of record NC_056503.1, on the reverse strand, counting down.
TTGATTTATTTAGTTTACATTAAATAAGATAACGGACACCTTGCAAATTCCTTTTGAATAAAAGAAACAACTTCCCTATTTCAATATTCTGCTGTCAATCACATCCAAAGTTTGACATTTTAGAACAAAATCATTCTGTTGGGAATGGTTTCCATTATTTCAGTCACATTTCAGGATGTTGTGCTCCATTTTCTGAACAGCAACAGGTGGTAAAATGCCTTTTAGACTATTACTTTAAAAATGATAATTGTGAGAAGCTAAGATTATCCCATTAAAGTTCAAATGCATTCTTCTAGAAACAAAAAAGTTGTCCGAAGTTTTTTTTAAAGTTGCCTGTAAAAATATTTTTTATAGAATTACAGTCAAGCCAAGTTAACACATTTGTTTCAAACTATAACTGTGTAGCCGACTTAAAAAAAGATTTACTTTTAAAACTAAGTAGTTATTTTTTTTTTTTTGCCAGCAGCTTTTTTGTCAAGTTTCACGTCACATCCATCATTTATCTTAACCCACTTCTTCCTTCCCGAGTCACTGGTGTCCATGTCTAGCTATCATTGTGTGAGAGGCGGGGGACACCATGGACAGGTCACAAGTCCATTCAGGGCCACAGTTTTGCATCACAAGAAATATTTAAAAACGTTGTCTTTGCTTGAGCCTTATGCTGTCATAAGACTAAAGTGTCTGCATGCCCACAAGAAGATCACTGGGGAGAAGGTATGCTGTGAATAAACACTCTTATTCTGATGTTATGCAAGTGTTCAAGCTTGTACACCTGTCCTTTTAAGTATGATCCTTTTAAAACGGCAAGAACAGGAAGTTAACATGACACGGGCCATCAGTGAATTATTCATTACTTAAATAAATGCAGAACCATAAAACATTTATTTTAAACAGACAGTTCAGCTGAGCTGACAGTTTCCAAATGTAACCTAATTATGATCCCAACAGATGTGCTTGTTTTAAAATGTCTCAACATCTTAGGTCAAGTTCAAGTATCTTTATTGTCAGTCACATCATGTGTGGTACATGAGGTGAAATGAAATTGTGTACTCAAGCAAGGTTCCAGTTACACCCAAAAATAGCAAAAAAAGTATAAACCCCCCCCCCCCCCCCAATATATAAGGATCTAAGATATACATTAAGACATATGCTAAACCTATGCTAAAAGTTACACTAAAAGATCTAAGAAATACTCTAAAACACAAAAAAATGTAAATAATACGTTGTAGGAAGCAGCTTCCCGAATATGAATCTGTGGTGAGCAGATGGGAATGAATGCATACAGCAGCACGGAAAATTATTAGCAACAATATCTTTAGTCTATATATATCCATATATATATATATAGTCTAATATATATATATATATATATATATATATATATATATTGGGAAGTGGTGGCGTAGAGGTTAGAAGATGGGCCTGTGATTGGAAAGTCGCAGGTTCAACTCCCGGTACGGTCAAAATGTGGGTGGAAAAGATAGAACACCCATACCTGCCTCCACCCTCATTAGTTCCATCATGGCCCCCTGAGCAAAGCCCTTAACCCCCTTCTGCTCCCTAAAAAACAGGTCTCTCTTGAAAATGAGTTCTCGTGGCTCAATGAGACTACCTGGATAAATAAAGGGTAAATTTATATATATATATATATATACATATATATATTTATTTTCTCTCTGTCGTGTTGTATACCTGCCTCAAACATACACAAGTTTGTAATTCTATCCTTATTAAGAGAGTATATGGACTTCTTGCCATGCTTGTAGCCTAACTCTTTCCTCATGTCATCAATGACCTCAACTCAACACACCTTAGTCCTAAACCTGACCTCAACTCAACACACCTTAGTCCTAAACCTAACCTCTAACTGTAGTAGGAATGGTTTTTAAAGAAACTTTGTATCATGACCAGGAACGCGATTTTACCAGAAAAGGTCCAAAAAAGGTCATTAAAACCAGGTACACACACACTTATAAAACAAAAAACAAAAACAAAAAAAGAAGCGAATAGCAGGTAATGGATTGGAGTGGCCTGGAAAACTGCAAATGAAACAAACACGTTAGTCAATTTGAATAACAATGTTTGCGTTAGGTCCTGTTTATACGAGAGTTATCTCTGGAAACTTTAGGGTTCAATTCAATTTCAATTCAGTTTATTTATATAGCGCCAAGTCACAACATAAGTCATCTCAGTGCACTGAACAGAAACATTGTTTAAGGGTCAATGTTTACTTTCATAAATCAATAAAAAAAAAACATGTTTACAAGTAGTTGCTGTAGTTTTCATGCCAGGCAGTGTTGCCAGATGAGAAAAGAAAAAACACCGTACCATTGTTTTAAAATGATTGTATTTTAAACTAAACCATCATATATTGAGTGAGGTATGCTTTCTAGAGGTACTGTAATTTTAAGGAGATTTGAAACTAAGGAGGGCAGACCGAACATGGGGACTTGAAAATCAAACAAAAACTGATCTTACAATAAAATCAGAAAGATTTCGTGGCAGCAGAACTTCTTCCAAAACTGCAAAAATCTCTCTACAAAAATGCTCAGAAACTCAGAATCACATGGGGAAGAAATCATAATGTGTAGTACAAAGAACAGTGCAGAAACTAAATGAAACACCTGGGGAAGGAACAACTGAGAACAGGTGACAGTGGGTGCGGCAGGAGCAGCACTGAGACACACAAGGACAACACCCAGGAATAAAGAAACTCGGGAAGTACCAACAAGATTCTACATATAAGAACGCAAAAAGGATTATTGAAAGATGAAGTATGTTTTGTTCATGTGCACAGAATTTTTTTTTTTACAAGTATCACACCAGAATTACTTTCTGATTAAATAGAGCTTGGATACAAAGTTTGACAAATCGCCACAGGAAATTGCAGTGAGTAATTTTTATTTGTATTTTTACAGATGTGACTGCTATTTCTGTCCTCCAACAGAAAATGTTGAACAGTAGAGATGCCATTTTCTGCATTTTGATGTACAAAGTATTTTAACGGGTTGTTATGCATCAACATTTATCTACATTTGTAAACGCTTAATAAAATTACTATTTTGGAGCAGAACAGCAGGTTGTGTGCAGCAGCTCTGATTCTGTCAGGTGTCCTAACCCCCCTCCTCCCTCCGCTCACTTCACGGTTCTGAGCTGAACGCTCCTGCTCCAGTCTCGTGGCACCGTTTGAAGCACCTGAAGAATCCAGTTCTCTGTTGTCCAACTAAGGACATCCATCCATCCATCCATCCATCCATCCATCCATCCATCCATCCATCCATCCATCCATCCATCCATCCATCCATCCATCCATCCCTTTTTAATTAAAGTAAATTGGAATGTCTTTTTGACATTTTGATTGTTGTTATTTTGACAAATTAGCACCGTTGTTTTGAAATGTGACGAATAATGTGAATAACACATCAAACATTTCTCTCTTTGTATTTTTAATTGATTTTTTACAGTAAGCTTTTTGTAATTTATTATGTCTGAAATGTAGCAGGAGTTCAGACACCTGCTGATGTGCGCGCGCTAGAACTGTCTGGAGACGTTTCTGTGTGTAACGTGCACTGTCCACTTATTCTGTTGAATAAATTATCGTTTCTGTTTTGGGTGTCAGAGAGGAGGGGAGAGGGGGTGTTTTTCAGTGTGCAGTCCCACTGAGTACGGACAATATTTGGAGAGGAGGAGAAGAGAAGAACTCTGCGCAGAATCTCTGTGTGTAAATGTGACATTCTGTCCCTCCGTCCTCACCTCTCCCACCTAGAGGTTCCTCTCCAGCTCCTCGAAGGAGCGTGTAGCACCGCACGTGCTGCAGCTGGAGCATCCACAGACTGGGTCCGCCGGGCTAAAGGCAACGTCTCCTTTCGTTGTATTTTTAAATAAATAATCAAAATAAAAATGCACGATGACTTTGAACTTTTAGGGGCGGAGCTGCCGGATCCGAGGAAAGAGTTGCCGGAACAGAATGGGTCAAAATGACAGAGTTCCCGGATCTTGTTCCGGCAGGATCCGGCTCAAATTAACCACTGCATCCCACCACTGATAGGCTCTGTTAACCGTAGGTCTGCTGTAATTATTTTGCTGGAGAATCATCTGAAACACACACACAGCATGCTTTACTAAATTATATTTAATCGACATTTACCTGTACGTACTTTTACGCTTGGCTCCCACTATATAGCAGATTAGCATTAGTTTACCATCACACACAGTTTAACTCACATCTTTATGGCTTCCCACGCTCTCCTGTACTTCTCCAGAATCTTTTGCCTCGCTGCCCACAACCTTTTCTGGGTCTCTTCTTTTTGACGTTTGACAAAAAGTCGCAGACTGAGCAGAATGTTCATCAAAGCTACAAGATCCTCCATTTTTGTTGCGTATTTTTTCAGGATCTTTTTCTAATATGTTTAGTGGTGGATAGTAAATAGCCTAATGGAGCACTACCGCCACCAGCTGGTAAGAGGCATTGGATTCCGGACCTGCCCACTAGAACTGGTACTGAAATTTATATGGAAAAGCGACATGTGCCAAGCTGAACCGAGTTGAGCCGAGTCGAACCGTTCTGAGCCGTCCCTATGGAGAATGAGCATTAGCTACAGCATGAGGCGAGGAAAAGCCAGGCCAGGGTGCAGCGCACTGTGCAAGGTAGCTGAGAGTTACTGACTTCTTCAGGGGTTAATGAGGAGGCATCTGATGAGAAGGTCTGTAGGCAATCTATAATCTTGACCTGGCTTATTTTCAATCCAAAAAATAAATCCAGCAGTGAAGAAAAACATTCTATATTTTGTCATTTCTGGAACTTGGTTTCCAACACAAATTGTTATGAGAAAATTTGTTTTCTTTGCCCAGAAATAAACAGACAGACATCAGACGCAACGCACCAGGACGGGGAAAATGAACGGAGCTGAAAGTGACTCACAAAGTAGCTGCTTTGTCAGAGCTGACAGAAGTGTTTTGGGGATCTCTCAAATGTTTGACTCCATTCTGTTGTACAAAACATCCTGCTCAAAACATTACACACAGGTGTCTCAGTAAAATAAATTATTTTTCTGAAAGACACATGATTTCATAATAATTGTCAAACAATAAATTAACATATTCTTGTTTTACACATGTCAATCAAATAAACAATCTCAATTAAGATATCCCCTCCCCACCACCAAAAAAAAAAAAGAGAGACTAAAATAAGAATAAGCATTTGTCAAACTGTAGCTGTCTAGGTGTCCAAAGACAGTGAAGGTGCAGAAACTACCAGACATTAGTCAGGTCAGAAGCAACTTTTCACTAAACCAGTTCAGGGTCCAGAAAACTCGTCCATCGTTAAACAGAGACAGAGTCCTCCGTGTTCGACTGTCACCCTCTTACAATGCTGTTATTGCAAGTATCATTCAACCTCCTGTGAATAGCAAGTGGCCATCAGGGAACTAACACTCAATTGTTAGGCTGACGGTCCTTCTCTCACATGTAAACAACTATTTTTGGCTGTCACCAGCAAACTGGTTGGTCCATATGAGAAGGTGCTATTTATAAGACCGAGTTTGTTGCAGCTCCTCTGACCAAAGAAGTATTTTAGATTAAAAAAAAAAAAAGTTTCACCAAAAAAGAATCCAACCAGAGGACCTGACTCAACCTTATTAGATTGGTCTATCTGGATTATTGAGCTTGCATCAGAACAGTTCAGGGTAGTTCTTATGCCCACCCAAAGATTCAGAGTTCATGGTCAGCAGAGTAGTGTTTCCTCATGCTACACACCTCTAACAAATGTTAATTGATCTAATAAGGCTAGGTGCAACCAACCCAGAATATCAACTAAAATGTATGTTGGAATCACTTAGCAGGATATGACAAACCAGAACACCACCACTAAGCAAGTAAGCCAGGAAAACATTTAAAGACTGTTCAAAATGAGTCAAAAACCTTGTGTTTCAAAATTACAAAATACAACAGTAATACATTTTTTTGCTCCTTAAACTGATTATTTTTTCACACATTGATGATGATAGCAGGAGCTTAAAGCAACATGAATGCATCAAGGTAAGGTGAAGGAAATGGAAAGAAATGAGAAGGCAGGGCCCAAACCAACCTGCTTTCACTGCCTTGCTCCTTCTCTCTGACCTGCAGCCACTTCTTCAGCAAGAAACGCTTGCGGCGAGGGGATGCACTGGGAGTGGAACAGCTTGACCAGGAAGACGGGGCGTCCTCATCGCTGGATGGAGTAATCTCAATAGAAGGCAACTGAAGGTACTCCTTGAAGCTAGAAGGGGATCTAGCTGTCAAGAGATTGCTGGTTTGCCGAACTCTCATCATCTCTTTTTCACTGGCTACGTTCCTCATGTGCCGCATCTTTAAGCGTTTGCGTTGAAGAGTAGGAGTTGAAGAGCTGGATCGCACGGTGCAGTCCGAAGCAGTGTTGCCATCTCCATCTGAATATGCTGGGACATCTTGTGGCATGCTCACCTGGAGTGAAGGAGGTTTTAGTGTGTCACTCATAACTTCTAGGATTTTTCTAAAATGCAGACAAAAAGCACAAAAAAAAAAAATCTTTGTCGAGATCTGCGTTGTTAGTTCTGGATCGTCAGTGTTGTTTTTTTATGCGGAAAAAAGGTTTGCATCATCAGGCACAAGCTCAGATTCTTTGAGTGTATTCATATAGCCCCCTGTTTAACTGCCAACCAACGATCAAAATAAGAGAAGCCAAGAAATCCAGATATCATTGACCTAACCAAGTCCTGCCACTGAGCTGTTGGTGAATATATATCAGTTTGGCGTCTAGCAGCCAGACTGTGAAGACCAGTCTTGTAGCAGTAAACCCATTCACTCTGGGTAGAGGAGAGCTAGATTAGATGACAAAAGGGGTTACTGTTCTGAAAGCAGCAGATGAAACATGCATAAGGCCTGTCAGGGAGTGTAACACAACTCCTTTGCTGGCCCTTCCCTGGGACTCGCAGGCCAAGTTACACACCCAAAAAACACGATAAAATTCTGATAATGCTACTGCCCAAGCAGTTTGAGCTATTATCTTAGCTGCTGGTGTTAAAGTTTAGGAGGAAGACACTGGATGTCAGCTCTAAAATATTGATGATGCTGATGTAAGACTGAGATATAATTTGCTGTCACCTAGTTCTCATTTCAGAGGTCCTAAAGCAAATGAAGACCTACCTGGTCACTTGGTTATGCTTGTCCTGGCAGCTGACTTCTGTCCTGTGCTCCTGTGTGGCATTGCCTCTGTGTGCAGTGAATGCCTACATGTTAGAGGGGAGGTGATAGTACTGCAAGGTATAGGCAAGGCTAGAATGATGATGATAACCACATCAAGCAGCAGCACACCCCCCCCCCCCCCCCCCACACACACACAATGACACAAATATACAAAACATTAGCTGGGCCATTAAATATAGAAACACATACAGACACAGGCAAACACCAACATAATAGGCCATGAGTGAAAAAGCTGATGTTCTAAATGCCCCTCCTAGGTTGATCAGTTCTTAACACGTTTCTTTCCTAATATGGTCCTAAAGATATCCATGACCTTTAAACTTTCTGTCAGAGACGAGAAATTCAGAGACAACATCTGATCTATGTGAATCACTGCCACTGTGTACATAAGATATTGAAGGGGAAATAACTGATTTATATGCTAAGGAATACTGGTACATCACAATAAAACATATTTCCAAATCAGAAAACCAAACAATGATATCAATTCAGCACACTGACATTGTTTGTCTGTTTGATGAGGAACACCCAATTTTTTTCTCTTATGAGGGCTGAGATCACACATTCTGTTTGCAGAGATACAATAGTCAAGTCAGCTGAAGCAAAATGAAACAAAGTAGATAAATGGATGAAACTACTGCAAAACATGCAGGGAGAATTGAATGAGCCTTGTAGTAAAACTAAAATAAGTAAAAACAAAATATAACAAACACAAGTTCTATGGTGAAAGTAATTTGTATTTGTCTCTGTGCCCAGTTATGATTTATATATGTTTATTTATTTATTTATTTAAAGAGGCGAATCACATTGAGAACACACAACTCTTTTGCAAGGGAGGCCTGGACCTGGAGCCAGCCTAACATGCATGTTTTTGGTCTGTGGGAGGAAACTGGAGTACCTGGAGAAAACCTATACAAACATGAGATCATGCAAACAACACACGGAAAGACCCCAGGTCCAAACTGGAGACTAAACCCAGGATCCTCCTGCTGTGAGGTAACATTGCTAATCACTAAGCTGTTGTGCTGCCCGCTAGTATACTAAAATAATTTTTCTGCAATATATGAGATATGCAGTATGTTATATTTTATCGAGGGAAACAGAAGAGAGTCATTCCCGCACAAAAAATCTTACCAAATGGCCCACAATTATTGCTAGGAAAAGGCTGTATTATTACCTGGAATTCAACAGCTACCAAGCAAAAGCGTTTTAATTGTTTTTTTTTTTAATTTGTAAATAGCAAATTTGAACCACTGATTTCTTTGCTAAAAATGCTGTGAGTAAAGAAAAAAATATTGACTGATGTGTAAATGTCTTATGCTGTTGATTTATGCCCAATACGTCGATCACAATCTACCAGTCAACCGCGATCAACCAGTCGATCACGAAGGCAATTTCGGTAGATCGCATGGTGAAATAGATGTTAGTCTTTTTAAAAAAATGTCTTTTTTTTTTTTTTTAATAGACGTCAACCCATCAATCCATTTTCACTATGCAGTTGGTCAATTGATTGACATACAGGTTTTTGCTTACGCATAGGTCACCACACATGCACATTCAACATCACTTAAAACAAACAAGTTGACTCGTAATAGCCTCCATTTTATTTCTTCTAAAATAAACAAAAAAAAAGTGTGTACACTACCAACAACACTACCAGCCTGATCAAGAAAGCTCATCAGACTCTACTTCCTCAGGCGGCTGAGGTGAGTTGGTCTGGGAAGCAAAGCCCTTACCTCCTTCTACAGGTGTGCAGTGGAGAGCATCCTGTGCTCCAGCATCAACGTGTGGCATGGAGGATGCACAGCTGCAGAAAGAAAAGCTTTGCAGAGAGTGGTGAAGGCTGCACAGAAGTCTGTTGGAATCAGTCTCCCCACCATCATAGACATCTACACTTACAAATGTAGGAAGAGAGCTACCTGCATCATGAAGGACCCCACTCATCCAGCACACTCACTTTTTGCCCCACAGGAAGGAGGTTGCGGAGCATTAAGTGTAGAACCACTAGAATGAGGAACAGCTTCTACCCTGAGGCTGCCAAGGTGCCATATAAAACATGGTAAAATACTAAAAATAAGAACGTAAAACAAGAATGTAAAACATAAAAAGCATATTTAATATGTTTATACATGAGTTTATATTTTGTATTTTATAGTAGGTAGATCACATGGACTTTGTCATTTTAAAAGTATCTTGCATGATGAAAAAGTGTGGGCACCCCTGTCCTAGTTGAAGAAAATTAAGATGTGTCTTGAAGTACAACACTACTGCTGCCCGCCTGCTCCAAAATATGCCTCAGCAAATAAATCTATAAAGTTTTCTTATGAGTCATTATAAATTAGTCATTATATAACTGATGCAGTTATTCCAACAGGTTGAGTACCTGCATCTTTCATGGTAAATACTTCCCTCACTCATGAACAAAATCTCAAGTTACTTGAACTCCTCCACTTGGGGCTGAACCTCACTCTTGACCTGAAGAGTAGACTTGACTCCAAGTCAACTTGACTTGACTCCAACAGGTTGAGTACCTGCATCTTTCATGCTCAATACTTCCCTCACTCGTGAACAAAATCTCAAGTTACTTGAACTCCTCCACTTGGGGCTGAACCTCATTCTTGACCCGAATAGTTAAATTTCACCCTTTTTTGACTGAGGATCATGACCTCATGGTGGTGCTGATTCTCATCCCAGCTGGTTCACACTTGGCTGTGAACCGCTCCAGTGAAAGCTGAAGACAACGGCATGATGACGCCAACTACATCATCCACAAACAGCAGAGACGGATTCCTGAGGCCACCAAATTGGACTCCCTCAGCTCCCTGACTGCACAGAGAAATTCTGTTCATAAAGGTTATGAACTGTTTGGTATCAGTCAGACCTCCATTGCACGACTACAACTGGTCCAGAATGCAGCAGCCCGATTTTTAACCAGTACAGGCAAAAGAGAGCACATCACACCAGTTTTGGCCTCACTGCACTGGTTACTGGTTCACCTTCGAATCCAGTTCAAAATACTCATGTATGTCTACAAATCGCTGAACAGTGTCGCACCCCCCCCCCCCCATCTCTCTGATCTTCTACAACCGTATGTCCCACCACGTTCCCTGAGGTCAGCGGACCAGTTGCTCCTCACAGTTCCAGGAACTCGTCTTAAGTGCAGAGGTGACAGGGCCTTCTCTGTAGCAGGACCAAGACTTTGGAACAAGTTACCTCTGCTTGTCAGACTGGCCCCCTCCCTCTTGATTTTCAAATCCCGTTTAAAAACTCACTACTATTCAGTAGCTTTCAACACCAGATGATCTGTGTTTTGAACCTGTACGCTCCACACTGGTTTGTCGTCATTATCTGCATCGATTTTATGTCTATATTTTTGATTTACTTAATTTTGTATATTGCTTCGTGTGTTGTCTGTTGTTCTGTCTGTACAGCACTTTGGTTGGCCTTGTAGCTGTTTTAAGTGCTCTATAAATAAAATGGTATGGTATGGTATGGTATGATATTCCCCATCACATACTGACTTCAAATCAAAAATCCAAAATGACCATGGCTTAATAGAAAAAAAAAAAGACTATAGCATATTAATTTTTTGCCATGTTGAGCTGAAATTTGGTATGATGGTGTCTAAGAGCAAACCCCACCACACAGTACTGTCAAATCAAGTCAATCAATGGCAGTCCCTGTCAAAATTTCTCCAGGAACTTTCTAGTTATGGTATAGAATTCCCTGTAATTAACCAATGTTATAACTCGGGGAAACCAGATTTGTACGAGACCCGGAATGAGACAAGACTCAGGATAGAAAAAGGCAATAGAGTTTATTATTTACAGTGGTAAAAATGTACACTTGGTCCTCTGGAGCTCCTGAGGGAAAGAGAGATGGTCAGGTGGGTCTGACTGTAGTTTTCTGGCACGATAATGATCTGGTATTTGTTTCTCTTACACGTTGGATAAGGAGAGATGGTACCGAATGGATCCAAATCTTGGATCTGAATGGATCCAAGAATTGATCCTGGCACTCCAGGAATGTGAGACCAGGCTGAGCAGACAGGGCAGGTGAGGCTTGCAACTGGCTGGATGGCAAGGCACGAGGAGAAGGACTGGACTGAAGAGAACCAGGACTAGACCGAGAAGTCAGGATAGCTAGAAACAAGAGAGGCAGGGTGAGTAGAATACTTCAAGTAATAATACAGGCCGGAGGCATAAGTACCACCAAGCAAGGAAGTCAATCCCAGCAGTTCTTTGTTTGATTTTATCCTCAAATGGTGCTCCTATTGAGTTTGTTGATTCCTGCAAATATTTGGGTATCTTGGTCCACTCGCATCTCTCTTTTAAGCTTCATGTGGAAAACTTAGTGAGAAAACTGAAAGTTAAACTGGGTTTATTTTTCAGAAATAAATCCTGTCTAACTGTGAATGCTAGGAAACGCCTTGCAACTTTGACGTTCCTTCCTGCAGATGTTGGACGCTGCCTATCATGTTGCGTTATAATTCATAACTGACTGTAAGTACTGTACACACCATTGCACCCTGTATTCACTGGTTAACTGGTCATCATTAACTTCATGCCGACTCACACTGGTGCATTTTCATCTTTAAATCACTTCTTGGTCTGTTCTCTTCATACATCTCCTCCTACATGTCATTGTGTGAGTGCAGCTACAGCGTGCGCTCTCAGGACATTATTACCTGCAGTGTTCCCTCAGTGAAGATTGAACTAGACAAAAAGGCCTTCATCTACTCTGCTCCTGTTTCCTGGAATATCTTGCAAAAGATCTGAAGCTCTCAACATTGACCTCTCTAAGTGGCTTTAAACATCTAAGTTCCTGGGGAAAAACAAAACAAAACAATACAGACATGTTTTTGTTTTTAGTTTTCTACATCACCTTACAACCTAGCTGTTTTTTTTTAAATACCATTTTATTTTCACTTGTTATTCTCAATTTGTATGCATCTTTTATGATTTTCTATTGTTGTCTTTGTTGTCCACTGTTGTCATCACTCTTTATTTACACTGAAAAAGGTTAGAAAGATCATTCATAAAAATAGGATAAGGGAATGCTGGAAATTTTTCACTCGGTGATTATGCATTACAATACAATACAATACAATACAACTTTATTTATAGAGCACTTTAAAACAACACTGTTGGCCAAAGTGCTGTACACTAGGACATACAAAAACATAAAAACCCCACTATCAGGATTGTACAACGTCGACCCCCAAAGTAGCAGACCAAGGAAGCAAGGACACGAGGCAGGTAAAAAGGTAAGTGATATTTATTTACAGGTGAAGATAAAACTCGAACAGCTGTAAGGGAAGGGGAGAGACGGTGAATATATATCCTCTTGGTAGATGATGATGTGATTGTTAAATCAAGAATTGATCCTTACTTTGTTATTGTTGCAGGAGATGGTTGAGGAGGAGCAAAGAGTGGGATCCTGGGTGTGAGGAGGAATCCAGAGGAGAGTAGCAGGTTGACCCAGACAGAGTGGTGGATGTTGTAGCTGGAGATGAGACATCAAGATCCACAGGAAGGAGTTCCAGTGGTGAGAGAAGCCCTAGAGAGGACCAGAATGAACCAGGCCGTGGAAGGTCCGATTGGCATAAGATGTCCCAGCACTGGAGAGGAGACTGGCAGCTGCTTAAGTAGGTGAGTCAGCAGTACTCCTCAGATTGGTGGCAGGTGTGACGAGTTGGGTGATTAGCTGTGGAGGGAAAGTGACAAACAGACACAAACAGACAGAGGGAAACCAGGAATCCCACAGTGCCCCCCCCTCAAGGATCGCCTCTCGGCGATCTAAGCCGCTTTTCAGGGTGAGCCTTGAAAAAGGAGGTGATAAGGCCTGCGTCCAGGATGCGAGACCTAGGGACCCAGGAGCGATCTTCAGGACCATACCCCTCCCAATCTACCAGATATTGGACGCCCCGGCCCCTGCGTCTCACATCCAGGAGACGTCTGACGGTGAACGCAGGCGCGTTGTCAATCATCCGGGGGGGAGGAGGGGATCTAGAGGGAGGCTGAAGAGGACTGGAAACAATGGGCTTGACTTGGGACACGTGGAAGGTCGGGTGTATCCTCATGGATGGAGGGAGTTGAAGCCGCACCGCCGACCTGTTCAGCACTCTCACAATAGGGAAAGGACCTATAAACCTGGGAGAGAGTTTCTTATGGAAGTCCTTCAATGTGATGTCCCGAGTCGAGAGCCAAACCTTCTGACCAGCCTCATATCTGGGGGCCTCGGAGCGGTGTCTGTCCGCGAAACGTTTGTTCTGCTCAGAGGACCTGGCCAGAGCCGCCCTAGTCTGTCGCCAGACCCGACGACAGCGCTTGAGGTGAAGGTGAATCGAGGGAACGCCCACGTCGGCCTCCTGAGAAGGAAAGAGAGGAGGGGAAAATCCCAAAGCCACCTCAAATGGAGATCGTCCAGTGGCCGCCGAGGTCTGCGAATTGTGGGCGTATTCGATCCATGGAAGATGCTGGCTCCAGGATGATGGGTTGGAGCCGATCACGCACCTCAAGACAGCCTCCAGATCCTGGTTACATCTCTCCGTCTGACCATTGGATTGGGGGTGGTATCCCGAGGTGAGACTGACAGTAGCCCCCAAAGCTTCACAGAACCCCTTCCAGACCTGGGAGATGAACTGAGGGCCCCGATCAGACACAATGTCCAATGGAATGCCATGGAGGCGGAAGACATGCTCCGTGACAATCTGTGAGGTCTCGAGAGCAGAGGGGAGTTTAGGGAGAGGAATGAAATGAGCAGATTTGGAGAAACGATCAACTATGGTGCAGACGACAGTGTTACCATTGGAGACGGGAAGGCCAGTGACGAAGTCCAAGGCGACGTGAGACCAAGGACGAGTGGGGATGGAGAGAGGAAGAAGAAGGCCAGCAGGGGGTTGATTGTTGTTCTTGTTTTGAGAGCAGGTCGGGCAGGAAGAGACGAACTCCTTAACGTCCTTCTGCAGGTTCGGCCACCAGAAGGAAGCTTTTGTCAGGTGGAGCATGCGTCGTATACCGGGGTGACAAGAGAAACGAGCAGTGTGGAGCCAATCCAGAACCTTGCCCACCATGGAAGAGGGAACGAACAGCCGTCCAGGGGGACCCGAACCAGGATCAGGTTCGGTCGTTTGGGCCTCCAGGATGTCCTTCTCGATGGGCCAAGTTACAGCTCCCACCTTGCAGTAGGACGGGAGGATGTCTTCGGGAGTTCCGGAATCCTCGGCTGACGAGAATTGTCGAGAGAGGGCGTCCGGCTTGACGTTCCGAGATCCTGGGATATAGGTTATGGAGAACTGGAAACGGGAAAAGAACAAGGACCACCTGGCCTGTCGGGCATTGAGCCTCTTCGCCCCTTGAAGGTAGGCCAGGTTCTTGTGATCCGTCCAAATAATGAAGGGGAGTTCTGATCCCTCCAACCAGTGCCTCCATTCCTCCAAGGCTAACTTGATGGCCAACAACTCACGATCACCCACGTCGTAGTTGGCTTCGGCGGACGAGAGGCGACGGGAGAAGAAGGCACACGGGTGAAGTTTCCCATCGTCGGACGACCTCTGCGAGAGGACGGCCCCAACCCCAGCGTCAGATGCGTCGACCTCCACGATGAATTGCTTTGAGATATCTGGATGGGATAAGATAGGAGCAGTGGAGAAGAGATGTTTAAGGGTGGAAAAAGCAAGTTCAGCCTTGTCAGTCCATGAAAACTTTATGCGGGTTGAGGTTAGTTGTGTGAGGGGAATGGCAATCTTGCTGTAGTTCTTTATGAAGCGTCTGTAAAAGTTGGCAAACCCCAAGAATCTCTGTAATTGTTTCCGATTAGTGGGTGTCGGCCAATCCACCACCGCTTGTGTCTTATCTGGGTCAGACCTCACTTGTCCCCTCTCAAAAATAAATCCCAAAAAGGTGACTGAAGATTTGTGGAACTCACACTTCTCAGCTTTTACAAACAGTTGATTCTCCAGTAATCTTTGGAGGACTGCTTTAACATGTTGGGTGTGTTGTGCCTCGTCTTTAGAGTAGATTAATATATCGTCTAGGTATACGAACACGAAGACTTGGAGGAAATCTCGTAGGACGTTGTTGACAAGGGCCTGAAAAACTGCTGGAGCGTTGGTCAAGCCAAAAGGCATGACCAGATATTCAAAATGTCCAAGGGGTGTCTTGAAAGCAGTTTTCCACTCGTCCCCCTTACGAATACGGACTAGGTGGTAGGCATTACGGAGGTCTAGTTTTGTGAATATTGTAGCACCTTGTAATTGTTCATAAATGGAGTCGATGAGAGGTAGTGGATATTTATTCTTAATAGTGATCTGATTCAGGCCCCAATAGTCTATACATGGACGAAGGGTTTTGTCCTTCTTTGCGACAAAAAAGAACCCAGCTCCAAGTGGAGACGTGGATGGGCGAATAATACCAGATTTAAGAGAGTCTTCGATATAATCCTTCATGGAGGCTCTCTCAGGACCAGATATGTTAAACAATCTACTAGCGGGTAGAGGAGCTCCAGCCAGCAAATCGATCGCACAATCATAGTGTCTGTGACGTGGCAAAGATAAGGCTAGTTGTTTGCTGAAAACCGGTGCTAAGGAATGGTAGAGAATAGGGATTTTGGAAAAGTCAATCTCCTCTTTTTTCACTGGAGGAGGAGAACTGGGAGAAATGGCGGAACGGAGGCATTTTAATGAACATTCCTCTCCCCATCTTTCAATCCTGTTTTCAGCCCAGTTAATGTGGGGGTTGTGAATCCTTAACCAAGGGTATCCCAATATGAGTTGTGATGTGGGAGAATCAAACACAAAGAACTCACCCATCTCTCTGTGATTTCCTGAGACCACAAAATTTATTTTTACTGTCTTAGATGAAATAGACGAGATGTTTTGTCCAGTTATAGCGGTGACGGATATGGGTGGATCCAACCTTGTTGTGGGAATCTGTAATTCCTCCACGAGGTCCCTGCTGATGAGGCTCTGTTCAGCGCCCGAGTCGACTAGTGCCTGCACAGGGTGATTTTCAGAGGTTAGACAGAGAATAACAGGTAGGGTAAAGTTCTTAGGAGAAAAAGAAGTATTGCCCACCAGTATCTCCTTACTTACTGGCAGGCGTTGGCTTTTACCCGTAACCTGCATGTCTTAATTGTGTGACCTTGTCCTCCACAGTACATACATGCCTTCGCCTCATGACGTCGCTGTCGCTCTTCATGAGAGAGTCGGGTCTTTCCGACCTGCATCGGCTCCTCTTCGGAAACCAGCTTGGGAGTAGAGAAGGCGGGGCTTCTGGAAGCGAGAGGCTCACGGGAGTTGAAGTCCGCCTCGAGCAGGTTCTCCCGAACACGGTTATCGATGCGTATAGCTAGAGCAATAACGTCATCTAAGAGGGAAGGGATCTCACCAGTAATCATCTTGTCCTTAATCTGGCGGTCAAGAGCCCTTATGAACGCACTGCAGAGCGCCCTCTCATCCCATCCGGACTCTTCGGCGAGGATGCGGAAGTGGATTGCGAACCTCGCCACCGTCTCTTTCCCTTGGCGTAAGGAAAATAATTTCTGAGCAGCTTCCTCCTGTTGGAGAGGGTGATCAAACACCTGGAGAAAGTTCTTTAAGAAAGTGGAATATGTCAAGTCTTCGACGGGGCGTCGGCGGAGGTGGGCTTGCGCCCATTGTAGTGCCTCGCCCTTCAGAGCACTAACAATGTAAGTAATACGTGAAAAATCTGAGTCGTAGGTAACTGGGGCTCTTTTAAATGCAAGTTCGCACTGAAGAATAAAGCCCCCACACTTTCGTGTATTACCTTCAAAAAACTCGGAAGGTCGAACGTCTGGTTCTCTAGGAGAAGCTCTAACAGGTTTAGCCAATGGTTCGGAGGAGTGAAGCTGCGACGTCCTCCCCTTCTGTAGTGAAGCCACCATGCTCCCTAATTCCAGAAGGTTGTCTTGGGTGGTTTGCTGTTGAGCAATAATCTGCTGAAATGTTAAAGCAAGATTGTCAAAGTTTCCTTGTGGCCCTAACTGAGCCCTTACTTCCTCAGTCTTGCCTGGGGGGTCCATTGGCTGGGACATACTATCAGGATTGTACAACGTCGACCCCCAAAGTAGCAGACCAAGGAAGCAAGGACACGAGGCAGGTAAAAAGGTAAGTGATATTTATTTACAGGTGAAGATAAAACTCGAACAGCTGTAAGGGAAGGGGAGAGACGGTGAATATATATCCTGTCAAATAGGATCTGAACCACTGTAGAGCAGGACCCTGAATGCCCACCCAGTTCTCCAGACGAGACAGGAGGATGTGATGGTCTACTGTGTCGAAGGCAGCAGTCAAGTCCAACAACATTAAAACTACACAGTCACCAGAGTCTGCGGCTAAAAGAATGTCGTTGAAGACTTTCAGCAGCACAGACTCAGTGCTGTGGTGAGTTTTAAAGCCAGATTGAAACTGTTCAAGAAGGTTGTGGTCGTTTAAGTATGATGTTAACTGATTGTAAACAATTTTCTCCAAGATCTTAGATATGAAGGGCAGTTTTGAGATGGGTCTAAAGTTGGACATCACTGTGGGGTCTAGGCTAGGTTTTTTAATCAGTGGTGTCACAACTGCATGTTTAAAGCTCGCTGGTACCTGTCCACATGCCAAGCTGTCATTTATAATTTGGGACACATGAGGAGCCACGGTGTGAAAAACCTCTTTAAAAAGACGAGGTGGGATGGGATCATTTGGGGATCCAGCAGGTTTCATACGACCAGTGATGTCAGTTAAGGAAGACAGGGTGACGAGCTCAAACTGACTGAAGACAGCAGAGCGTGTGACGGAGACGGAGGGGTCGTAAGAAGGAGGGCTTATGAGAGCTCTAATGCTTGAAACCTTATTGATAAAAAAGCTCAGGAAGTTGTCACACATTTCAGTGGAGTTCTCTGGGCTGGCTGATTGTGGGGCGTTAAGAACAGAGGTGATTGTTTTAAAAAGCACACGTGGATTGCTGGAGTTGGAGGAGATGATGTCAGAGAAATATTTGTTTTTTGCAGCTCTAACAGTGGACTGATAGAAGCGCCGGCTGTCCCTCAGAGCTTGGAAAGACACCTGTAGTTTGTCCTTCTTCCACTTCCGCTCTGCTCTCCTGCACTGGCGTCTGGCAGATCGTGTGACCTCATCAGCCCAGGGGTCAGGCTTTGGTCTGGAAGCTCTTGCTTTTAATGGAGCCACAGCATCTAAAACGTTTTGACAGGCTGAGTTAAAATTAGATGAGAGAGCATCGATATCTGAATGAAGACCCACAGGGTCTGTGGGGCTGATGGCAGAACTAAAAGCTGCAGAGAACTGAGAAGCAGTGGAGGAGTTAATGACCCGACGGGGCTGTGCAGGAGCACGAGGTTTGACTGAGCGACAGACGAGTGGCATGTCAAACACAACAGGCATGTGGTCTGAAAAGGCAGCATCACAAACTTCCACATTAGAAACATTAAAACCGTGAGCTAACACAAGGTCTAAGGTGTGGCCACATTCTTCAGACACAAACTGAAGCAAATTAAAAGAGTCTATCAGCTGTAAAAACTCTTTGACCAACGGTTTATCAGCACAGCACACGGCTATGTTGAAATCTCCAACTATTAAGATCCTGTCATATTTAGGCAAGACTCCAGCCAAAAAATCTGCAAAGTCTGTCAGAAAGTCCTTATTGTATTTTGGAGGTCTGTATAAAACAGCACACAGTACGGGTTGTGAAGATCCGAGCTCAAACAAGATGAACTCAAAGCTGGAATAACATGTTAAAGGTGTGATTTGTTTACAGAAATAGCTCTTCCTGTAAACAGTCGCTATTCCTCCTCCACGACCCGTCGTCCTTGGAGAGCTGAAGTATGCACAGTTTGGTGGCAGGAGTTCACAAAAAGCACTGGACAGGTATCCATGTTTCAGTAATGAATAAAAAATCCAGACCACGGGAGGTGAAGAAGTCCTTCAGAATAAAGGTCTTGTTTGTTAAAGATCTAGCATTAACCAGAGCCATGTGAACATGAGATGGAGCCAGGGTGACGTCATCCATCCGAGGAGCTCTGTCCAGCAGCCGCAGGTTGTGGTGGTTCACTCCGCGGACGCGGAGGAGAGGAAAGGAGAGGCCGCGCAGCAGCGGCCCCCCACCCAGGCCAACAGCAGCCGGGGTGTGATCCGACGCAGGAGCCAGATCGAGCAGGTTGTGGTGGTTCACTCCGCGCACTCGGACGAGGGGGGAGGCATCGCGCAGGTTGTCCCTCACCCAGGCCAACAACAGGAGCCAGAGAAGAGCTGATGAGATCCAGGGAGCGCCATGAGATAA
The DNA here is from genome assembly GCF_014905685.2 of Nematolebias whitei. Taxonomy (NCBI): domain Eukaryota; kingdom Metazoa; phylum Chordata; class Actinopteri; order Cyprinodontiformes; family Rivulidae; genus Nematolebias; species Nematolebias whitei. The sequence continues at coordinate 23,999,659 of NC_056503.1, read as the reverse complement.
AACAATTAGATGCAGCTCCAAACTCAGAGAGAGCGGATAGGGAGGACGCCAGCTGAGCTTTCAGTCTGACCAGCTGGCCGCTGCGTCTCCCGCGGCGTCTGCGCGCTCTGCGCGCTCTGGGCGCTGGTGGAGCTGGGGCGCGGCACAGGTAGGCCGGCACGTCCGACAGAAATGGAGGGAAAAAAGTTTTCTGGCTGTCATTCACAAACGGAGCCAAGTTGTTAATATCGGGTCGAAGATTAAAAAGCGTTTGGCGATTATACACCAGCAGAGAGTCGACACTAGTTATAAAAGCAAAAAACAACACAAAAACAATCAAAGTATGCAGGGAGAGGCAAGCCGAACACACTGGCGCCGCCATCTTGCAAAAATCAACATTAGGAAGATAAAACTTAAAAAAAAAAAAATTAAAAAAAAATTACAACAGTTCCAGTAGCATTTGTATTATATTGCAAAATGTATTTGTTTGTTTGTTTTATTGCTATGATTGTTCCATAAATGATTTGTTTCCACTGTGCTGAGAGGCACCATAACAATCAGGCCAATAATCCCCAGATTCCGTTAAGCTCCTCTGCAAGATAATTAGATTCAGATAATCTAAACAACAAAAGCCACAATCCTGCTCAAACGCAGAATTCTGTTGTTGTTTAACTGGCAGACCTGTTTACAAACTGCAACCCTGACGGCATCACAGCACCGGCAACAATACTGCTAACTCAAACCATTTGTGTGAGGTTAAAGATGCTTTTATAGCCACATGACAGAAAACATTTGTGTTAAACAAACAAACAAAAAATGCTAAAAGAAAAACCAACATTAACAAATACTTTGACGTAAGTTTTATATAATTATTTTAGGTTACAATTAGATCAATTATATTAAGTTTAGGCAAGGAATTGGTGACATTAATCACTGATTCCTGACAGGATTGTAGTGAGGAACTGCGGCAATGTAGCGCTCTCTGTGACATTTTTATTGTTTTATACTGCCACAGACACAACCAGAGGGGTTGACACTGCAATGATATAACATTTTAAATTATGTCCTCTTATGGCCACCTGACAAATGATGCACAGGCCCGCTAAGATGAGCTCCCACTGCCCATCAGCTTACAGTTTCAGCGTTTTGATTATCATTCACAGAACAAAAGTCATAGAACTGACAACCTTCTTTTCAGTTTTTATCTATTATTTAGAACTATGAATTAGACCTCACCATTTAAAAATGACCAACAAATGAAATGAGTTCAGCAGTCTGGTATAAATGAAGAAGGAAAAAAAAAAACTGATTAGTGGTTCTAATAAAGTTGAGTCAGGTCCTCTGGATGGATTCTTCTTTGTTGAAACATTTTGTCTTTGAGCCAAACGCCTTCTTCTGTCTGAGGAGCTGCAACAAACCCAGTCTTATAAACAGTGTAGTGGATCATCCAGTTTGCTGGTGACAGCCAAGTTGTTCAAATGAAAACGGAGGACCGTCAGCCTAAAGACCAATCGTTAGTGCTCTGATGGCTGCTTACTATTCACATAGGGCTGAGTGATAATAGCAATAACAACATTGTAAGGTGACATTTGGACATGGAGGCCTCTGTTTAATAATTGATGGGTTCTCTTCACAAAGATGGCTTCCTTTTTCAATGACAAACTGACCTTTGATGCACATGTAAACTCACTTTGTAACAAGGCTCATCGGAGAATGTATCTTTTTTCAGAAGCTCTGTGGTTTTAATGTTGATTAAATTTTTATAAGTATGTTTTATTCACGTTTTATTGAGTCTCTTTTACCTTTTACCTTCATCTGTTGGTTTGGACTTATAACATGCAAAAACAGGAACAAACCCTCAGGGATTGTCAGGATGTGCAACAAAACTGCTGGCATAGCTCTACAGAATAGAGCTGTCATTTCTAACCCAAACCCGTAGCCCGGCCCCACCCGACATGGATTCAGACCAGGCCGGGCCATAATAATGTGCTTAATGTGTGTGCCGGGTCAGGGTTGGGCTTTTTATTGCGTCAGGGACGCGTGTGGCCGACAATCAATTATATGCAAACATGGCTTGCCATACAGCACCTGCCGCACATGGCCATTTGACCATGCACTGACCACCTGGTTGAAAGAGCTAAAAAGTTAAATTAAGCTTCAGAAGGACTACTGCCAGCGACCCATCAGCCCAAATGGACATTCATTCAGCTGCTGCACTCAGTGGACACACGCGACCGACGACCCAAACAGGCGAGATCAAAAGATATCCGACGTGTCGGAGCAGGGTTCAATGCAGGCAGAAGCAGGAGAAGCATTTAATGTGCTTTGATGGCTCCTCCGCTCCGATATTCTGCCTCCTCAGCTGCGCGCATTCGTCAACTGTTAATAATAGTCGGTGGTATAAGCAGTCAAAGTTTAATTAAAAATGTTGGGGTTTTTTTCCGGGTTCGGACCTGTAATTACTATTAATTCATCAGATTGGGTGGGGTTTGGAGATGATGGCTACTGGCTGGGGCCGGGTCAGTTCGGATTACTTGGACCCGAGTGCAACTCTACTACAGAACCTCACTGACCTACTCAAGGCGAGGTCAGTGAACAAGGCTAGGCTGATTCTGGCAGATCCTGATCATCCACTCCAAGGTGAGTTCAGGTTGCTTCCATCTGGATGCAGATACCTGCTGCCCAGTTGTGGGACAAACAGACTGAAAAACTCATATATCCCTGTAGCGATCAGGCTTCTCAATGAACAATGATTTCTGTACTGTTATATTACTGTCTCAATGTCTTGTCAAGTATGGATGATTTATGTACGACAAACTGCTCCTTGAGCATGATAAAGATTCTTGAACTTGCACTTGAACTTACTCCTCTCTCAAACCATTGTAAGGATGTGCACATCTTCATCCCTGAAAGAGGGACCCCTGGCTTAAAGATGAGTGTAGACCGCAGAGTCTTGTCCTGATGATGTTGATCTTCTGTGCTGGTCCATCCTTTTGGCCAGTGGCTGTTTAGTTTCCCTGATGTAAGACTGATCACAGCCCTCCTGACACTGAACAGCATACACAATATTACTCTGTTTGTGCAGGGGGACTGGATCTTTGGGATGAACCAGTCTTTACCATAATGCATTTTCTGGTTTGAAAGCCACTGGGACATCATGTTTAGAAGCATCTCAGTTTCTCTGATACTCCCTCAACATATGGAATGACCACTGGTCTGGGTCTGGGTTCCTCCTTTTCACCTGATGGCTGACTGGAGTCCTGTTTGGGTTTCTTTTCTGCTTTCAGGAAGGCCCAGTTAAGATATCCACATTGCTCCAGGGCCTGTTCTGTGTGGGATTTCTCCTCCTCCTTAGTGAATATTTTAACTTAGTTCATTTTAATTTCATTCTTTAATTTTTCTCAAAACATTTCAGGTAAAAACAAGACACTTATGTCTTGTTACGGTTGCTGTGTGATGAACACCTGATCATTCAAGCAGCCCTTCAGGGCAGATCATATTGTGCATTGCTGCCCAGAGTGAGGGGATGTCATAAAAGAAATCTAGTTTATTTCTCTTTTCTAGTCAGTACTGTTGCTATGAAAGAACAAAGGTTTTTTTTTTGTTTGTTTGTTTCAGAGCGCACATCTACAGATCACAGTAAATCCTTAGACAGATGTTCACAGTTTTCCAACACTTTTACTGAGCTGTACAATTTGGCTCTGATAGTTGGCACGTATCACTTCTTCCCAGAGAAAGAACAATTTGTGAGACCTGGGGGTCTGATCATTATGCAGCAGAAGAAAACATGGATGTCTAATCACTATATTTCTATAGCAGCCAATAACCAAGTTTCCTATTAGACAAAAATGTCAATTAGATACTAATTGTCTTTGGTGTTGTCTTCATAACATATCAACATGCAGAGACATCTGTTTTTTTACTGCAATACTGAACATCAGGTTTATGTTGTAAAACCTAGAAAGAGACACGTTTATCCAGACACAACAAAAGGAAGCAAGCTACACATGGTGACACTTGGATGAGCAGTGGAGGCTTCAGACACTTCCCTCTATTTGGTTTTCTAAGGGTCTCCTCAGAACTGCACCGATGGGAAAGAGTAACTGTTTCATTTTTACGTGGCAGTAAAATGTGCTATCTGATTCTTATGTTGCTGTTTATTTTTGGTGTTCTATTTTTTTTACATCCTACTATGTTTTTAATATTTGCTTTTTTGCATCATGTTTTAATATTTAAAGTTGACATTTCATTAGTTCCATTTATGTTTTGTATTGAAATTTTTACACATGGGAAACACGGTGGTGCAGTTGGTATAGCTGCTGCCTTTCAGCGAACAGGTCACCCCAGTTCAAATCCCAGTCCGGGGGCCTTTCCGAGTGGAGTTTGCATGTTCTCTCTGTGCTGCATGGGTTTCCTCCCCCACAGTCCAAAAACATGCATGTTAGGCTGATTGGTAACTCTAAATTGTCCCTAGGTGTGAGTGAGAGAGTGAATGGTTGTTTGTCTCTGTCCCTGTGATGGACTGGGAACCTGTCCAGGGTGTACCCTGCCACTTGCACAGCGATTGCTGGACATGGGCACCGGCGACCCACACGACCCAAAAATGAAGAAGCGGGTAAAGATAATGGATGGATGGATATTTATGCATATAATGACAGGTGTCTTTACCAGGACTACCGGGAAGGAGAGATGTTGCATCTCAGTGGAATCTTCCAGTTTAATTAAATAGATAGACCGACGGACAGATCAACAGAATTTGTGATATTGAAATAACATTGTTTTCTTGTTTAAAGTCAGCTTTTTGCCCATGTACAATGCACACATCAAGCTGTTAAGTTAGCTTTATTTCTTTATTTTGCACATTATCCGAGAGTTAGGGGATTTCTTTTATTGACAGAAGTTTGATGTCAAAATGAGTCTCATGTGTTTTCATAGAGGTTTTTTTTTGTGTGAATAATATTTAAAATTCATGTAAAATGGACAATAGTGAAGAATATGCTTTGGGTTGACGCTATCACACAACTGAAATCACTACTGTATGGAGTATTTGAGTTTTGAGTTAGTCATGTTGTCCACACACTATACAAGACATTAGAACTTAATTTTTGTAGCACATTACTAAACAACACTGTTGACCAAAGTGCTGTATATAAAACAACTTTTTTTAATGAAAGTCTCAAACAGAAATCCCTGAATATACATCTATAACATAATAATTTTTGGAGTCAACATAGTTCCAGATGGTTATCCTTAGCCAACACTAAATTACTGTAACTCAGTCAATTTTACGTTACTGGGCTTTTTTATTTTCTTAATTTTTTTTTTAAGATTTGACAAAAAAATGGCTGCAAGGCATCATTTCTCATTTTGAAGACAATCTTACAATCTGTTGTCTTTAAGAAGTTTCTGGTAAAATTTGTACATGTCTTTACAGTCTCTTGGAAAAAGCAACAGGTTTACATAGCATGGTTAGTAGCCCACCTCATGGTTTTTATTGTAATAATTAAATATAAATAAATAAATACCACAATGGTTTTGAAAAATTAAGTTTTGTCCTGACAGTTCAAGGTTGCACAATGATGTGAAGGAATCAGAGGTTCAGACTGCTTGATGATGAGTCTGATGAAGATCAGCTATGTCAGATAGACTGCCAAGATTAGGAGACCCCCCCCCCCCCCCACACACACACACACACACATACACACACATACACATACACACACATACACATACACACACACAATAAGCAAAGAAGAAAAGATAAATACCACCCCAAATTATATCTAAATTTCTTGTTTTTCATGTTATGACATGAAGATCCAGTACTGGTAGAGAATAATAGCCTATTTCTCTGAGCTGCACACAGAAGGGATTAGGAAATATCAATGGAAAGAGTAACACAGAGAAACATCTATATTTAATAAAATTAAGTGCAACATTATTACCTTAACCCACTCTTAACCCAAAATGATCAAGGTCTGCACTTCCAGCACCCCTTGAGCTTGCATTGTCCCAGCTTTTAATTTCCAGCAGAGGGAGCTTTAGGCTAAGCCCCACAAATGTGCAACCAATGAGAATAACAATAGAAAAAGATAACATTTTTTTAAGGCATATTAATGGTGCCTATTACACACTGATTACTTTTTTTTTTGTATCTGTTTGTGCATATGCCCAAAACTGAGCCAACTCATTAAACAATGGGAAATATCCATTACTTAGTCATTACATTGTAACATATTATTTATTGTACATAATATTATAGTTTCCAGAACTAGAGTCTCACATTGCAGTTTATACACAGCACCTGTTTGACCTTATTTACATTTCAGTTCACTGCTTGTGTTTGATATGAGCATTAGGATTTAATTCATCCCAGTCCGGGGGCCTTTCTGGGTGGAGTTTGCATGTTCTCTCCATGCATGCGTGGGTTTACTCCGGGTACTCCGGTTTCCTCCCACAGACCAAAAACATGCATGTTAGACTGATTGGTAACTCTAAATTGCCCCTAGGTGTGAGTGACAAAGGGAATGGTTGTTTGTCTCGTTTGTCTCTATGTGTCCCTGTGATGGACTTGCGACCCGTCCAGGGTGTCCCCCGCCCCTCGCACAGTGATTGCTGAACATGGGCACTGGCAACCCCCATGACCCAAAATGGAAGAAGCGGGTAAAGATATTGGATGGATGGATTGAACTCATCTTATCAAAATGTATCAGCATCACAGAAAACAAGAGAGCTATTTTCAATCAACACCAGGGGGCAGACTTATTTAAATAATTTGGAAGCCTTTGTGTGGCAAGCTATGGTTATCTGTCTGTCTGTCTGTCTGTCTGTCTGTCTGTCTGTCTGTCT
>NC_056503.1:23985400-23992731 GCF_014905685.2 Nematolebias whitei | reverse complement strand
TCTGTCTGTCTGTCTGTCTGTCTGTCTGTCTGTCTGTCTGTCTGTCTATCTATCTATCTATCTATCTATCTATCTATCTATCTATCTATCTATCTATCTATCTATCTATCTATCTATCTATCTATCTATCTATCTATCTATCTATCTATCTATCTATCTATCTATCTATCTATCTATCTATCTATCTATCTATCTATCTATCTATCTATCTATCTATCTAATCATCTAGGCAGACATGACTGTCATGGGCGGCATGCCGGATGACATGCTAAGGATGCCATTCACCCAGGGGTGGATACACTATACCTATTACAACTAGGTCGTGTTATTTCTGGATGTAATGCGAGCCCACATAGTTTTAGCAGCATATCTTAGGATATTAAATTATATTACTGCTATGAGTAATTGTTATGACGTGCTTGTACCAACAGTGCTAACATAAGAACTAAATCACCCCTTCATTGTGCTTACACATTCCTAATTGCTGTCTAAACAGGAAGTGCTTTTCCTTCTTCATCTACCAGTTACAGCCTCTGACTCATGGTGTCTATGTTAGAGTCAAAACCAAAGACTAACATAAATGCCAACCCAAAGCTGAACGTTACACATAACAAAAACAACTCATTTTTACACAAAACCATAACAGTCCACACATTATTGCTATAAGGCTACCCAGCAGTCTTTGGAGCTTGCTCAGGTATTCCTAGATGCTGCACAGCTTAGATCGCCCCTCCTCCTCATCCTCCCTTGCTGCTCCAATAGCTGATGGACCAGTTTTTTTTTCCTGTGAAAATGAACATGTGTCTGAATGGCCAATGCTCTCAGGTGCCCAAGGAGGAAAAGGATTTAAAAAAAGAGGGGGGAAATTTGGAAAATAGCATCAAGGAATCATGTATTTGTTGCAGAACAATTGCAGCTTATATGAAATGTGGTTTGCTAGTCAATAAACAATTAACACATTTTAATGTCTGCTAATGTTCTGCAGCAGCCTGAGCTGTGATTAAAACTGCTCGTGTAGGAAACTCCCACCTTACATTTCTGTTCAGCAGGTGTCACGCATTTATTCAAGAATCAAGTTTCTTTATTTGTCATACGCACCACATGTGGTACATGTGGTGGAATGAAATTGTGTACACAGGGTCCCAGTTACATCCAACAAAGTATTAAAATGTAAAAGAAAAACAATAGTAAGATCTAAGATATGAACCAAAAAAAACTTTAACTAAAAACACACTAAGCACTAGTAGTACACCAAACAGCAGCACGAACATGAGTCTGTGTGAGCAGATGAGTATGAATGAACACAACATGAAACAGATCAGCAGCAACATGATGTGATTTTTTCACAGTGATTCTCCTGGTTAGAGATTCATGAGTCTAACAGCCTCAGGGTAGAAGCTGTTCCTCAGTCTAGTGGTTCTACACTTAATGCTCCTTAACCTCCTGCCTGAGGGGAGCGGGGCAAAAAGTGTGTGTGCTGGGTGAGTGGGGTCCTTCATGATGCAGGTGGCCCTCTTCCTGCATCTGGGGGTGTAGATATCTGTGATGGTCGGGAGACTGACTCCAACAGTCTTCTGTGCAGCCTTCACCACTCTCTGTAGAGCTTTTATTTCTGTAGCTGTGCAGCCTCCATTTATTATTTATTTCATCCAGAGCCCCCTGTGATGGACTTGCGACCGTCCAGGGTGTCCCCCGCCCCTCGCACAGTGATTGCTGGACATGGGCACCGGCGAACCCCTTAACCCAAAATGGAATAAGCGGGTAAAGATAATGGATGGATGGATGGATGGATTTCATGGAGATCTGCCAGTAGAGACAGAAGAAATGTAGTTACATTTAAAATAATACGTAAGAAATGTTTTTCATTTTAGTATCTACCTATTTGTAACTTCATGTTTAACAGTTTTATGATTAAAAACATGTCTAAATATGTCACTTCTGCATCATGTCATTATTCTACCTTATTATTATTATTATTAATAATAATAATAATAATAATAATAATAATAATAATAATAATAATAATAATCTCTGTTAAATTACTTTGGGTGCAAACTCTGCAACTACTGCATTGCAGTGAAATATCAAATGTGTATAGTGCATTTAATATGGAATACAGTACATTTTTAGGCATAGATAAACTAATTTAAGTATGGTAAATGTTTTAAAGGAAAATAAAATGAATATTTGAACATAAAGCTGCAAGGTAAGAACTACATTACTCAACAAAAGACAGCACCTGGACAAAAATAAATAAACATCATAAATAAAAAATAAAAACATCTGAGGTGCCTTTCTTTTTTCTGACCAGGCAAATTCACTTATATGGATGTAAAACTTCTGCTGCAGTCATCTTAAAGGGGACACCTGTGTTGTTTCAGCTTCAACTTCTGTGTGTTGTCCCTGTGTCTACTTGTAATGTGTCCACCACCACCCACCCTGCGGATTGTTGGCGTCATTATGTGCTTGTTGTGCAAGTCTTTTTTTCATTATCATGCTGTTAAAGTTCAGCCAAAGATTAAGAGCATGTTAGGAATTGCCTTTTTTTTTTGTCTCCAAACCCTATGTGTCATTTTCACCACTTTTTATTGTCTGTTCAAACATATCTCACTTGTAAATTAGTCTTTGAGTCTCACTGTGATTTATCTGTTTAAATAAAGGTTCAATGAATGAATAATCCTATATATGTTCATGACGGGAACAACAAGAACAAAGGCATCAAATGGCTTGTGAGGAACTGTGATTTGATCTTGAACAATTGCTGACCCTTAGTATGGATATTACTGTCTAATAAATGTTCAATAGACAATCTGCAGGCAGCTGTTAACAGTTAAATGGAGGACTGAGCTATTAATTGTTTTCCCTCCATGGCTAGATCACTTGGCTTCACTTTACAACGTTATTCATGCTTTTATGACTTCATGTCACCGGTGTGCGTCCTTGAAACAGATAAAGTCAGCCTCTCTCTCCATGTCTATGATGGACACAGACTCAGCATCTTGGCAGGTCAATAGATTGTCAACATAAGAGGGACATTTCACAGGGAAGAGATGAATGTCAGTCAATAAGATGCTGACAGGTCAGTAGATATCCCTGACCTTGTTGCCACCGACGTCACAACGTCGTTTAGAGGATGAGGGACCAGACAGACAGCTGAGAAGTTAGGCAGTGGATCCGTCTGCTCTTTGTTGTTGAAAGGCATTGGCTCCAATGAAGCTGTGCTACAGATGTGCAGAATAGTAAGTTTCTTTTGTCTTCTCTCTTCTTCAGGGGTCGCCACAGCGAGCAAACTCGCATGAAAGATTTGGCTATTGTTTTACGCCGGATACCCTTCCTGACACAACCTGGGCTCAAACCAGCAACCTCTGAATTACAAGACCACTGCACTAACCACTGATCTACCACACCATCGACTGTTGTAATAGCTGACAAATTAAAATGTAACTCATGGTGAGTTTAAGTGGGTAAGCTATTACAAGACAGTGCTGACTCAAAAAGGTGTTTTCTACGAGCAGAAGTTGTTTAAATTCTGTGGTTTGGGACCAATGATGAGCTTACAGGTGCAGGTGTTTAACACTTTATACACTAAAACCAGGTCTCTCTTGTAAATGAGTGCTCGAGGCGCAATGACACTAACCTGTATAATTAAAGGTTGAATTGAACTAATAAATCTCTGCTGGCTGTCTTGTGAAAGCAAAGTGTGAGCTTTCAAACCGATTAAGCTCGTTAGAGATATTTTACTCATCGTCTTGAATTAGGTGAAAGTCCAGATTTTGAAGCTAATTTCAAACTGGTATTCCTTGCCAAAGTTTTAAACAAAGTTTTTTTTATGTTATCTGTTATCACTTAGGGTATGTGACTACGATTACTATCAGCTACTACCACATGAAATTTTAGCTCAAAGTTTGTAGAACTGACAAGAGTTATATAGAGTCACATTTTTGTTTTTGCTATGATGCAGTGATCTTATTTGCATCATGGATGTGAATGCTACTTTACAAATCTTTGCAGCCAGTTTGATACAGATCTTTTATATAAAAAAAAAACCATTTGCAAGTATAAAGTCTGACACCCTGTTCCCAAATACACTTATAACTACTTCTGGTATTCAAGGCTGGTGTTCAGCTACAGTCTTTGGTCCTTTACACATGCTTTTATTGGCTTTTAAATATAATCATGTTTATAAATGAGTTGTTTTGGCAGTTTACATTGTGGTAAACAGGCAAACTGAGACAAACTCAATAAAACTTTTACAACATAAAACATTTTAGAAAAGTTATTTCTTGATGTTTGAATTTGGAATCCCCACCGTTGATAAATGCAAAAATGAAATATCAAACTTAAAATATATGATTTTCTTCTTTTGGCAGCTCCCTACTTCTGTTGCCACAGCAAACTAACGCGCACAAAGACTTGATGATTGTTTTTACAGCAGATGCCCATCCTGACGCAACTTCAAACCACCGAGCTACCACAGCCCTCTGTGTGGAGCAGAGAGCTGCTATCTAGGGTGTCTGAGGGAGCAGATGGTGGGGGTTAAGGGCCTTGCTCAAGGGCTCAGAGTGGGGCGAATGAGGGTGGAGGCAGGTGTGGGTGTTTCACCTATCCCACTCAAATTTTTATTTTTTTATGTTGTCAGTCTGGGGAATTGAACTGGCAACCTTCCGATCACAGGCACACCTTTTCTAACCTCTGTGCCACCACTCCCCCATTAAACTTTAAAAAACATTTATTTTTAATTGGATAAAGATGTCATAGTTAGCAATAGTGAATACAGACAACAAACAGTAGTCTATTAGATATCAAATAACCAGATGCATGAGTAAATATATCTTAACTTCAATGTATTGCAAAATAATGAATACTTCAAGCATGTGGATTAGTATCTGTAAAATGGTCTGCTACATATGTATTTTACCACTTCATGGGGACCAAATCAACCACACCTATCATTTGAGGAAACTATGCTTTATAGTTTTTACTTTAAACTACAATTCCTCACATGGTGGCAGAAGATTACGGTATGGTTTCAGATATATCAGTGTGCTGCTTCAGCAGAAAAGAAAAAAACACTCCCTCTGTTCTTCTCCTACCCACTTGAATGCCATGCACCAAAAACATTGTTTACATGCAGTTTCTGTTCAAATCTAGTAAAAAAAAAACACTTATCACCAAGACTACCAACATTCAGTATGCAAATCCCTCTGCAACAGAGGAGCATCAGTGTACCACTTGTTTACATCTAATTCTATGGTTACTGGTGAGTGTATAATGCGCCAGCAGCAACTAGAGGTATCATCTCTATTGCAACATTGAATATCTTTGTTGGGAGTACAAGGGCAATAATGAAATGTTCAAATTTTATAACTTGGTAAATCTTTCTTTCTTTACGTCTAAATAAACATATAACAAGACCAATAAGGTTGAAATTGGATATTTTATTTGCAAATGAAAGAGTAATAACTCAGAGGTCGTAAAAATATACATTTTTTTACTTGTGATATTTACATAGATTGTTTTCATCAAACAAACAAACAACCAAAAAAAGTTTTTTTTATCTTTTGAAAACCAAACAGAATGCACATCAGAAAAACAGATGAGAGTGAAGTAAACAAAAGTGTCTTCCGTTTCTTTTTAGCTGAGCCTGTCTCCCCTGACACTAAAATAATGCAGTGGAGAAACAGCCAATCTGACTGATTTCACACACACTAACGATGAATGTAGCACACAAAAAGTGCAAAGTATATGATGAAAACATTTGGAAAAACAACAAACCGTGACAAAAATAAAGTTTCAGGTGTTTTGTGTGGTTATATTTACAATTGTAGATTTTGTTTAAATTTTTTTTATCGATTACAGTTATGTTACATCAAAGCAAAGCATTCCCAATCATCTGCTCAATCTTCTAAGACATGCAGGTACCTTTGCTATCTGTATTTTTCTTCCTCACCTTGTTGAGATGAAATTCAGCCCTGTCCACCTCCATTCTTACAAATAAGACATCACATTCTCTTTTACTGACAGACAAGGCCAAACCACAAATCTCCCTGCCCAACAGCTTTATACAGAAATAAAACTGCCTAATAGAATGTAAAATACTGTAACTACATGAGATTCATACTCCTATCATGTACTGTGGGACGACCATTAACGATTAAACTGCACCTCTGAGTGTTGGATAGAAAAAAAAATGTAGTGCAGATGGACAATCTTTCAAAGGAGAAGACTGGATGTGCTGCTGATACTCTTAGCCGTGATGCATGTTAAGACTTTTCTCCTGTGCACAAAGAACTGACAAACACATTTGTTGAAAAAAAAAAAAAAAAAAAAGGTTGGGCCACAACGTGGGTTGCAACGTGAGGGTTCATAAACTGGAGAACCTGCCTCCTGAGACGACAACTCACAAGAATAATAAAAGCTTGAAGGAATTTAAGAGCTAGAAGACTGGCTGGGTCCCATCCTCTATTTCCACTGCTGCTTTCATCTGCCGAGGAGCGAATTTAAACGACAAGAGACCAACAAACCTGGCTCATACCAAACATGTTAGAACTCTCTATTACATCTACCGCTCTTGCAGATACCAATAAAGCACAGATTCTTTCAGCATATGCAGACAAGATTGTTAAAATGCACAGCGGTGTCTGTTTTGCCATAATTGCATTGAAGTGTGTGTGTGTGTAAAATTACAGTAGCTAATTTTTTTTTTGTGTGTGTGTGCAGTGCTGATGTCCTCTGAGTGTTGCAGTATAGTGTCCTATTCTATGAGGTGCTGCTTTAAACATCCTGAGTCCATCAGTCAGTTGTAATACCTACAGACATTCGATCCATCAACTTGATTCTGAAGGAGTAGGAATGAGAGGGAATGACATAGGGCGTTTGTTTGCGCAAATGACGAGTGTCTGTTGTGTGTGTGTGTGTGTGTGTGTGTGTGTGTGAACATGTAGTGCAAACCTGCATTCTTGTGCATAACAACACACATGTACTTGATGTGTATGTATACACAGATTGTATGGTTATTTTATGTATGTGTGTGTATGGGTTGTGTGTACACCTTAAGATGCCATCAGTACACCCAGGGACAAGAGCATTCTATGTTCAGAGATAGTTATGAATTATGGACAGTCTTTGTTTCAAGAAGCCGCCCACGCAAGCAAAACATGAATGCAGTCTGTGAAGCCAAATTCAGCAAGCATCCAAAGAAAAGAAAAAACTAAACAGAAACTGATATAAACCATGCCAGTCAGCATTCATATACATCTGAACAAGGGTTACTTTGCTCAACTGCTTTCTTCACATTCGGGGAACGGCTAACTTCAGAATGTGTGGGTGTG
>NC_056503.1:23980630-23985390 GCF_014905685.2 Nematolebias whitei | reverse complement strand
CATTTTCTCAAATTATTTTGGAGTTAAGTGTGAAATCAAACATGTGCTTTCTAGGCAGATTTACAATTTTAAAAGTGACCAAATGCTTCTTAATAGTTCAGAGAGGAAAATGACAGAGCATGCTACTCTGATATTTTGTTACTTTTAAAACAGCAGAGGTGAAATGTGTGCTTCAAATAAAAAATTGATTAGTTTAAAAGTAATGAAAAATAGAGAACATTAAATGGATAGGGGACAAATTAAAATAAAAAGCAACACAAGAGCTTATTTAAGGTGTTGGTTCATGTGCTGCTTGAACCAGTCTATTAGGTAAGTGTTGCTATTAAGTATTTTAGGAAATGACTACACTGCTCCAGTGTTTAAGAAAAAAAACCTTCAAAAACACATTAAATAAAAATGCTTATTACTCATGCCATATTACCAGGAGGCAATAGTGTTGATATTACAGACATAAATAAAGAGGGAAATTTTGAGCATTGCAAAGAAAATGTCCAAAACAGTTAAGTTTGTTATGTTTTGGACGTCATTTACTGTTTCCCTCTCCCCCAAACCAGTAACTCCATTGTGTCTTGGTGGATTTAGAAAAAGCATATGTCATGTACCAAGGGAGGAGCTGTGGTGTTGCACGAGTGGTGAGATGTACTGTTGGAGTGACAGACAGCTTCAAGGTGGAGGTGGGAGTGCATCAAGGATTGGTTCTGAGTCCCTTCTTGTTTGTTCTGTTGATGGACTGACTAACAGATGAGGTCAGGCAGGAATATCCCTGTGGACTATGATGTTTGCAGATGACATTGAGATCTGTGGTGAGAACAGGGAACAGGTGAAAGAGAGTCCAGGCTGGATGGAGTGAATGGAGAAAAGTTTCAGGAGTGATTTTCAACAAAAGTATGTCCGCAAAGATCAAAGGAAAAGTTTACAAGACAGTGGTGAGACCAGCTATGTTGTATGGTCTGAAGACAGAGACATGGACAAAAATACAGGAGAAAAATCTGGAAGTAGCAGAAATGACAATGTTGAGGTTATTAGGAGTGACAAGGATGGATAAGATTAGGAATGAGATCATCAGAGGTACAACACAGGTTGAACAACTGGGAGTTAAAGTTAGAGAGACCAGACTGAGATGGTTTGGACATGTCCAGAGGAGGGACAGTGGGTATGTTGGTAGAAGGATGTTAGAAATGCAGCTGCCAGGAAAAAGACAAAGAGGAGATATATGGATGCAGTTAGAGAGGACATGGAGGTAGTTGGAGTGAGGACAGAGGATGCAGAGGACAGAGTGAGATAAAGGAGGAGGAATCGCTGTGGAGAAATAACAGCTAAAATAAAATGAAGACTAACTCTTTTAGCACACGTTTGAAGTATAATGGTGACCAGATTCAGGTACAAAATAAAAAAAAAGAAGAAAGGAGTCCATTGTTATTTGGGTTTCTAGTGCAGAAAGCACTATTGATCATGCAAGAGGTAGGGTTGCATGCAATCATTTCAGTTCATCTCAAAATATGTGTCAAGTCTGCACTAAGAACAATAACAAAAAATAAAACTTCACCATGTTAGGAAAAATCAAACAAACAAACAAACAAACAAAAACATTTGCATGGGAATGAGAGGTGCAAAAACGACATCCATTTTGGAAAATATCTTTGTTAGTGAGGACAGAGTCTTAGGCTAAATAAGATTAAGTTTAATAAGGTGCTAAATAAGTGTATCATATGTGCTGGTACAAAATGCTCCTTAGTTGTTTATTTATGTATTTATATATATATTTCATTAGATCAGGTCTTATTTAGGGAAAACTAAGACCACGTTCACACTTCAGATCCTAATGCTTAGTGTGAATGTGATCTAAGTGATGACTATTATCAATGCTCTTGTGACAATTAAGTTTTCATCCTAAACAAGACCAACCTTATCTGATTTTACCAACTTCAATAATTAAAACCTAAAATTCACCAATTCCAACAACTATCTGCAGATTTTCAATGTTGTTTCACTCTGAAGGAGAGAAGACAGCTGAGTTATAGCCAATCTTTTTTTTCTCTCTTTTACTTGTCACATAATATACCAGTCAGTCAGTCATATACCAGTCAGGCTTCCACTAAAGCAAAAACACATTGGTGGCCTTGAGGGAAATTCCTTCTCATCGCTCTCATAGGAAACTGTAAAATCTAAACGTTGGGCAGAAATTTTGATTATCACTTGGTTTGAACTAGCAAGAATATATTTTTCTACTTTCAGATTCCATCCCATGAAAGACTTGTTTCACAATAATGTGAATAATGAAACTACTGCAGATGACATCAGCATAAAAGACACTTATATTAAATCCACTTTGGGTTTCTCACATGACTCTTTTGAAGAGGAGCATTTCCTCTCATATACCCTTATTATTAAATTAAATGACATCATGTGTGTACATCTATCAGTATGTACAATATAAAAAAAAACAATTACAGAATGTACAGTACATAGTCCTGTGGCATGGGATTACGTTCTCACCATTCACCCTGCTTTAGTGCTCTCTTTGCATCATCCGTTGTTCCTCTTTGCATTTCCTGCTGTTGACCCTCTGAGCTACTTGTGAACAGAGATTTAACCACCGGTGTGCTGAAGATATGGACCAGAAACCATCAAAAAGAAGAAGGGAATGCAAAGGCACACTAGATAGGCTACTTGCCAGATTTTCAGCTACTTTCAACTAAAATGCATTGGGTCTGTCTGAGGATACAACAACTACAACGTTGCTCTCAATGTTCGTTAACCGCACAAGTGATTTGGTGAGACAACAATCAAGTGCCACACCGCTGTTATGGATCTAAGGAGGGTATTGATAGTGGTACCATACAAACCCTATTTGACTGCGTTATCAAGAATCACACTCCTTGTTCTATTCATTCAGACATCATATTGTCAAATTGGATGGTGTTTTCAATTTTTTGCGCCTTACTTTGATGTAGTATCATGCAGGAGGCTGAACATATCGAAGTCCACCATCTAACATCACACATTCATGTTGACAGAATTTGGCTTCAGTTCAGAAATGTAGAGGGTAAAGAAAAACGTTAAACCAAAACCAATAATAACCCATTCTAAGGCTTGGTAGCACTTCTCAACATTGATGATTAGACACTTGACTGTAACTCTTTACAACCTGCTCAAAGAGCGAACAGAGACAAAAGTAAGGAAAGTCCAGCTGGTCTAATAGTTTCTTATCCCTATATTTAAAGTATCACTATAAGTCTAATAACTACTAGTAAACTATTCAGGGAGAATATTTGGTACCAGAATAGGACTAGTTAGATAGGATGTGGGGAAGGGAGTGACAAGTCCATTGATTTGACTTCACCTCTCAATGGTACATCCTTGTAGATGAAGTTTCCCCTGCCGACTGGTGAAGCAGATGAGTCATTTTCAAGCCAACTCAGTCAGTCTCAGGACAACTGTGGTTTCTCCTGGGTTCCTTACAAGAGCACAACAGACCAAGAGCACTGAAGCAGATGCTGTGCATGCCGCACATCGTGCCTGTCCACATGGGTGAGCACAGTCGCCCAAGCCTATGGGAGGCAATGCGGTTTGTGGTTTTCAGGCAAATTCTAGAAGCAGCCAAACAGAGGTGAAGCGTGACAAAAATCAGAACATCAGCTCAAACCTCTATCTTTTAGCAAGAAAATAATCTAAAGTGATAAACATGCTTGCGTTTTTCTTGGCTACAGCTTCTGTCCTTCATGTATCCATCTGAAACCTATGGTAACCACAAGTTGGACCTTAACAAGCTTGAACTGCCTTTTTCATCTAGCTTGGTTTAGCATCCCAACTGGTTTTCTTTTATCACTCATTCCCTTGACTGAATTACTAATCCTTTGATTTGATAAATAAATGAAAGTTATACTGGGGGCATCTTCCACCTCAGTGAACATGATACTACTCTATGCCTTCTAAACCTAAAATGGAACTCATAAGCAAAGTTTTGTCTTCAGCCACAAGACACAGACATTTTCCCACATCAGGTCTCAGCTTCTACCTTTGTTTCCATTTTATGTTATTCAGAAGGGGGCAAGCACATCCTATTTTCCCTTTATAATTATGCATTCATTAAATTACTTTTGAACTTATAGTAGTGATTCTTTTAATTACATCCTTTATGTAGTTGCATTTCTTTGTTTATGGAAGAGTCTCAGTCTTTGAGAGAGGGGGCTAAGGAGCTTGGGGCAGGGAAGGAGTCTTACATGGCTGCAGGATAGGGTTTGCTTTCAGTCCTACACAGTCTGAAAGGCCTTGGTCTGAGCAGGGACCATAAGAGTTGGGGGTGTTGGGCCAGACATGTTCCTGGAGTTGAATTTGGGAGTGGTGGGGGGCTCAGGGGTCTTAGGGGCTGCCACAGAGGTGTAGGCTGGAGGGGACTGGGGAAAACCCGGAGGCTGTCCATTTTCCTTGAGAGCTGCTATGGCAGGTGGACGTGGGCGGTGGCCACGCAGAGTGCAGTTATGCACCATTGATTGGGTGGAGGAAGCTCCAGAGCGCGAGCTGCCAGAGCGGGACGAAGACAGGGAGTTGGGCTTCACAAGTTTGGCCTTGGGAGCTTCAGCATCTTCCCTGTAGATGGAAACAGAGTAAATACATACAACAACACTGGTTTTATGTATCAACTAACATTTGAAATATAAATGAGGACACCTTCTCCTACTTTTCTTGACAAACTAACTCAAAACAAAATGCAAACAAGTGCAGTACAGTGCCCCCATACGCATCAATAAGGTAGTCTC
>NC_056503.1:23973803-23975630 GCF_014905685.2 Nematolebias whitei | reverse complement strand
TAGAGCTGCTGCCTCTCAGCGAGCAGGTCCTTGGTTCAAACCCCGGTCCAGGGGCCTTTCTGGGTGGAGTTTGCGTGTTCTCTCCGTGCATGCGTGGGTTTTCTCCGGGTGCTCCGGTTTCCTCCCACAGACCAAAAACATGCATGTTAGGCTGATTGGTAACTCTAAATTGTCCCTAGGTGTGAGTGAGAGAGTGAATGTTTGTTTGTCTCGTTTGTCTCTATGTGTCCCTGTGATGGACTTGCGACCCGTCCAGGGTGTACCCCGCCCCTCGCACAGTGATTGCTGGACATGGGCACCAGCGACCCCCGTGACCCAAAATGGAATAAACGGGTAAAGATAATGGATGGATGGATGGATGGATGGATGAAGCACTGAAGCTTGTTTTTAAAAAAGGTTCATTACTTGAAGCTTTGCTACACAATTGTTTTGGCGCCACCTTGTGGCCAAAAGTATAAAGCTCCACTTGAAACCATCATGAAATGAGGCGTTACATCCTTTTTGTCCAACTGTCTGAGCTGACAGCTGTTGATTTAAAACTTGAGACGTTTTTGTCTGATATCAGGCACATTGCGATGCTTTGAACATTTTTTTTGTGTGTGGGTGAAATAATAATGTTTTTAATGAATAAATAACAATGAATAAACTTGTTTAAAATGTGTCAAGGCATGAAGCACCCTTGCTTGTGACTTCTTGACATTTGTAAAAAAAAAAACCAGTTTACGCTTGTGCTGCAGGTTTCCTGCCTCCATGACTTCATGTTATGAACCAGTTTATGTTTACCCTGAAATCAGATTGGTAATTTATTTACATATATTGTTGTTTTTGAATTTTCCTTTCTTTCTTTCTTGGGGTTTAAGTGCTATGAACTGTTAAACTAAACATATAAAACACATCAGACTGGCTCTAAGTCTCGCTGTATGCCGCTTGCTGGTTTGTTATATTTTGTGCAAATTTTACCATTAAAACCCACTACAAATCTGTCCAATGAATTACTTCCTCATAATCCTTTGAACCAGGTATCAAAGCAGTGTCACTTTGGCAGTTTTGAAACTTCGGTTGTCATTGATCACATGACTTTTGCCAAACGAGTCAAGCTCCGACACAGAGCTTCAGAAACACTGTTGTTTTTTATACATGCCCCAGAGCTTCAGATGACCCATCACGAAAAGTCAAATCCATCCATCCATCCATTATCTTTACCCGTTTATTCCATTTTGGGTCACGGGGGTCGCTGGTGCCCATGTCCAGCAATCACTGTGCGAGGGGCGGGGTACACCCTGGACGGGTCGCAAGTCCATCACAGGGACACATAGAGACAAATGAGACAAACAACCATTCACTCTCTCACTCACACCTAGGGACAATTTAGAGTTACCACTCAGCCTAACATGCATGTTTTTGGTCTGTGGGAGGAAACTGGAGCACCCGGAGAAAACCCACGCATGCACGGAGAGAACATGCAAACTCCACCCAGAAAGGCCCCTGGACCGGGGTTTGAACCAGGGACCTGTTCGCTGAGAGGCAGCAGCTCTACCAGTTGCGCCACCGTGCTGCCCATGAAGTAACCAAGAGAGTTAAAATGATGGAAGATGAAATACTGATGTAATCAGTATGGATAATAATTTAATATGTTTTTTAAAGCACGTTATTTCTTCAGCTTGTTCAATGTTTGACCACATTGAGGAGGTGGGATTTGAACCCAAGTTGTCAGATTGACAGACAAGAACTCATTCCTCTCATCCTTTCCTTCACTGAGAAAGGTACCAGTTGTGGGTTTTGTGTGTGTGTGTGTGTGTGTGTGTGTGTGTGTGTGTGTGTGTGTGT
>NC_056503.1:23939749-23973793 GCF_014905685.2 Nematolebias whitei | reverse complement strand
GTGTGTGTGTGTGTGTGTGTGTGTGTGTGTGTGTGTGTGTGTGTGTGAGCCCTGAGAAGTTGTGTCTGTAACCAGTTGTTGAGTTTACTTCCTTAAAGTCCAAACCATGACTGAGGAGGCTGAGAACACCCTGATTTAAAAACTCTGCGCAAATTATGTTATCTGTGATTGAGATTAGTGAAAAATAAATATTAAAAATAATTATGTTACTATACTGCTAATTATTGCATTCATTTTTAAGATGGTAAAATTAATTTCATGAGAATATTATCTAAAAGTGAAATTATTTCACTTTAAAGTTGTATCTATTACTTTCAGTTTAAAACTGGCATTGTTAAAGTGAATAAAAATATTAATATTATCTGAAAGTCAAATGATTAACACACACGCTCACACAGACAGACGCCATGTGGAAAAAAATTAAATGTTTGGTTTCACTCTCACTGTCATTCGCATAGAGCTTAAACATTTATTTTATACATGTATAAATGAGTTATTTCTGTATATATAAACACAAGTATATTATCTATGTTTAAATTCTTGTACTGTTATTACTGGATCATTGTGACCTAATTAATACATTATTAAAGCCTGCTGCACTTTAAGCTGCAGTATGGGGGCAGTGTTTTACCACATCAAAGCTGCTGACACACCTCCATTATATTTGTATAAGCTTAATTAAAGCTTTATATATATATATATATATATATATATATATATATATATATATATATAAACATGCATAGCACAAGCACCCAATGTCACAGCCAACATCACATGAATTCACTTTACAGTTAAAAATGGTTTAGTAGGACAAAGTATGCAGCACTAGTGTAGTTGAAAAAACAAACGGAAGAAAATAAAAATAAAAAGATAAATAGAACCAGAATAGTTTGCATTTTCAGTGCACACTAGTAAATGGACCGACCATAAATGAAAAAAAAAATCATAATTGAACCTGATCTCATTTGGGGTTTCCTCCTCTTCATACTTCTTTTTTTCTTTACTCCGGAAAACAAGCCAGATGATCAATATCACAATGAGGACTCCGAGGGATATTCCCACCACGGCACCTGCTACCATCCCAACATCCCTCACATCTGTGGATAAGAAAGGAGAAAGTGATGAGGGAAAGATTCACTCACTATCTCAGGAGAACATGCATTGACAGATTTAACTGTTAGTCTTATAAATGCTTCTTCCACAAGTTCATTTAATACAAATAAAGAAAGAAATCACTTCCTCTTTTTTGCCACAATATTTATAATTTAATCTACTATCAGGGCTGGTAGTAAACTGTTCCTGCTGAACTGCTAGTTCAGTCATTTTCCCCACACTTGACCCAGTCCTGGAACTTTCAAGGAATAGATTAGTGTGACTATGCAATATGGCCTTTGCAGCAATGGTGATACTACTGTATTTTCCGCCATACACGTCACACCGCCGTATAAGTCGCATCAGTCGCATCAGTCGCATCAGTCCAAAAATGTCTAATAAACTGGAAAAAATGCATAAATATGACGCTCAGCTGCATAAGTCACCTTTATTTTGCGTCATAGCTGACAATCCAGAAATGTGTGCCGGTGTTGTGCCAAAAATCGATTGGCTGCCTAATGGCGGCCACAGGAGCGTGCCTGGGAGGACTTTAACAAGAATTTAACAAGATTAACACTTAAAATAAATTATTTGTTTGCTCAAAATTATAGTAAAGATGTGTCTCAGTCTAACTGTTGCTTAATAAATGCACTTTGACGGTCAAATCAGCTGCATTTCAAAAGCCGATTTGCGGAAGCGTATAGAGGGCGACTCGCTGTGCATTTCTTCTAAATTTAACAAGTTAACCACTGAAAATCAATTATTTGTTTGCTCAACTTTATAGTAAAGGTGTGTCTCAGATGAACCTTTACTTAATAAATGCACTTTAATAGTAAAATCAGCTGTATTTCAAAAGTATTCGCTGCCTTGGTGCTCCAGGAGCATGCAGAGGTAGGAAATCAGGAAGGATGAACGCTGTGCATTTCTTTGAAATTTAACACGATAAGCACCTAAAACAGTAATTTTTTTTGTTCAACATTATAGTAAAGGTGTGTCTCAGTTGAACTTTTACTTAGTAAATGCACTTCAGTAGTCAAATCTGCTGCATTTCGCCGTGGCGGCGCAACAGCATGGAGCTGATTTTACCCATGCTTCAGGCATGATCCCTGAGCTGGACGAAGGTGACAGGCTAAGGCAAGCCAATTGTATCATTAATAGCCACTTTTACCTATTACATGACACAACGGCATGCCATACAACTCAAGTGCCATCTAGTGGCTGAAAATGGTAGTGTTCAATATTTTCAGTCCAAAATGAATGAAAACGGTCATATCTCAGTCAAAAATTGGTTTATAAATAAGAGGGAAAAATCCATAAATACGTTGCTTCAGTGTAAAAGTTGCAGAGCATGCAAATTATGCAAAGAAACACGACTTATAGGCTGGAAAATACAGTAGTAGTTACCACGTCAAGTGTTCAAATTCTGAAGGGAGATTAAGATGCATGAAGATTCAAAAAGGCAGAGAAGATAATAATGGATTTCCAGTTGCAGTATGAAACAGTAACCACCAGTAAGCAGACCACTTTTATGTGAGGGGGGTGCATGTTGCTCCCAAGTCCTTTAAAAACTCACGCTGCATTGTAACCTCGATGGTGCAGTTTTCCTCTCCCACGTCATTGCTTGCTGTGCATCTGTAGACACCTGTGCTCTCCATGGTGAGATTTCTCAGGGTGACGAGCTCAGGATTCTTTAAATCTGGGGGTTCAATCAATCAATCAATCAATCAATCAATCAATCAATCAATCAATCAATCTATCAATCAATCAATCAATTTATTCACTCGATTAAAAAAATTATCATCAGTTTACAAACACATTCTCTGACAACACTTATTTACACGAGTGAAGGGGGAGCAGGAAGAAGAAAATCTTGTATAGACCTGCCCCCTTATCAATAATTACAAAAATGTCATGGCCGTATATATTAAATTAACAAAACAAGTTGCAAAGAATATAGCAACAACAATAACATGCATAACAATATATCACTCTTTCTATTAATAACTTAAAAGTGTACAAGAGTTAATCATTCTTTATTTATAAAGTGTTTTGAATTGGTTTATCGTAGAGCATTTTTTTAACTCCTCATACAAACTGTTCCATAATTTTTCTCCATGCACCGAAATGCACATTTGTTTTAAAGTAGTACGCACAGTTTTACTTTTGAAATCATACTTCCTTCTGTTATTTCTATCACATGAACTTAAGAAAAAGAACTTTTGTAAATTAAATGGCAACAATCTCTTTCTAGCTTTAAACATAACCAATAGCATTTTTAAATTAACCAGATCCCTTAGTTTCAAGATATTTGACTAAATAAACAATTTATTTGTGTGTTCTCTAGTGTCCACTTTATATAAAATTCTCATAACTTTCTTTTGTAAGACAGACAACGGTTTAGTGTTGGTTTTATATGTGTTGCCCCATACCTCTATACAATAAGTCAGATATGGAACAACAAATGAATAATATAATGTCTGTAGTGTTGATAGTTCTAAAACATGTTTTACTTTATTTAGAAGTCCAATACGTTTGCATAGTTTTAGTTTTATATAGTTTACATGAGATTTCCAGTTAAGTTTATGATCTAAAACAACCCCTAAAAAATTTTATTTCATGTACTTGTTCAACTTGATTATCATCTATAGACATTATAATAGAATCATCTATTTTTCTATAACCAAAACAAAGCAAGGCTATTATTTTTGCATCATATCTAATAAATTACAAAACAAAGAGAAAATGCACAACGGGATGTGTTTAAATGAGATCCATCCCACTGTCAAAAATTTGAGGAAGCATGAGAGATGGAGACCTCATGGGGTATTCAGTCATCTCCACCACCGACACCCCTGTGGTGCCTTCACTACATATAAAGAGTGACTGCTGATGCTGTGTGTGTCCACACAATGCAAACAAATTAAACTGAGCAGGTGGTGTTTGGTGGATGTCATTATCTTGAAGATTTTGTCTGGAAACGGGCCGTCATGGATTCCACTGGAGTGAAAACTGAGACAGGGACGTTGGTATCATGGGATGTTTTTACCTGTCTACAGAAACTGTTATTATACAGAGGCACATGTGTGTTATTACATTCACTGCAAGGGTCTGTATTAGATTTTGATAACTTTAGGAAAAAACTCAGGGTTTTGCACTATTAAAACAAAAATCTAAAACATGATCTATTTGTTTATGTAACAGGAATGAATGAACATAAAATACTGCAGCCTAAATACAATGACCTATTTGTATTACATATAAAATATGGCCAGAATACCTAACATGTAAAGTTATTATAATTTTAATTGACAGACACAAATAAGGAGATTGATGATTGATTGAAGCTCTCGACCTTAACTCAAACATCTGTTAAGTTCTTGACAAAAACCAATGTAGACATGTTCCTGTTTTTAGTATTTTACATCGCCTTACAACCTAGCTGTTTTTGTTTCGTTATTAAATACCATTTTCTTTCATTTGTATGTTTTCTTTTATGATTGTCTATTATTGTCTTTGTTGTCGTCATCACTCTTTGTTAAAATCAGGTCTCTCTTGTAAACGAGTCCCCGAGGTTTAATGGGACTAACCTGTATAAATAAAGGTTGAATGAATGAATGAATGAATGAAAAGTAACGTGTAGACAGTCACTCTGAAATGACTGTCAGCATTTTCTTCCACTTTGGGCAGCTTTTAATACAATTTGTGATCAACTTTTTTTTTTTAATTTAGGGTGGTAGATTAAACCACTTCTTTGTTATTTTGTTTTTAGGCATTTAAACTATAGGAGCAATATAATTAATAAAAAACAAGTGTTTTGGTATTGCTACTTTGTAACACTGTCTCTAAACAGAAACTGGCTCATGCACATCAA
Organism: Nematolebias whitei; assembly: GCF_014905685.2. Taxonomy (NCBI): domain Eukaryota; kingdom Metazoa; phylum Chordata; class Actinopteri; order Cyprinodontiformes; family Rivulidae; genus Nematolebias; species Nematolebias whitei. Next base: position 23,968,827 of record NC_056503.1, on the reverse strand, counting down.
ATAAATTAGTCAAAATCCACATGAGTGGAGAGGGGAATATATATCTGTTAGTTTGGTTAGTGGGTATGGAAAATAACTGCAAATCCTTTCAGTTTTATATTAGATTTTTTTTTTTTACCTAACCTCAGTTCCAGAAAAGATTCACATTGCTGTAATGCATGACGATGATTCACTTGAGCCAAGATGACATTTCAGATAAATTAGATCCCAGTGTCAGCCCAATTCCTTGCTTTAGTAAAAGACATATTTATGGCCCCAGGATTATTGCTCATAATTGAAGAGAATCACAGTAGCCCAAACATATTAATGGCAAGCGGAATAAAAAAGAAAAACTGAGTGCATCTAAGTGCCCTTGGGCTAAGGGTTGTAACTTTTAATTACTGTAAAGAAGCAGCTCAAGGATCAGTGTTTGGGTGATGGGGTTCATGTTGGCAGATTTAGGTGCCAGTGTTTACAAATGGATGAAGGTAAAGACAAGAAGGGGAGTGCAGTAAAGGAGGTGTGCTCAGCAAAACCGCTCCTGGAACTCATAAAACCGAAAAGCTACTAATATAAAAATAATTCTCTCAGCAGTCCTCTGCAGAGGGCTTGAATGGCGAATCAGCATGTAATAAAATGGTCTTTCCTTTCGTCTTTTTTTTAGCACTATTTTTCTTACCTATCAGTGCCAGGTTTGGCAGCTTGCCCAGACTCTTGCCTTTGTCGAGCACTCGGTCCCACTTGTAGCTGATGGGGTCTGAACCGTCGCTGGATTTACAGCTCAGCTTGACATCACTGCCCTCCAACAGTTTTCCATCCATCCAGCACCTTGGCTTCGAGGGCTTGACTGAGTAACAAACATGGACACAAACAACAAAAGACTCTCAAACTGAACCACATGTTTAATTTAGAACGTATTATTATTAATATTATTATTATACTTGAGTGGAAACCACACAAAAAAGCAAACTGGTAAATAAATCCTCTCTAGATATAAATATTGTAGTGGACTATCTGAGTACAGATAATTAAAAAGTTTAATAGACTTTCTTTGTAATAAATAACACAATCAAAAATAGCATAATAAAACAGTTATGTTTAAACAAGAACTTTAAAGTACAGCAAAGCAGTGCATGTGTTTGTATGTTAGGAAAATATCTCAAAAACCAGTAGACTGATTGTGCAACATCTTTGTTCCAGATGTTTACATGCAGAGCAGTGCTGATGTGTTTATGCATTTTTTTGATTTTTTTCTTTTTGATTGGACTGATGATTTAACAGATAGTCTGAGTAAAGCCAGGATTAAAGTAGACTGTTACTAGCTTACTCCAGGTATAACAGTTTTATAGCACTTCATCCAGACACTATTTTAGAAAGTTGACAGTTTCACAAAGTCATTGGCAGAACATATTTATTATTCTAGACAGAAATATACATTGACCATTTTAAGGTTGGGCTGTTGCTTTTTTATGTATTTATTTATTTATTTAAGGCTGATGTTGATACTGATTCTTTGGAGTCAGTGCAGCCCAAGGCTGATGCACAACACAGATTTTGATATGTACTATATGTACTTTTCATTTGACAAAGTATAATAATAATTGTTTAACTTAAACAAATGTATAACATAAAACACAAATGTAAAGGTAAAATAATTAACAACTAAGTATTGTACATTTAAAAGTAACATTAAAGAGCATTCTTGTAAACAAAGAGTGGTGGAGAGTAACGAAGCACATTTGCTTGAGTACTGTACTTAAGTACATTTTCTTAGTATTTTTTACTTTACTTGAGGATTTGTGTTTTGGGAAACTTGTGACTTTCACTCCACTACATTTCTATGAAGCTTCTTGTTCCTTTAGGCTCAGCTGTGTAATCCACTGTCACTGTTTTTCTTTCCTTAAATGCAGTTGACCAGTTGCTGATTCAGGTATTCTGTGCAGAACATTCATTGTTTTGTAAGCGTCTATGTTAAGTAGGGCAGAACTTTCAGTTATCAGTGTTATTGTTTCCTCTCCTCAACATACACACTTTTACACACATACACAATGCAGTATATGGATATTAAAACTGAAGAAAAGACTAAATGTGCATCATCTGTTAGGATTTCCATGACTTTCCACAAACGTAAAATGCAGGGAAGATATTTGTAGTTTACAGCTTTATTAACGCATGTGGTGTTAGAGTGGTTCTACATGCCAATACATCATCACGTGGTTTCAGAGTTACAAAGGTTCTGTTAAATCACTCAAAACAATACAGCAATGTACTGATATTAGAAAATATAATTTATATTTTTAAATACTTGAGTATTTTTCAACTGCATGCACTTTTGAACACTTAAGTATTTTCAAAAGTAAGTACTTCAGTACTTTAACTTGAGTAAACTTTTGACTGAGCAACTTTTACAAGTAGTTGATTAAGATTTCACCATATGTATCAATACTTTTACTCAAGTACTAGAATTGAGTACTTTGTCCACCACTGTAAACAAAGAAACACAAACTGTGGACTACAGTAAGTTGGTTCATCTTCTTGGTAATCGGTGATGCGTGCACAGATATGACCAATTATTGATTTTTAACTGGTCGACCAGTTAGAGGGTCATTTTCTAGACTGAAAGGCCCAAAGTTGCACCAGACCTGCAACAGTCTACTGTTGCTGTCACAGCTATTTGATTTAGTAAAATAACTACATCATTTTATGTAAACAGATGAACAGTGGGGTATCGATGGCAAAGTAAAAGTTTTAAAAAATAGTGCTCCTGTGAACTGATCCACTTTGGTTTTGACAACTCCCCATTTTGATTAGATTTTTTTTTTCTCCAAACTGAGGCCATTTAAAGAAAATACATCATTCATCATCTCTCCAAAGAACCTCATTTAAAAAAAAAAAATCAGAACTCATGCTTAAAAAAAACAAGTGCTAAATTGTAAATTAAAATTCCAAACGTTATTTGACTGACTTGATGTTGTATATTAATGGATAAGGTCATTTTAAAGCTGTTTGTGGTGACACAAACAGAAAATCAACCTCTGGTCAACAGGTTTGGTCACTGAGTCTATCCCAGCTGGAGGCGCAGCACAGTGTAGCTGCTGAGATCTGCATAGTTGCTCTGTTTAGCTACTTGCTGAGAGGCACAGCTACGCTATAAAAAGAAAATAGAGCACAGTTGTCTTGCTCTCAATTGACATAGTTTTAGGTGCATGGCAAACTAAATTTATATATGTGTTTTGGCTTTGTGCAACTCAACTGTCATATTAGCAGTGTTGACTTTGTGGAGGGGGTTGCTGCTTGTGAGCACATTTCAGTAGAAGTAACTGACACGGTAACACATTGTGAGTATGTCAAAGGCAGAATGCCATCAGCTCACACACAGTACGCTGTATAATGAGAGGAGCTGATTGAGGAGTGCTGAGCATCTGTCAGCTCTGTCACAACGAGTACGACCGAACAGCAGCAGGAGCAGTTGAGAGTGCAGAAGTTTAGTTTTGCAAACTTAAACAAGCAAACACTTCCATTCACTGTCTTATGCCAAACCAGCTGCCAGGTTATTGTCTTAGTGTGAGGAGGGAGGGGGAATTTCAACTGTTCGTCTCTCTTCAAAACCCCAAAGTGTCACAGCAAAGCTGAAGGCAGTTTGTAACAACTGAGGCTTTAAGTTACTGGACTGTCTTTATGGAAGTGAGAGGCGGGTGAGAGCGAGGGGATTAACAGACTGCTCCATTAGAAAACCAATAACTGCTGGTTGAACTAATCTCCCGTGATGTTTTATTAAATCGCCTACTTTCCTGACATTGAGAACAGTCTTGCTCCTCCCGCTGGACTTTGTGTGTTTTTAGCTTTGGTGGTATAGCAGCTCCTTCTTACTTTATGTCCTTCAAAAGCTCTAACACTATTCCAGAAGTGCATATAGTGTGATAGCATTAGTTAAAGTTCACACTTTTCAGTGTCATAATCAACTGAACACCAGCTGACCATACATAGAGAACGTCCTGTTGTTTGTTTTCTAACAGCAGACAAAAGCATGGCAGAATTGAACTTGATATTTGCTCTAAATCTCCAAAGTCGTCAAACAATTTTTGTGCTCTTCCAAGCCCTCTTCTATGTTTCTGGCCTCTTCCCATCAAGAAAGCAATCCAAACGAACCCAAACAGCATGAGCAAAATCAAATCACAGCGTCTGCATCAAATTGAATAATTAGACCAGTCAGCACGATGAAGGAAACGTGCCAGGCTAACGATCTCATGATTAGACCTGCACATGCGTGTGCGTGAGAGAAAGGTGTTTTCAGAGTACAAATGAGGTTCTGCATAACATGAAGGTGCACGCCATGTGTGAGCTTTACATCGTGACGCCTTTTCATTTACACGGAAAATACTCACCCAGCACAATGAGGCTGACCTGGCTCCAGAGGTACTTTCCACCGCTCTTGACTTTACAGTAGTACTCTCCAGAGTCAGTCAGGAGCAGGTCACTGATCAGCAGGGAGGCGTCCCCACCCAGGTACTCCCCGGCAAAGGACAGACGGCTGGCCTCGCTGTCTGTGGCCTCGTTGGTGTACACCTGGCCTCCAAAGAAGGTAATAATCTAGATGTGAAAAATATAATAAAAAGGAATTCCATTCACTTTTGTTGTTATCTCATGTTTACTTTTTGCCAATATATTTGAAATTGTCTCGTGAGACAACCTTCTAATGTCCTAAACAGGATTAAGACCCTCAGGGAACCTGGACTCTGCCACTCAGGGACATAAATTTAGTTAGCTCATACGACAAGCCACTTCCACTAAATGATAAATACAGGTAAAAATCAACTAGATGATAATAACCATCAGTAATTCATGTATAATCTGCCTCTGCAGGCTGAGTACTGAGATTTAATCACTAACCAATTTCAACAAAAGCCACTATCTCATTTCAAGGAACATTTTGACTTCTGACACTAGTGATATTTATTTCCAAAGAAAGCCGCCAAAACAGGTAACGCACTACATATTACAGACATATGATGGTGTGGTAAACCAGGAGATTGGAACAGTACTGTCCAAAGTTAAGTAGAGCTCAGTAAGAGGTAACAAACTGTCTGATGTCCTCCGTCACTGAGGGATTTGAATATTGAATGTTTGTAGTTTTTGGAGATTAGTGTTTTTCTGAACTGGAATTGAACAGGAAATACCAGTAGGAGTTACTAGGCCTGTCGCGATAAACAATAAATCAATTAATCGCATGTAAAATGAAAATTATCGACCTCATTTTCATTTATCGGCTTTATCGTTTCTTTGTGTCTCTCTCTTTGTACTGACACTGGATGACAAAAGGCTAAACTCCGGTGCTTTCCTCTGACCCCTCCCTTTCTCTTTCAAATCTGTTTTAATTGTCCAAAATCGTGTTCTTGGATCGTTAAAAGCAGCTAAGCTGAAAAGATAAGCTACGAGCTAAGCTAACAGGCCTACCTCGGGAAAAAACCTCCGGCTTGTCGAAGCTCCAAAATTCACAATTGAAACCTGTGCCTTTGTGTAAAAAGTTGTTTTTCTCTGCAGAAAGAAGCTGAGAACTTGTTTGCTGATTTTTTTACTAAAAGCTTTGTGTGAAAAATGTTAAGCTAAAGAGCTCAAACCACACCAAGCATTTGCCATTTTGAGAACCGGAAAAAAAAGGAAGAAGATACAGCCCATGTCATGTCAAAAGGCCTCCCTCCCATTTTTCTTAAAAAGACACACTGCTGCTCCCTCACTATCATCCTTTGGTTCAAACAGTCTTATACTGCCATCCAGTGGTTAAAACAGGTACTACACACAAAATAAAATTAACCAACATTTCTTCTTCAGACAATATTATCGTTTATCTGCCTATCTTGAACTTAATAACTCAAGATAGCACCTTCTGCTTGATCACCTGTAAACACTTATACACACAAAAATCGACTGATTTATTCTAAAATCCAGCCTGAAAAAAAAAGATTTTATTGAATAATAGCTGTCAGGCTAGATCATACTTTTTCCATTCATCACAAAGTGCTATGTTTTGTGCAGGGTTCATGGATTTCCATCCACCTTTTGAAGCAAATCCGAGCTAGGAGCTAGCTGATGGCATAAATGGCTAAATTGAAATCTTAACAAGTGTTTTTATTTCCCTTTAAGAAATCTTTAATTAGTTCCTGGACCTTGCATATTCATTTAAACATTAATTGTTTTCAGTAAATATTTTAAATCAGTGCAACCATTTCTTTAAATAAGAGTTTTAAATCAACACTACATTTGCATAACGTCACTGGAACATTTCAACAGTAATACTCTTGATGTGTTTTACTGGTAGACTGCCAATAACGTTAAACATCACAGAACTTCAAATATATTTTATGCACCACTGAGACACACAGTCCCTCACAAGCTGACGTCTTGAAATATTCAGAATCCCAGGTCTCGCTGTATGTATAACAATGTTAACAATTACTTTATAATTAACACATGGGCAAAGAGTACTTTGACAAATATATGAAAGCATTTACTGGAATGCCACTATCCTGGCAGCCTTTAGCTGATTATCTGTGGGAGCTTTTATCTCCTTATGGTCTTTGTACAAGCAAAGCTGTCAAACTGACCAAACAAAAGGGTGGAAAAATCTATTCTGGTACTGATAAAAGATTAAAGTACCCACAGTGGCACAGATGTGATGTTAGCACAGAATAACAGGCCACACAGAAACAAGACAAACTGCATAATGTAATATTATATTTTTAGACACTGTAATATTTCACTGGAGCTAGTTTGTTTTAAAAGGAAATTACATGTTTTCCACTTACAAGCTGTGATTCTGAAATAAAAGCATTCCATACTAAATAAATAAACGTGATTATTTAGGTGGGTAAACTTAAAGGGATAGTGAGTTTTGTGCCTCCTAGGACTGATGAAGTCCTTTGGAAGAAGGATGAAACGTTTCAACAAAAAAAGAAACCATCCAGAGGACCTGACTTAACTTTTTTGGATTAAAAGGATAGTCCATTCATTATTATTTTTTTTTATTATCTTCTCACAAATAGTTATCCATAATTAGTACCAGCTGGGACGTAAGAATACTGATGTGAAGTTTCACCCTTTACATGTACTGGTAATGTTGTTTGTGTTGTGCCCTTTTCTGTTTTTGTGTTAGTTTTATAATACTTATGTGTATCTATGTTTCTCTCTTTTTCTTTCTTATTCCGTTAACATAAAGAAACCCAAACGCAGCTGTCACAGTGCCCTGTTACTCAGGGCAAGTGAGAGCCTGTAGAGAGGACTGCTAAATGCTTGTGCCAGAGCACATCAGTGCCTAAGAAACAGGAGCACCTGCTGGGATCACAGGTGACCAATGTCCAGTTCCACATGAATGTACCCAAACACTTACATGTTGTTGTTTCTAATAAAATGCTCTATGAATGCTAACAACCATGCAGTACTGTGCAAAGTGAATTGTCTGGGCAAATAAACTATATACATTTGCATGTTTTTTAAAAATATCTGAATATGAGCACATTTCAGTTGTTTTTATTAACTGTGTGGACATTTATTACTTACAGATATGTGAGTATAACCTGCACCGCATGGTTGTGTGTATATGTGCCTCCAGCTACGGCTGGATGTATTCAGCACACATCCTTATGAGAGTAAGATCCTGGATGTGCCCATGAGTGTGAGGATTAGTTAAAATGACCAAATTGTTGTTATTCTTTGCAATTTTAGTTTATTTTTCTGTACAAGCAAAACAGTGCATTAGATGGGCCCAAAATAAAATATGCAAAGTCCGTAGCAGTTATGAGACAGTTTCAACTCTCCCATGGAGTCTTGTTTCCATGGGTTACCTCTATGAATTCAGGCTTGGAAATTCCTTATTTTCCATCTCGTGCATGGAAGCCTATTTCTTCAGGTTCAGGAGGTTGCTGGAAAGGTTGATCCCATAAACATCCATATCACTAGTCAAGCTCTAGATTGCCAACATAGATGTTTTTTTGTTTAACTAGCCTATATCTGAGCAATGCAAAATACAACCTTATTCTTACTGGGTATTTACTGGAAATGTACCACGCAAGTACCATAAAAGTACAATAAAACAGTCCGGTCCATAGAAGTATGAGGTAAGTACCCCATACGTACCTGGCAAGTACCAGGCTATATTATGTAATCCTATTTTCTTATCATATTTACGCATACATAATTATATGAATAGCAAACCGTACCACTTATGAACCACCGAAAAGAGATCTAGGAAGTGGCTACAAGAAGAAGTTGATAGATTGCCTGAAAATGTTGGAGCAGGACAAGGCTATTGACCGTATTCTGTACCACAGACTGTACCCAGGGGAGGCCACACCTAGTCTGTATAGTTTACCTAAAATTCACAAATAAGGTGTACCTTTAAGACCAATTGTTAGCATGATTAACTCTGTCACTTACAATGTTTCCAAATATCCGGCGTCTGTACTCATCCCTTTAGTTGGCAGCTCAGAACACCACATACAGAACTCTACTTTTTGTTTTGTTTTGTTTTTTGAATGTCCAGAGGACCAGACTTAACTTGTTTAGATTTTTCTACCTGGTTTATTGAGCATGCATCAGGACACAGTCATCACTGTTAAAACTGCTGATTTTTCCTGTTCCTGTTTGCTTTATTTTACCCCAATAATCAAATAAATTGGTTTGACAACAACCCCAAACTGAGAAAGCTTAAAAAAAGTTAATGAACAACTAATTTAGATCAATGAACACTTCATTCTGTGAGCGCTTAGTTTAGAAAATAAATTATGGAACATCTCTACAATATTGTAATAAGTATTTATTATCCTACTGATATACTGGTAATGAAATAAAAACAGGCTTAAAGTAAGTAGGAAAAAGCAAAATCTTACCACTTTCTGTTTGAAATTAGGTTTCTGTAGTAGCCACTCAATGTCAAGAGAGCTGGATGATGGGAACTGGTGGTGGCATGGTAAGGTAGCGTTGTCCCCAACAACCTTTTTCATCTCCGTCTGAGCACCCACTGACAGCAGGTTGAGTAGAACTGAAATAGAGGAGAGATGAAAAGATGAAAAAGCAGGTCATGGCTGGATGGACAAATCCAATTGAAGTAGCAGGCAAATACACAACATAATGAAAAATGCACAGAAAGATTTGACCAGGAGTTCAAAGCCTGGGAGAGATGGCACAGAGAATAGAGAAGGCAAGCCTGTGGTAGGGCTGTTACAGGTTTGAATCCCCAGACCGGCACTAAAATTTGTGTGGGAACCACTCACATCTGCCTTTAACTTTATTTGACCCACTGTGGGATCTTGAGCAAGGCCCTTAACCATCCAAGTGCTCCCCAGGTGCCTTAGGCTACATTCACACTGCAAGTGCTGTTGCTCAATTTCAATTTTTTTGCTCAGATCTATATATTTTTTTTTTTTGGCATTGTCCTTCACAATATCATTGACAATGGCCTCCATCAGACTCCAGTATGAACCATTTACAGTCCTGAGGTGACCCGAATGCGGAGAAGACAACGTGATGTCACACGCAGCACACTGTGTCTAAGGAAGTAAACCTGGATGCTACATGTTAACATGCTGGATTCTGAAATTGTTTTGCAATCAGAACCAGTGAAATCATTATATGACATGATTTTTTGGTCCAGTGTTTACATTTAATCTGACCTCTTGACGAATACTTCGACTCAGCGTTGTATTTTTGGAGCGGGAGCAAAGTGCTAAAAATGAAAACAAACTCAAGTATCGATCACATCACATTAATATTGATACAATCCAACACAAATATGAATATGTTGCTGTAGATTCTCATTTTCAGGCCATGTTACATTAAAAGAACAATAATGAAGCAATTGAACTTATGTTCTGCAGCTGATGACATGTCGATTTACAAATTTAAACTCCACGAGGTTGGAATCCACTCACCACTACCTCACTGACAAAGTCAGATAAAATGAGACGTGACCATTTAGACTGCAGTCACTTTGAAAAACATTGGATTCAGTACCACATATGAAAAAGAACAGGGTAAGGTTTGAAAAAAAGCTGACTTGTTACATTCAGACTGTCGTGAAAAAATCCAATATGAGTCGCATGGGGCAAAAAATTGGATTTGGGCCACATTTTTCTGCAGTGTCTTCCTGTACACAGGTGTACTCACATGTGCAAAGAGAATAATGCAGAAAATTCATTTTCCCACTGGGGATTAACAGAGTGTAAGATAAATAAACAAATCTGACAGATCTATTGGTGTTGTAAGTCAAGCTATGTTGCAAAAAAAATAAAAAAATAAAATAACTTTTAATTACTTCTAACAAAATCTGCAATTTTAAGTCCAATGGATGCTTACATTTTTATATCAACAGCAGCTATTTTAGGTAAAGATGCATTTTGCGGAGCGGCTGTGGCTGAGTGGTTATAGAAGTCGTCCTCCAATGGGAGAGTTGGTGCTTTGATTCCGCCAGTAGTCACATGTTGAAATGTCCCTGGGCAAGAAACTGAACCTCCAATGTGTGTCCCATCAGTCCCATCAGAATGTGATCTAAAGTTTCTACAGATTCAGATTAGCTTTGTAGATCTAGTAGAGCGATGTATGAGTGGGTAAATGAGGGCACAGAGTGTGTTGTAAAGCACTTCGAGTAACTTCAATAGATCAAAATGTGTTATATAAGTACAGTCCATTTACCATTTATATTAGAAAAACAAAAAATATTAATGTTGACTCTCATGTTTCGGATTATTAGTTGCGATAAACTTATTTGTCATAATGCACACAATGCATTATGTGAGCTTTAGCATTTTGTGTGTGTGTGTGTATTTACTCATTTATTTTGTGTAGTCCCTGTTTTAGGTAATTATAAATAAAAGTCAGCACATCTGCACTTTGCTAGTAACAACAGTTTTCAAGAGGAAGGTTGTTTGATACCACCACACACACATGCTCACAGCTACTGCAAACATGGCATGTAAGACCGACCAGCACAACTACCAAAAACTGCCACAGCATTTTAATCTGAGAGCTTGTGTTGCAGTGAAATTAGTATCAATTTTAAGCATATGCACAAGGGATTGACTTTGGGTGCTGGCCAGACTGACGGGGCCAGTGGGAGAGCAGTGAGGCTGATTTATTGGGAAAGGCTAGACTGCCATGAAGGCTCGAGTGAAATAAAGGCATCAAGCTGAAACAATAGACGTTGCTTGTGTGTTGGAGTAGGAAACTGGTGCATCACAAAGCTATTCCACATCCTCCACTTAGTACAAAGATTTTGCAGATGATTCAGGGCTCAGCTGAGTTTTTACAATCAAATAGGACATGCCTTTTTGGTTTAAAGCATCACACTTAACAGCCATTCTTTAACTGATGAATGAACCAATAACTAAGTAAAACGTATACAGCTTGGCAGGTGCTTGTTTAAAGTGAAATGCAGAGGCACAGTTCTTTGTTGACCTTAACTTATTTTTCTGAACTGAACATGCTGAGTAGAAGAGAAGTAAAATAGATAAACATCACGTGTGGAATATACAACAGAGGAAAGGTCTGTGTCAGCAATGTCACTCATAAAGTGACTGGCAAATGTTTTTGTGTGCAACAGTCAAAATCACATGCTGTCAAAGGTCCACATGAGACAAGGACTCACTGGACCCCTGTCCACTTGTTCAGTGGTCCAATCTCAAAGGAGCCAACACCATGATCCATAAGTGATCTCTGGGCCAAAGAAAATGTCAGCTCTGCACTGTGAAACCAATGAGTCAGTGCTGATGAAGGACACAGAGGAAAAGAGCAGCCTCAAAGCAACCCTCTCTTCTGTTCATCTAAACAGATGGCATCTTCTGGAGGATTTCAGCAGTTTTGAAAGTTTTCCTTTATTTCGGTCACTTTTTTTGTGAATTGTCAGCTTTAAACCGATGCTCTGGACACTTGCTGTCAATCAGTTTTAAAGTTCAAAGTTGTTGGACAGAGGGATCACTTTGCTGTTGGCAGAGTGCTTCTGTGCCCATTGTATAAAACTAGAATGATAGCATGGATTGCTGAGGTCTTTTTCCCTGACTGTTCTCAAACAACTTGTATGCCAAAAAAACCTAAGGGACCAACTCTCTTCACAGAGGAGCTCCCACATGCTGAAGATATTCCTGTTTTTGACTTTTAATGCTGCATTTGCAGGATCGTTTATCTTGTGAGCTCCCCACTGATATTGGCTTGAATGTCAGAAAAGGGAGAGAGGGCTTTGCTGTATAAAGAACACTTTAGAGGGAACATACTCAGGCCAGGTGTGCAGCTGGCTGGATCTAATGGGGCAAGTTAATGGTCGATGGCGGTTCACCGACCTGCTGGGAAACTTTAACACACAGTTTCCCCACAGCCCCAGAGACAATCCATTGCAATCATTGCTCCTAACAGTATAGCAATGTGGGCTTAAACCTGCCGCTGTTTGTGCAGTCACCACTCACTGTACCTTAAATGCCACTTTGATTTGTGATATGTGCTACTGTTATCCATGTTGCTGATGATTTCATGTTGCTGTATTCATCCATCCATCCCATCCATTATCTTTACCCGCTTATTCCATTTTGGGTCACGGGAGTCACCGGTGCCCATGTCCTGCAATCACTGTATGAGGGGCGGGGTACATCCTGGACAGGCCGCAAGTCCATCACAGGGACACATAGAGACAAAGAAGACAAACAACCCTTCACTCTCTCACTCACACCTAGGGACAATTTAGAGTTACCAATCAGACTAACATGCAGGTTTTTGGTCTGTGGGAGGAAACCGGAGTACCCAGAGAGAACCCACACATGCACGGAGAAAACATGCAAACTCTAACCAGAAAGGGATTTGAACCGGCAACCTTCTCGCTGAGTGGCTGCAGCTCTACCAGTTGTGCCACTGTGCTGCCCGCTTGATGATCCATTTGTTGATTTTAAGTAAATACAGTACATATACACAAAAAATGAATTAGGGCCAGATATGTAAGGCACCCCTTCCCTTTGATAATCATCTCAGTATTTCTCCACAACCTTTCAGAACATGGCAGGATTGTGGCAAATGTGGAACGCCTCCTTCAGTGTAAAGGCAACCATGACACTGCAATGCTCTGATGTTCTTTGCGTCCCAAAAATGCTTTAAAGTGCTTTTACCTCTCTATATGTCAGCATCATTCCTGTGATGATCTTATGAGTCGCACAATGTCCCTGACCCTGCACTCGCACAACTTCATCAGACTTCGCCAAGATGCAGCTACACCCTGGAAGATCATGCCAAAATAGCCCAATACAGCCAACATTTGCGTATGTATAACGGAGTCACAGCCTATGCATGAGGCCAGCAGGGTCAGCCCTGCTTTAATTTCTCCATGACCAGCCCACACCAGTGTGAGCTGACCCTATGGCATTGATTCACTTTCACTGATACCAACTACAGTATATTCCATCCAGAACTGAAGACCGTGTGAATAAAATAAAATCATGTTAGTAAACCACAAAGTCCTTGTTACAGAAATGTTGTGAATGCTCCAGATCATTCATAGCCTATCATGTCCTGTCACACATAAGGAGAAACCCACTGTTTTTTATTATTATTATTATATTAAACTACTGGTACAAAAGACCTTGTCAAGATTTACAAAATCCATCCAAATTCTGACTGAATTTTTGTCACAGCAGACGAGGTCATCATCCAGTGAGATGGGAGCCTAGCCACTCACATCAAGTCAGTGTGTCACGGTACATGAGTTTGACTGATTGTGTATATCTCACTTACAAAACAGAAATGACTGATATGTTTTCAACAAAACTACATTTGTAAAAGCTCAAGTTTAAAAGAGCAGACAGGCAAGTCAGAGGGATGTGCTGTGTGGTGTATGTTCACTGCTTCACAGTTTTTTGCCTATGCAAGGTTGAGCAGAGGGCTTTTTTTGTGCATTGTGCTGGATGACTTAGTGCTCCCAAAACAAACTTGGGAGATCTGAGTTTGAATTGGCCTCATTTGTCGTGTGCACAGCTGGGCGTGTTGGCCTGCAAAACTCCATCACTTGGGCAAACATCAACAATGTGACACAACAGAATGGATCATTGTGGAAATTTTGTTTTTCCTATAAAAAATAATTTTGCCTTTACGACCCTGGCTTTTGATTTGTAGCAAAGTGACAGAGAGGCAATTAAAAACCATGAACCGTATTAGCATCAGCTTTGAAATTACTCCAGCTTGCAGTTGTGTGTATGCATTCACAGGTTCTTAAGAGATTTCACACACACATGAGAGAGGCCCTCAAAATTAATGTGGCCATCTTGAAGGGGAGATAAACGTGAAAAGGGCTTGTGATATAGTACTGGAGACATACCCCGGTCTAAATCCTCCATCCCACTTTCTTCTTCATTGTGTCCTCTTTTCTGAGCAGCCCTTGGCTGAGCTTCATGCTTTGTGGCTAGTTTCAATCTTTACTCCCAGAAAGAAAGGAAAGAAGCAAATCATAATTAACATAAGTGGGAGCTAACATCAGAGGTTTAGAAAGAGAGAGCATGAGAGGGAGAAAGATAGACACATTTAACAAAGAGAGACAGAGAGAGTGAGAAGCTTGGGTGAAATATGGAGGAACCAATTTCTATGAAAAGGCCCTAGGGGGAGTTGTGCTCCAGTAAATCTGCCTTACAGAGCCCTGCAATCTCATTATAGTGTAGCCAGTGAGACGGACGGACAGACAAACAAGACAGGCCTGGATCTTTCACACTGCCCCAAAGTCAAGCCCCGTATCCCCGCAGTCAGCACATCAGCTTGGCTGGGGGCCTTTGCCATGTTTAAAGCTTATGACCTCTGGTACTCCAATACAGCAGATCAGAAAGAGAGAATGAAAGGACAGAGAAAAATGTGTTGAGGGAGGGGTAGAGGAATGGTGCATTGCCTTTTTTATTTGAGTCCTTACACCAGGATAAGTCACTGGTTTGGGTGAAGGATTACAATCTCACAAAGGTGGGTCTTGGATGCCTAATAGCATATGGAAAAAAGAAAAGAAAAAATCAGAGGTACCATATCTGGCAATTTCCTGCTTGTGCATCCATGCAGCTTTTTCTGTATGAAACAAACAAAACGTGTCATCCTTTCTGTGAGACGACATAACTGCCACTGTGCGAGCATTAGGCTCATTAACCACTGCCAAGCCACAAAACAAAAACGTAAGAAATTATTTGCTGGATGTAATCCATCTAGTACATCAGCACACATGCCAGTGACTTGAACTATAGCTGTGTGAGATGTAAACACTCAAGTCACATTTGAGTGACATACTGCAAGAGAAAAATAAACCAATTACCTCCACCCATGACAATCAGTGCAGCTATTATCTTCTGACAGCTACAGGCTTCTTAGGGAATGGTTGTTAATATGGAAGAAAAAAAAAAAAACAACAACAGAAAAACAAGAAAGGTTTGGGCTTGATGCATGTGTGCAGCAAAATATCACAGGGTAATTGCAAGTGCAATCCATCCATTCTTATTGCTGACATAAAGCTAGTAGTTTTTAGCTGACTTGGGGACATGCTGAGAGGAGCACGGGGCATGAGGCTGCAGGGAAATTACTCACAGCTCTGCACGTTTTTTTACAGGCTTTGTGTTTTTCCTTCTATAATGCATTTGCCAGACCTGGACTGTATTCAGTTGTACTACATTAGCCTTACTATTCTTTGCTACAATGGTATACATTTACATATGTCAGATCTTTTATTTAAATAAATAAAAAAAACACCAAAATCTGCAGATGTTCTGTTAGAAAAGTTGTTGAACACACAGCTATCATTATGCCAAAAACAACACAGACTCCTGTAAAATAAACCAATTTCTTCAGAATCAGTGTTTTAAAATGTATTGTGTTTTCATGCCCCACTAAAACACATGCTATAAAGCACACTACAACTATAAAGTGAAGTTCCAACACATGGATGTATTGCTCCTATTTAAAAACCAAAGAGCTGTTTTTATGTTTAAACTAGTTTATTCAAGGACTAACATCTAATAATCCATTTGGCTTCACACCTGCTGTCCAAAACTACTTTTTGTTGACATAAAGCCTTTCTGAATAATATTTTACATTTTGGAACATAGTTGTTACAAGTACATCCACGAGTCATAACAACTCTCTGCTACTGAAAATTAACTTAAAACAACTCCCATTTTTTTCCATACGAGTCGATTGGTAAATATTGTTTTTGTTTTATTTATGCTTAAGGCTTGAGAAATATCTCAAAAGAATGTGACAATATCAAAATTATATATATATATATATATATATATATATATATATATATATATAAATTATGTCTACACAAGTTGCTAAAAGTGTTTTGCTCAGGTGTCATTTTACAGCCCAACATATAAAAAAACAAGTATATTTTCTGCAGAGTTAAAATGACAGACTTGTAGAAGGATTTGTTTTGTGTAAGAGCAATTTGTGTGCATGTGAGTGTCTAGGGGTGTGTGTGTGTGTGTGTGTGGGGCGGGGGGGAGGGGGGTGTATGTGTATATGTGTGCGATAAAAAACATATTAGCACAAACTGCTCTACAATGTATAAGATCAATATTTATTAAGTTAACAATAAATAGAATATCTGATAAAACAATAAAACTCAATCAAATGAAACAAAACAAAAAAATCCATTATGGGTGCAGAAATAAACAGGCAAAAATTAACTTATTAATACACGTTTTTCTATAGAATTAAAAATCCAGTGAGATGAAATGAGTTTACAGCATAAAGTTAAAATGATCGATACTTTGAATAGCTAAACGTTTTAAAGACAGGCATATTAGCGTTCACAGGAGAATAAATAAATAAAAATGGGGCCATATATTAAGAATGTTCAAGGCAAACGATTGGTGAACATCAGTGCTCCGGCTGAACTGTGATGGTGCAAACAGTTCAAAATGATCAAGTGACATCATATTCAGAAGACTATTAAAAAACTAACAATAACATTTAAAACTAGATTCTGAAATGAACGCAAAGCCAGCAAATGGTGGCCCACATATGTGTTGGATATGATCCTGCTGTTTTTTTTTTCCTGTTTTGTACAGTTTGCAGACATCAAAGTGGACAAATCAAGACTATCATACAAATGATTAAAGTAGACCAGATGAGGTATACATAAAGTATTCTTCAAGGTCTCATTACTAAAAGTAGGTCTTAACTTTACAGAGGAGTAGGGGGGGGGGGATTTCCTCTTGAAAACTGAGATGATCTGTTTTTTATTTATTTATTTAAAATCAGTCAAAAACTACACCAAGTTTTCAAGCAGACAGGTAAAAAATTAGACTTTAGGACTTTACTGGGCCAATAGCACCTTTGTAACCATTTAAGTGATTAGACTGTCCAAATTAAATCATTTTCATTTTGTCTTTCTCAAGGTTAAATACATTTAGACCCAGTCATGTTTTGTTTAGTTTTTGTTGCTGTTATTTCTGTAAATGTAGCATAATTGATGCATTAATAACAAAAAGAAGAGGGGGGCTAAAATGGAGCCTTGTGGTACCCCAAATCTGAGAGGTTGCAGCTGAAAAATTACCCACACTGAGCAACTCCTATCTATCTAACCTTAAATGCCAACTTACATGAGAAATAAACAGAAGTGATCTAATATGTTCAAGGGTGTTCTCACACCTGATAGTCCGGTAGACTCGGTTCAATTGGAGACCAACATTCAGAACATTTGTTCAAATTTTCAGCTGGTGCAGTTTGCATTCTCACTGCACTGAGTCAATCAAGCCAACCTGTTCCCCCTCTTGCCTGTGGTGGCACTGCACCAAGAACTACTGATGGAAACAACACAAAAACCCCTGAAGAAGACATTGAACGCAACTTACTTCTGGAAAAAAAAAATGTAGTGACGTCCAAATTTAGCAATTTGGCCCATGTGCCAAACAAACATTTGTCAACAATGGACACGGCATGAGTGGAAGATGAGGCAGAAGACCATGGAGAATGTTGTTTTTCACATAAGGCAGCTGAGCAGGCTCCATATGAGGTAAGAGAAATGACCGTTTGTTTTGGTTGTATTTACATAGAATGCCCAGCACTGTAGTCCACTTCCTGCTTTTGGAGCGGTCTCCAGTCCACTTGCATTCACATTGCATTCAAACCGCGCTAGAGTTTACTTCAACCGAACCGAGACCTATGTTTTTAGGCGGACCAGAGTTTGCTTTTATGGTCCGTATCAGAGTTGGATTGCGCATTCACACCTCTCCAAACAAAGCAGACATTCTAGGCAAACAAACAATTCGATTAAAGTGGACTAAACAGGGCTGGTGTGAATGCACCATAAGGCTACAGTCAGATTCAATAGACAATCCATATTTTCCTCCAAAACCATTGCATTAGACATCTTACATGGTTAAGGTTTGTTCCAAGTCTACTTAACTTGGCTTGGATAGAGAGAGATTTCACATTTACAACCCGGTAAGTTGAAAAATGACACATAGACAAACATACAAAGGGGTTCTGACATCTTGTAAGAACTGTATGTGACAGTCACTGAATATAACTAATAAAAATCTGATCCTTTGCCATCATCATAAAATATTATCTGATAAAATTCTTATTAATTATAATTAATTCATAATTAGATTGCTTTACATTTATATATCTAACATTTGCAAAACTATTAAATGTGAAGACCACTACATAATTCATTCAACTCATGCTAGAGAGAAAGAAGTCACACAAGTGAAGACTTTCCATAATCATCTTTGAAGAGTAGTTTCAACGAAATTTAACATCAGCAGAATATTTGAGTGTTAGAGTAGAGAAAAGGACAAGAAATATTTTCACAATAATCCTTTGAACTCAAAGAAGAAGCAAAAAGGAGAAGAGGAGAAAAGAAGGACTAATAGGAAAAGAAAAAAGGAGATGAAATACCAGAGGTCTGAATAATGGAAGGCCCTGTGGTAAATGTTCACCTTGCACTGCTTTCATTGCCTTCATTAGCATCCCTTTCATGGCCTTGTCGTCGCTGTCATGTTGAGCGATAGCAACATCATTCCAGTGACACCTCCCCAAAATAGATTCAAAATTAGTTTTGTGACAAACACTTTAATTCCCCCGAAGTATTTTGTATTTTTCTGTGTGAAATAAGAAAGAAGGAAGGATATTGGGGGTAGGGGGCTAATTACACCATCCCCCAAGGAACTGAAGAAGGCAGTGAAACCTGCTTACATGGCTTTACACATCTTATCAATGCTGCATTTGGTGGCATCACCCACACTCATGGGTGCAGCTGTCCAATATGCTCTGGCTGCTTCATAAATCTTCCAGTTTGAGCCTGAAACCATCAACGGAACAACACAAACTTCCCATCTAGAGATATACTTTTGGTCAAATAGCTAAAGTCTCTAAAGTAACTCTTTGTAGCTCATTCTTTGCTGATATTTGTCTGTGTTGCCTAGATTTGCACTAGTCTCTTTCCCAGAGCTAAACAACGAACACAAAACCTTTTAAACACAGGAAAAGTGAGAGAAGTGAAATACTATAAATGTATCTCGACTGAACCTTTATGTAAAGGCAGAAAACTTTTTAAACAGACAAACAAACAACACAACTGTGTGAAAAGTGTAAAAACATAGAAGACTTAGACAAACTCCAGTATTTTGCAGAAAAGTAAGGTTTGAGCATAATCATTTACATATGTTTTATTATTTTCAAAATAAAATACAATTTATAATTTATTAAAGATTGATTACATTTTAAAATGTTAATTATAGCTTTACATAGCACGGACTTCAGGACCGCTGAATAATCACCAAAGGAGTGCGAGTCATCAGCCTATTTATAGGACTACACTCTGCTTCCAAAAATACAGTTTACAAAATGTTTCTGCTCTTTATTGTGCTTAAAGTGAACAAAGTCCAAATGTCAAATGATCTGCTCTGCACCGTGCACCACACTTCAGTTCAATGGAGCTTGGATGGTGACCTCTCCTCATGCAACAAAAACGTTCCCGACGTCTGGCAAAGCCTAAACAAACCAGCATGTGTGGAGCGCCAGTTTCTTCTGCATGAGCATCTCTAAATCCGACAGTACTGAGGAGCAAGCGACAACAGAGAGGGAGTCAACATCTTGCTGAGACTCATCTCCAAGGTGACTGAATGTGTGTGTATGTGTGTGTGTGGGTGTTGGGGGGGGGGGGGGGGGGTTGTGCATGTGTGTAAAGGGCAAATCTTCCCTGCGGCACACACACAGCCTTAAATTAACCTGCTGTGTCCCACTGAGAACACATTAAAGGAGGACAGGAAAGTGTCATAAATTTGACAGCTTTCACAAAAATGCTTAATTTTGATTAGAAGAAACTTTTGTCATGATGCTCTGAACAACAATTTACTGGAACTTACGTTTGAGATCATTTGCTTTATCTGAGTGTGGAAAAAAACAAATGTTTTGTTTCAAAGCATCCATCCATCCATCCATCCATCCATCCATTATCTTTACCCGCTTCTTCCTTTTTGGGTCATGGGGTCACTGGTGCCATTATCCAGCAATCACTGTGCAAGAGGCGGGGGACACCTTAGACAGGTCTCCAGTCCATCGCAGGGACACATAGAGACAAATGAGACAAACAACCATTCACTCTCTCACTCACACCTAAGAACAATTTAGAGTTATCAATCAGACTAACATGCATGTTTTTGGTCTGTGGGAGGAAACTGGAATACATGGAGAAAACTCATGCATGCACGGAGAGAACATGCAAACTCCACCCAGGAAGTCCCAAGCTGGGATTTGAACTAAACTCCTATGTTTACATGTGCAAAATTCTTTGGCCGGATTGAAATGTCTTCAGATGAAATAATTCAAAAGTATTGTTTACATGGGCACAATCTGTTCACGATGAGCATTTACATGCAGCAGGCTTTTATTCTGAATAGAAGTACTGACATGCACAGAGTGGTAAACGCTACTTAAAAAAATAAAAAAAACACAGAAGAAGAAGTTCTACTTCCAGGATGAACGTAAACAAACCTGAGCGCCCAAAATGGACCCGCGAGAGGTTTTAATGGTGGTGAAGATGTTACCGCACTCCCTGTCAGAGCTACAGGTAATACAGATCATTTTGAGCTCTTTCAAAGTTTATAGTAAAAATGTTGTAGCGCTCAACGACCAGTTTTGATTCCCCAACATATTAGCATTAGCCAGGCAGAAATACGCGAGGTAGACATAGGTCGCACATGCACAGTCAGGTCAGATTTCCCACAATCGGGAAAAAAAAAGAACAGATTACGTGTTTACATGCACACCGTTCAGATTATGAATCGGCACAAACCCACCTGTCTCTTTCTGGCTACAAATTATTTTGGCTCGAGCTGAATCAGCTCAGAATAATCTGAATGGGGCATTTACATGACGTATTTTTATTCCGAATGGCCGTTTAATCTGGTTACTTATGTCCATGTAAACATAGCTTGAGAGACAACAGCTCTACTAACGGTGCCACTGTGCCATCCCAAAGAAAGCACATTATCAAAAATAAAATAAATCCTCAGATTTCTGTCAAAAGTTGCGTACACTTTGACAGAATCAGATTCAGTTTACCCCATAAAGTAACTCGAGATTTTATTCTTAAAAAAAAAAAAAACTTCAAGAATGTGGATTAAGTTTGCATTAAATGTATTAAAGGTAGATTTTTGCTGGAAGGAAAACATATATCACAGGCACCTCCATGGACAACTCGGTGGAACACCTTTTTTTTTTGCTGAGATCAAGCTCCTCCTGACCTGGCATAAATTATAGGTAGTGTGGTGAGAAACAAGATGAGCTGTATTCATTACTAAACTCTGTAGAAGTCAGCTTCGCCTGCTGCTGATCAACCGAAAGCCTTCCAGCTGGACATCGGTACTGTATATCATACCAGCTAAGCACTGCTGGGGTTTGGACAGATGGGCCTGCTATGATATAAAGAGCTATAAAATCAACAGTGCACATATATACAACCTCCCCCTCCTGTAAACTTTTTTTCCCTGAACATCAGGTAATTGAGCTTCTCTGCTCTCCAAAAGTTCTAAAGTTTTACCCAGTTATTTATGTGGTCTAATCTCAATTTGTGGCTGGCAAGCACGTGAATTAACTTCTTTCACATTGTTGAAGTGGCTGGACATGGGCACTGACATCAGCAGATCAATACTTAATAAGCTTTTGTTCTGCCAAGTCCATTTTGCTGCAATATGCAATTTTTTAAATGTCCATTAGGTTGAAAACAGAGCTGAGTAGGTGTACGGACAAAGGAAGTGGACTGTGTCGTCATCGTCTCGATGATGGATGCTTCACAATGATGTGGAACTGATGAAAACTTCAAACACTGTAAAACTTATGTTGTATAAAGTGCTACACCCGTGGATCTCATTAAATGCAATTCAATATCCCAGTGGTGCTTCAAAAAGCCTTTAACAACTTGTGGGAAAACAATAAAAGTCACAGCGAGCTTTACGATTAAGTCAGAAGACACGTGAGCAACAAGCGGAATGGGAGGAAAACAAGCCTAGAGCTAGAACTATATTTGGACTAGCATTAAAGTTTAGCGTCAGAGGCAGTGCACGATAGTTCCAGTCTGGACATGTAAACACTTCATTTTGTGAGCTCATGTAGTCAGGAGTGAGGGGATTCTGCACGCTTCCCTTCCTTTTCGCCTCTGCTTTCTCGCCTCTCTGCACATACAGATTCATTTTTGTTATTGAGGTCACTGCGATTATTTGTCACTGTCCAAAGTCCACGTTCACCTGAGGTCTGTTGGTGAAGCTCGCTCGGTAACAATGCTAATTTACTTCTCTGGAACCGAGAGAGGGAAAAGGAGCTGAATGCAACAAAGCAGATCCCATGTTGTGCATTTCTTTGGCTAATTGAAAACAGACGGGATGCTAACTCTCTCTTCTCCATCCGCCCAGCATTAGCCCACTACATCACTGACATATTAGTGCTGCGGTCAGTCCGATGGTATTTATCTGACATACCATCTTACATGATCAGTAAAGCAGAAAAAAAAAGTCAGTGGGGATGACTTGTGCACAAATAATGATATTGATGTAACCTCTAATGCTGTAGCTGCTGCAAAGAACAAAAGGAATCTTATTCACCCCAGTTCTTAATTACAAAGAAGACGTTGATGGCTGCCATTTCCCCAGAGGTGGGTTAGAAGGCATGTTGGTTTTAGCAGTTTTACCCTGAAAGGTGTTGATTGGCTGGGAAGCTGACATGGTCAGAGTGATGGCTGTGCGATGGCTGGGCAGGTCAATAGAAGCTGCAAGGCTTCCAGAATAGACCCCACTTAGGTCTTTTAGGTGAGCTAATAGACCAACCTACCATCTGTCCTTATTATTAGCTAAGCCCATTCATGCAAGATGCTTACCCTTTTTATGTTTGCTACATACACAGCCACAGTATAACACAGCTGCATGCAGTGAAACAACTATATGCACCGTGTCTCTATGGGATGTGTCTAATTAAAGTTGCAGTATATATATATATATATATATATATATATATATGTCCTACATGTGAATCCATTTGACTTTGAAAAATTAAATAGAATGTAAAATCTTATAATGGTCAGCGATACAGAACAATGATGGCCTAAATCTATCATTTTATCTATTTCAAAAAGGCTAAACTAAAGTAATAGTCTGTAGCTGTTTCTCGAGTAAACAAATCCAAGTTTCCAGTTACTATTTCAAGCTACTTGCGGAAAATTGGTTTTTATGTTTGAAACTGACTCATGCTTTTTAAAAGTTCGAGTAAGCCTCTGTCTGCATGTTGGAGACTTTTAATAGTCATGCCAACACACATACTCCTTCAAACAAATATGCTTGCCCTTTGTGCGTCTCAGCATCATTTCTTCCCACCACCCCCACGTCTAGAAAAGGAATGCCCACGAGGCCACAGCCGAAGGCGGAGAGAAGATTGAAACCAGATGAATGAAGCAGGGGTACCAAATGCTTGCCAGGACTACACAGTATTTCACTTCCCAAGCATGATTAAAACAAGGTGTGGCACTAGCTGAGCCAAGGCAGCTAACTCAGGCAGGGGAAACAGAATTAGCTTACAATAACATTCTAGGGAAGAGGGAAGTGAGTGAAGGTCATAATTAACCAATCTATATAATGAGGTTTTTTTTTTTTTGGCAAAACAAATGTAAATTGCCAAAATTTAGTTTAGATGAACTGAGTTCACATTCATTCATTCAACCTTTATTTATACAGGTTAATCCCATTGAGCCTCAGGGACTCATTTACAAGAGAGACCTGATTTATTTAACAAAGAGTGATGACAACAGTGGATAACAAAGACAACAATAGCCAATCATAAAGGATGCGTACAAATTTAATGATTTTATTTTATTTTTTTAACGTTAAAAAGGAAAAGTAGCGAAAAAACAGCTAGGTTGTAAGGCGATGTAGAAAACTAAAAAACAGGAACGTGTCTGCATTGGTTTTTGACAGGAACTTAACAGATGTTTAAAGCCACTTAGAGAGGTCAAGGTCAAGAGCTTCAGATATTTTTGCAAGATATTCCAGGAAACAGGAGCGGAGTAAGAGAAGGCCCTTTTGCCTAGTTCAGTCCTCACTGAGGGAACACTGCAGGTAATAATGTCCTGAGAGCGCACGCTGTAACTGCACTTATGCAGAGACATGTAGGAGGAGATGTATGAAGGCAGCAGACCAAGAGGTGATTTAAAGATGAAAATGTAGAGAGTCTGCGTGAAATTAATCATGACCAGTAAACTAGTGAATACAGGGTGCAATTGTGCAATGGTGATTGATGGGACTTGATTCAGATGAAACACTGAAGGGGTTTATTGAAAGGTGTGGCGTTTGTTAAAGACAATAAAGTAGGCCACTGGGGTGTGTTAACTAATGTGTCAAATGAAATCAGGCAAACTGCATGAATTGTAGAGCAAGGACTATCACCTTCATGCAAAAAGGAATGTGAACCACAATGAACAAATACAGCTCAGATGCTTGATAGAAAGATATTATTGCCAAAGCAGATCGACAATATACACCAGGGGTTCTCAAACATTTTGGGTTCAGAGACCTCTTACAGGAGAGAACAAGTTTCAGGACCCCCTCATAACCCTCATGTTTACTGAATGATTTTCTCGTTTGTCTCTTTAATGCAATGGAAATATTTTTGTAACATAAACACTTGAGACCTGTTCTTTAATAGTGTTGATACAATTTATATACTTTTAAACATGGGTTATTTTTCATTCAAGACACAATTAACAAAAAAACAATAATTTCAGCTTCCAAAAATTACAGTTTTGAGAAAATTAACAGTATCAAAAACCACTTTAAACCACTTTGTTGCGGGGTCCGGGAGTCTTCCCCCAGAAAATTTGAAATAAAGTAGATGTGATTTCCTGCATTTTGGTGTATTTTAACAGGTTGTTAAACATCTACAAAAAAAAAAAGAAAAAAATAATGTTATTTTTTGCAGACCCCCAAGCACTGGCTCATGTATCCCCAGGGGTCCGGGGACCACAGTTTGAAAACCACTGATAGACACGATTGTCTTTTTTTTGTACATTTCCTAGTAAGTTTTGTTTTCTTGCTAAGACACCTTTGACTGAAACATGGTAGTCAAGAAGATGTGATTATCAGCTAATTTGGATTTTTATAAAACATAATGTAGTCTCCAAAGAGTCACTGATTTCTAATTTAAGAGTACAAAATGCATACTAACAATAAACCCTAAAATGTTGAAGGATATGAATGCATCTCTGAGGAATCGTTCACATTTATGTCCACATACAAAGGGTAAATACTGTGTCAAAAATTAACTTGAATGGGGGGGGGGGACAATGAAAAAACACACACCTGGTCTTGTTCCTCCTGTCTTTACCAGTTATCTTGCTTGTTCAATTAAGGTGGTCATACTATTGCATATTTGTGTGTACACAGAGAAAGAGGGTGTTATTTGCATTTTCAGGCTGGAGTCTGGACAATGTAGGTGTCTGTTTGCCTCTGAGTGTGGCACCTAACACATGTTGTGTGAGTGTGACTGACTGATTAGAGGCCTGTTTTCATCAACTGCCTCCAGTCACCCCTCTCCAGAGATAGCCAGGCAGAGTGTGGAGAAATTTGTACTATTTTCCAGAGCCGCCTGCCTTCTTTTTCCTGCCCATTGCGGCTGGTTGGCCACATTTGCAACTCTTTACCAAACACACTCCCATCTATCCACTTGACATTTTAGCTATGTTACTGCTGAGAGGGTTGTTTCTCTCCTGCCTGCTTGTGCACATGAGTAAATAAAGCCCAGCTCATTTCATTTGGCTATAATGTTTAATCTACGTTTGCTTGGTCAATGAGAGGTTAATCTCATTACCTTGTGCTAAATGGCATGTTAGGGCATCCTTCAACAAGAAGAAAGCTAGACACAAGTTAATTAAAAGGGCAATTAAAAGAAGACATCAAGTCCCACTGACAGTGGTAATATGTTAGCTCCCTTGACACCAGTGCATTGATGTTGAATAACTCCATTCAACTGTAGTCTGTCACAACTAACAAACCACTTTTCATCGCCAACAAAGGAGACCAGTAATAGAAGATTAAAGCACCTTGCTGTATATCAGCTTGTTTTGTGGTCTAACATGTGTTTCAAGCTAACCTTTTGAAGCAATTGTGGTTTAAGCACTGGAAGTAAGTTTTTAAAGAAAGAAACCCTCACCACTACACACATGCCTATTAAAAATGTTAATTAACTCTAACAGGTTGTTAAAAACTGACATCCAATTAGTTTAGACGGGATAGGAAAAGGCTTAAATGCCTAGTGTCAGTAAGAATAATGTTACATTTGTGTGTTGCTTTTTTCAGTCTAGTAAGAATGGTAGAAAAATTTAATAATCATAAAAATGAATAATGAGTAAATAAACAGTAAGTGTAGACAAATGTAAAGAAAAATCAGATCATTTGTTAGGATGGGGTGGGTTTTTGCATTTTGACGTTTGCTCTTGAATCAGCTTAAAGTTTGGAACTTTTAATAGCCAAAGGCATAATACAGGCTGACATATGACACTTGAGGTCCCATAGTTTTTTAAGCCCAGGAATCAAATAAAACAATTGTTAAAAGAACTGAATTTTTTGGTCAAGGTGAGTACAGTTTTAGAGAGCAACTTTGGGTTTAAATTTACCGTAGTATTTTGGAACCCATTGTTTGGTGGACTACAGGTTCATCAAGCATTTGGGTGATTATCATAAGACATCATACCCCAAGTAAAGCCAAATAAAGTTTGATCAGGCCTCAGTGTGTGGCCCTTAGTTGACTGTTTTTTTTATGGGTAGACTAGAGAAGTACCAGAAAAGCCCCCCGCCCAGGATTCGATCCATCAACCCACTTGCTGAGAAGCAACAGCTCTACCAACTGTGTACCACGTCATCCTGACTCAGTCATCTACTATAATTTATTTCAATCTTTACTTAATATGTTAAATGTTATCTCAGGGGGTTTACCTGTGTGTGTTTTTGCTTGTGGGTAGTAGGGATAAGTTAAGTCTGTAATTTCCAAGAAACAACTGATCTAATCTTTAGTTGAGATGGCCATTATTGCTGGACAAATAGTGGACTTGTAATTTGTAATCCCAGATATGGGTTTGTATACCATACCTTACCACATTTTTTATAAAGCACTTAAAACAGCAACAAGGCCAACCAAAGTGATGCACAGCAGAAATAACCAAGCAAAGCACACAGCGAAAAATACATAGGTCCGAATGGAAAAAGATAATAACTAAATGGTTAACGTTGCTGAATACACACAAGTTAAAAACAAAATCACACAGTGTCAAAAGCCAGGGAATAAAAGTGGGTTTTTAAGCAAGACTTAAAAAACAGTGAGAAAGAAAGGGAGCCTGCCTGACGTTTGACAACATGTATTTATTATTTGTATGTCCACTACTTCTATGTTGCTTACCAAGTCAATTTTTCAGAGTATGGTGTAAACGATACTTTCTTATAAAAAGTATAGTATTATTAAGACAAAACAAACTCATTGTGCTCAGTGGGTAAAATTTGGGATGATGCAATAATGAAGTATGATCTCAAACAAAGACTATATTCAGTGGTTTACCTTTCAAAAAATGTATAATATACTGATTATATGTTGTTTTATTAATCCCTGGAATTTAGAAAAATGCACTTCAAATGACTGGAAAATACATAGTTTTGATTATTATTATTATTCTTTTTCTTTTCCGTGAAAGCATATACCTAGAACCCCATACGATTGCTTTACGTCACAAACAGGTATGAATTTATGTCTGCAAGAATTCTCTCTCCACATCATCTCCCTAAGTTACATTTGCAACTGCTCTGTGTTCGGAGTCCCGTGTGCAGACAGGGGAGTGAGAAAGGAGGAAATAGCCTGTGGGTACTACAAGCGGCTCCCTTCAGATGAATCATAAACAAGTCCCTTGGCCTCTGTGACTTAATCCCCTGTGACATCCCCACGGGGAGACGGAGAAAAAGGGAGCAGAGGGAAAGGAAAACATGCCCTGTGCTCAACTTACAAGTGAATTAAACATTAGGATGAATGTGTATGAGGTGTATTTGAGGGTATGTCATTGGGCTGAGGCAGTAATTTAACAGATGATAGAATATGGATGCGAGGATGGATTTTTGGGGCGCATGTGTCAGTGGATGAGGTGGAGTGCTATATTTAATTTTAGCTTTGTTTACATAGCAGTCATTTCATTTAAGGCTCTACCTTAAAGCATTGCTGCCCCAACCCTCTCTATCTCCCTGTGTGGATCATGCAAATCCCTGTTCCACAGTTCTCTCAATTAAATTTGGCCACACTACTTAAGCTTAGGCACTACAGAGTGTGGCAGCTAAACTTATAATCAACATCAAGCTCCTTTAGGCGTTAGAAAGCAAACCCAGAGGGAAGCAGTAAATGGATTAATTTTGGGAACCTGAACAAGATTCTTGTGCTTTGTTTCATGTGCATCAGCTCTTAAGCTGTGTTGTGTCCCCTTATTAAAAACAGGTGTAGAAAAAAGTGTCGCAGTCTTGAACAGAGGAGGTAGCTGCTCAGTTTGATGGCATATATATATATATATATATATATATATATATATA
>NC_056503.1:23927242-23939349 GCF_014905685.2 Nematolebias whitei | reverse complement strand
ACTGTATTATGACTTTTTATAATTGTTTATTGTTGTTGCTGTTGTCCTTTGTTGTCATCTTTCTTTGTTGAAATCAGGTCTCTCTTGTAAATGAGTCCTCGAGGTTCAATGGGATTTACCTGTCTAAATAAAGGTTGATTGATTTAAGTTTGAAAAATGATTCACTGGTACTCTGCTGATTGTGCTGATATAAGGAGCTTGTGTCTTGAAATAAAAAAAAGACATTTGGCTCTGGTATTTAGATACCACACAAATGTGATAAATGACCTCTGACAAGTAAAAGGTTTCTATCTTGAACCCCTTAGACCACGGGTCTGCAAACTGCGTCTCTGGAGCCACATGCGGCTCTTTGGTCCCTCTGCAGCGGCTCTTTCAAGCTTTGACCAAAACTGAAATAAAACTGAATTTTATTGGTTGTTACAACAACTAAAAGGGCTAGTTTTAGCTGTTTTTCTATAATTTATTTTGCAAATATATGAATACTAGAAACATTACAAGGAGTAAAACATACTCACTTTCACTTTATGCATAATTTCTTCAAAGTAGGATACATAATTTTTCTACAGTAAAAAAAAAAAAATCACATAGGCCTACGTAGTTTATTGTTTTATTTTTTAGAAACTGGGCAAAAACTATTGTAATATTTCCTTCTTTACAAAAATCTCGTATTTTGTTTTGTCTTAGAGTTTAAAAATACCAATAAATGTTAAAAATCATTAAATATTTTTAGTTTTATAAAATCACCCCTACTGTCCATAGAAGCGCCCTCCAACAAACTTAAAGTGGTCCGTGGGCCACCAGTTGAGAATCCCAGTTGTAGCAGGTATTGTGGCTCCAGACATGTTTAATTTAGTGAACGAAGGGGCAGAAATGGCTCTTTTGATCGTAAAGGTTGCAGACCCCTGCCTTAGAACATTCAATTCACTCAGAAAATCAGTTCCTTTAACCTACACTTTCTTCACAATTTTTGATGCGTCTAAATCTAAATCTGCATGTGTATCTGTTGTGAACAACTGGTAATGTAAATATAAAAAGTACACTCATGCCCATGTGTTGCACATTTCACCATGCAGACAACAAGCAGGTTAATATGCAGTTTTCAGACAGCCAGATGGAAATTATAGGGTCACATCTGTCTGCTAGGTGCCTTATAAACATCTTAACATATTCTTGACTCACTAACACTTGTGTTACAAAAATAACTGCACAGCACATTTTAACTTCTGGCCAGGCTGGAGGTGTTTGGGTAATTAAGTTCCTAAGAGCTTCATTGTTTTTCTTTATATATTATGGCTGAACTGGTCAAAGGTTTTACTGTGACGTTCATACGATAAATTCTTGGAACTATTTTCTCATAGTGCAGCAGGTGCAGACATAAAGTTGATGTTTTAAATGCTCAAGATTATAAAAGAAACTTCATGGATGATTAAACAAAAACGAAAAGCGCAAATCTCAGAGACTAACCTGCAAGTCCTCAAGGTAGAATGTTTAGAAAAGGACAAAGTCAGCGCTTGTAGAAGCCATTTCCTACTCCAGAGGAAATGTGCAACAGCATGAATAACATCCCTTCTCCTGAAAGTTACATTCCACAGGCACCTTAAAAAATCCTGTTTCAATCTCTGTGCATCTGCTCTCAAGGGAAATAGAGTTCGGCAATCTAAAAAGAGAGGCTACCACCACCAATAACTCCTCGGTCCCACCCCCGCCATCATCCATCTTCCTTCTCCCTTATCTCTCGGCCTTGACCCAGACCCATTAAAGAACACGCAAAACAGTAATTGCCATACAAGGATAAATATATTTTTTTGTGCCTGCTTGACAAAGAATGCATAATCCTATGCCCCATGCATGCTGGAGCAAATCTAGTACCATGAATATGTTTCCCTGAATCTAAAAGAGTAAAATGTTCAGACATTCTGTGTTACGGTATGCACATAAATGCCAAATGCTGGAATATAACTTACATCCATCCATTATCTTTGCCCGCCTCTTCCTTTTTAGGTTACCGGAGTCACTAGTGCCCATATCCAGCAATCACTGTGCAAGAGGCAGGGACACCCTGGACAGGTCTCCAGTCCATCACAGGGACACATAGAGACAAATGAGACAAACAACCATTCACTCTTTCACTCACACCTAGGGACAATTTAGAGTTACCAATCAAACATGCATGTGTTTTGTCTGTGGGAGAAAAACCGGAGTACAAAGAGGAACCTCTCACATCCACGGAGAGAGAGTACATGTCAACTCCAACCAGAAAGGTCCCAGGCCAGGATTTGAACCAGCAACCTTCTCACTGAGAGGCATGAGCTCTACCAACTGTGGCTCCATGCTGCTGAAATATAACCTCCCTGATACAATTTTATCAGAAGAAAGAGCTGCATTCAGCTGAGCTACAATCAAATTGGTGGTGATTCTTTGTTTTTGAAATGGCAATAAAGCAAAGAGAGAGAGAGAGAAAAAAAATATCCACAGAGACTGTGGGACTGTGGACAACGATTGGTTGGCAACTCAGAATTGTGAGAAAATGTGTACAGTTTTATCTGTATTCTCACTAAATGTGGAGGGTTTGCTGCAGTCATGTTTTGGGCTTTTCAAAATCACAAACTGCGTTTTGTGCACGGCCCATTAAAATGTATTCTAGGCAGTGCTTATTATTATGCCCACCTCAGTCTGTTTATAGATCTACTGGAGGGCAGTCTTGAACTATAAACAGGAAAATTTGACCACTTCACCTATTATTATTATTATTTTAACAATTGTTGGCTGTATTAGTGTTTGGACCTTAGGTGTCATGCAATAAAGGTGTATTATAAATAAAGAATGAATGCATTCTCAGAAAAAACTTGCATGTGCAATGTTTCTGGAAAGAACTTGTAGGGCTGTGTGACTTTAATGTGCTAAAAGAGGTAGGAAATTGGGCTGCTGAGAATTATGTGACATTTTTTACATTTTCATTGGATAGTATTTACGATAATCTCCCTATTACCACTGACACTAAATGTGTTTTATTTTGTTCTAAAAATCTAAACTAGGCTAAGTTACCTGACTATGACATGGTAACATAGAGGGCTAGAATTACACGAACTAAATGGAAAACTGTTTCAAACACTACGAACACTTTTGCACTTATTTTAAGAGAACATTTGTTGCACCCATTTTTTGAACATGTTCAAAGTTCAAGCAACAAGACTGCCAGCCTCTGCAACTTATTTAAGGAAACTGAGAATGATCTTTAAGAGAAGTGGAAAACTTACTTAAGAATACCATTTGCCAATAGCAGTGGTGAACCGTGACTTTAAAAACTAGGCTTTAAGTTAGGATGTAATGTTGTAACATCCTACTGTCAGACACCAAATCATGGTCCAATTAAATTATTTTACTTTGAGTTTTGAAGCTCAGTAAGTCGCTGATAGGAAGCGCTTCTCTCCTTTTTATCCATCAAATACATCATCTAGTGTCATTTCTTTTACAGTCACTAACAACAACCTGAGCTCAAATGCCAACCCAACACTAGCAACAGAAGAAGCCCATCTGATCACAGAACATGAAAATGTCCTACCATTTCTGTCCCGACATTACACAGAAGGCCCAGCAGCAAATGCAACATGCAATTTCAATAATTCAGAGTAAAAGCTAATAGAAGCCCATTGAACTTACAGTTTCTGTAAAAATTAATCATGCACTGTAAAATTTATTCGTGTAATGAAACCATAATGAAACGTCCAAAATGAAAATAACCCATGTAAATCTAAATGTGATGTTTAACCTTAATTTTTAGACCATTTATGTGTGGATTTTTTTAATTTATAGGTGGCAACTGAATGCATCAAGAACGTTGAAGTGGTCCAAAACCAACCAAAAAAAAAAAAAAAAAAGCTTTGCAAGGCCTTCTCACAGACTCAGAGCTTTGTGTTTTGGTCTCACCCACTCCACTTCATCATTCTGGAGTGGTGAGTTTTCTTGTCAAACTCAGCCTGTACAGCCTCTGACTGAGCTCAGCTCCTGACACTGAAGTCCTGACCATCGAGAAAAAAACCTTCAGACAATGCTTGGGTGTGGTGACAAAAAATTTAAATGATTTTATTATTTATTTATTCATCCATTCATTCTTCTTTCAGTTGCTCCCTTCCTCAGG
This sequence comes from Nematolebias whitei, assembly GCF_014905685.2. Lineage (NCBI taxonomy): Eukaryota > Metazoa > Chordata > Actinopteri > Cyprinodontiformes > Rivulidae > Nematolebias > Nematolebias whitei. The sequence continues at coordinate 23,935,211 of NC_056503.1, read as the reverse complement.
GATTGCCAAAGCAAACTAACTTGTATAGAGATAATTCCTGATGTATGATGATATGACATGATGATGATAAATCCTATAATTAGGGTTGACTTGAGTTTCCTGAGCTACACCTTAGTTATGCTGCTATAGGTTTAGGCAGCTGGAGGACAAATTGACCACATGTCCTCACTGTCAGTACTTGCTCTATTCTACAAGTTTGTATTTGTAATTATTTCAATCGTTAACATTTTTTTGGTCTTTCCTCCAGTTGAAACCACACCTGGACCTGCCGTTCTGTGATTGTTTGTTCCTCCTTCCTGTCTACTCAAACTGCAGCCGGTCGAAGCAGATGGATGCTCGTCCTGAGCCTGGTTCTGCTGGAGGATTCTTCCTGTTAAAAGGGAGTTTTTCCTTTCCACTGTTGCCTTTGTGCTTGCTCAGGATGAGAGACTGTGATAAAGTGAAGATTCAGTGCATTCTGCTGACTTCCTTAGATAGAGAACTTTTATTATTTGGCATGTTTATGTATGTGAATATTTTTGTTCAGTGCCCTGAGCAACTTCTGTTGAGACCTGGTGTTCTATAAATAAACTGAATTGAATTGAAGACTTGGCAAATGATTTTACAATGGATGCCCTTCCTGACACAGCCACCGACCACCGAGCTACCACAGTCCTTTGTATGGAGCAGAGAGCTGTTATCTAATAATAATGTGTGTTTATTGTCATCATTGTATGTTCCCATGCAATGGTGAAATTGGTTCTCTGCATTTACCCCATCCACCTCCAGGTGGTGCAGTGGGCAGCTATGGGAAGTGCCCGGGGAACAAATTGGGGATAGGGTGTGCTGCTCAGAGACACCACGAGATGTGCAATGACTGGGGATTAAACCTGGGACTTTTGGGTCCCAAGTCGGCTGCCCTGCCTCTACATCATCTCAGTCCCCAGAGCAGATGGTAGGGGTTAAGGGCCTTGCTCAAGGGCCCAGAGTCGGGCAAGCGAGGGTGGAGGCAGGTGTGGGTGGTTCACCTTTCCCATCCACATTATGATGTTGTCAGTGCAGGGAGTTGAATTGGTGATAACAGACTCAATATTTCTAACCTCTGTGCCAAAGGATAAAAAAAAAAAATGCCTTGTTCACCTGCAAGGTTGTTTATAGAAAATAAAAGAAATTAGCATAAATAAATACTGAAAGTTTTTATTTTATATAAAATGAATATTAATCAAAAAATTTAAATGTAACATTTCATATGTGCTGCATTCTTTGGCCTTCTCTGAAGATGTTGCAGGCCCTGAGGGTTCCCCACTGTCAACTAGTCTCCAAAAGTCACAGCCCAGTGTGAGACACTGGCTTAGACAGAAGCGCTGACACATTTCTTAACAAAATCTCAAATATGGTGTTTGGTATTGAGATGCTCAAGGAAACTGAATTAGCTTTATGTTCTAACAAGTTTGTTTCAAGAAACAAGTAAATTTTTAATACAGCCTAGAGTGTTATCTGTCTGATTGTATATTATTTCCACTATGCATAGAACAAAAACGTACACTGCACTGCAGAATAGGCCAGGATTCAATTATCTAACAAAAACACAGTTTTTGCAAGTAAACTAGAGACTAAATGACTTGATAAAAAATTGGCCTCTGTGGTGTAAATCCACTTACAGCAGACATGTGTTTATTTATCCCAATGTAGCCAATCAGGAACATTTTATCTCCCCCTATTCTTGGTGGATTAGGCAGTAATCTGTTCGCTGAGGGGAGAAAGAAAGCGAGGGAGTGAAAAAGAGCTTTTCTCTATCATCTCCCCAGTAATAATGTTTCTATTAGTGGTGCCTCCCCATGATGCAATGTGACACTTGTGGCTTTGCATGAGAAGCCAGGCTAATGGGAGGTAGAGAAGCGGAGGTCAGTCAGAGAGAAAGAGGACAGTTATTCCTGAGGAAGAGCACGTGTGTGCAGGCAGTGCAAGTCAAACTTTGGGACACAATTACACATTCAATGAAAATGAAGCTGTGCACAAGCTTCTAATTGGTATTGTGTTTGCACAGCCACACAGCATATGCAGAGGCAGATTTGAATGTGATTAACTGGACTTATAAAGGCAGGAGTTCATTTGGCCACAGAAATTGCAGCACTGTGTCTAAACTGTGCCTCACCAAGTCTGAAGGATGGTGAAGAAGACCACCTCTACTCATTGTAATGAATGGAGTTAAGCCTAGGGTGAAGTGCTGAGAAACAAACACTATTTTTTTTCTCAATAAACTCTTGATAAAGAAAGATGAGCTGATTAATCTTTTAGCTCACTTAGACTGAGCCACCCTGCTGGTCATAAACACAGGGCTGCACGTGCACTCAAGTAGGAGAGTAATGCTGCCCTCAGCAATGTGCTTACTGACTGCAACCTTCAAATTCCTGTGTCCTTCATCCCTAAGGTTTTGCTTAATAGCCTTGCTCGTCTATCCCTCCCTAAAGCAATGGAGGGGTGAGAAAAACATCTGCATGGTGATGAAAATGAGACGCTAACTGGAAAAAAGGTGGAGGGGACTCCCTGTTTTTCTCAGTCCTCCACACCCTAAACAACTAATGCATTTTAGTCGCTACAGTAACATTGTGTAATTCTCTGTATGCAGTAGTCACTAACTACAAAAAAAATAACAATGTACAGGGCTGCTTCCCATGTGCATACAATGTTCAACGCATGTGTCACATGCACATTCATTGTCCTCAGCAGAAAAAAAAGATGATTTAGATTCAGTTCACAGCTTAAATGAGGCCGAGGCCCCCTACATCTACCCCAAGGCTACCCTGTACAGTATGCATAGGTCATCTCAACTAATAAAAGCATGGAAAAATCATGTTTAATGACATTTGAAAGGCAACTCATACAGTTACCAGTGGCAATTCCCCTCCACAGTCCCACATAGTATTTTGTTACAGACTACAGCAGATTGAAGAACAGTCCAGTTGTCAGATATTTCCTGTAATGTCACTGAGTTTTAGCAGGAATTTGCTTTAATGTCACTGTTTTGTAAACTCGAATGTCACTGGCTTTTAATTGGGCTGTTTGTGAAACGGCTGTGATACTTGTGTCTGGGAGCGATGCAGAAATGAAAGTTTCTTTGATTCCATTGAATTTAATTTAAGTTTAGGGACAAAGCTATGGTTCAGAGTACCAGCAGCAGACACGATGCCAAGTACTTAAAAGTCCCTGAGCATGCGCTGTAACAAATGGCTCGAATGCCATTGTTAAATGATCTGCTTTGTTGCTGCATTGCTTTGGTACAAACTTGTCCAGATGACATGATTTAACCTTTTTTTTGTTTGTTTGTTTTTATCTACCTGGATGATTGAGCTTACAAACCTTTTCTGACCATTTTGGCCATGGCTGTCCTCAGGCTGTTTCTGTGAGTAGCAAGTCGGCCACTTGTTATGCATGATGATTGATTGTTTTGGACGTATGATCCCTTTTTGCATATGTTAAAGCCAGTATCTGGGAATTCAATGGGAAGTTGGTCTAAAACACATCGACGAGTGCTACAGGACAGATTTGTGTTGGCAGGCTGCAAACTGATGAAGTCTTTTGGATTAAAGATGAAACGTTTCTCCCTAAAAGAAACTTATCCAGATGACATGATTTAACCTTTGTTGTTTTTCGGTTTTATTGTTTTGCTACCACCAGAAATTCTCAGTGATGGGTTGTAGAAGAAAGTGCACAGAAGATAAAAGTTAGAACCAAAAAAAGCAAAAGAAAAGATACAGTCATAGCACTATGGATAAAAATGTTCTTCAGGGTTGCATTGCAGTTTCAAACTAGTTTTGCCACTGCATAGCATGTTGTGGTACAAATAATATGTCGTATTGTTCAATATGCATTTGGTTGGTGATGGAGCCAAATAATCCAAATCAGTCTGGAAGCAAATGCAGCACGCTGGGAATTACCCTGAGCATGAAAAATATTCCAGGGTCAAAGGTGAAACCAACCACAGCTGCTCTAAAGTGCATGGCCGATGGGCTTTGTGGACACATGGAGACTAGTCAGACAGTCATTGCTTTGCTGTGTCTACCAAACACACATAGGCATCTGTAAGATCACATTACTAAATCCTTTAACAAAAACTGTGGCTTCCTGTGTCACATAAAAAAAAAACAGCCATCCCTTCTCTCCAATCTGAAATGAAATGACTGTAATAGCTCTATGATGCATCTCAGAAAAGATTGCTTCATCTAAACTCAACTCATTTGATGAGGCCAACACTGACATCTTTGTCCCTGTTAATCTGTTGAAGAAGAAGGAGAAGAAGAAAAAAACCCATTCGCTGCAGTTATGATCTCTTTGGCTCGGGCAATCACTCAAGTTTCCAAACTCTGTTGGTATTTCACCAGTTACCCCAAGGAAAAGGTTTGTTCCCGTGCCAGTGGTTTGGAAATGCAATAGGAATCTAAAGAAGGAGCCAAAACGCAATGTGTTTTGCAAATGTGATCGAAAGAGAAAGAGAGGGAGAGAGAGAACGAGAGAAATGTTCCATTTTCAGGAAACAATGTGAAATGTTCTTGTATACAGAATCAATGGAATCACTTAGATTGTGTAATCGTAAGAGGAAGTTGGAAGAGCGTAAAGATGCATCAATCCAATTTAGTGTTTTTGTGAATGTGTTAGTAAATTCTGTCAAGCTCCTTTTCTAGAACTTTGTGGCATTCTGTGTGCTTCCAACAAGAGCTAATCAATTTTATACTTCACATTACACATGGAATGTTAATTTGACTAGCTCAAGACACTCGCACTGTGAACAAAATTCAAAAAGGAGGTAAAGAAAACTGCCATTTGTTTTTCTTTTGCTGAAACACACTCATGCTAGATGATCCTTTGCGTATATGACCAACAGTGCAGACATTCCTCATTCTGGCTCCAACAGAGCTTTGTTTGGATTAGTTGAGAGGGAGCAAAACCCTTTTGGTCCCTGTGGCTGCACGGCACACGTCAGCCTGCTGCTGGGTTGCACTCTCACCATAACACACACACACACACAAAAACAACACTGACCAGTCATCTGGCCTTATACAGGCATAGCAGCGACTGCTTCCTAACATCTTGTCCCCAGCACAACTACTTCACAGCAGGAGAGAAAAGAGAATGGATGGATAGGGGAAAAAAAGGCAAAGACGGAGGAAAAAGGCAGATTAAATGCAGATAAAAAAGCTGTGCAGACTGAAAACAACAAACGAACTGAAGGGAAGAAAAAGTCTAAGATAAACAGTGAGAGCAGGAATGTGACAGGAGAAGCACAAAGAGGCAGAGGAAGATGAAAAAAGGAAGCCTTGGCAGCAGACAGGAGAGATGAAGTGTGCATGCACACTGTTTATGTTTTAGTCATTTGGCAAAAGAATTTTCCCTCACAGTGCCTCTGTTCATACACTTCAAAACACCTGAGAGATTTCCACAATGCTAAAAGAGCTGAAATGGTTTGCTCACCTGTTAGACTGGCAGCATCTGAACAACTGAAAGAATTCATTCTGAGTCCTGTCCTCATTAATATTGAAAACTCATCCTTGTAGGTAAAAATGCAGTTTTTCTAACATTTATCACAAAACAGGCTGGAACTTGAATCAGAAGCTGTTTAAACAGGAGTGATGCAACATCATTACATGTCATTTAAACATTTTGTCCCCCACTGCTTTTCATCCCTGTGCTGTATCCAATCAGCTTACTAAAAGCTTCCAAGTGATACAAACTTTGGGACAGAACGTGCAAACTACCTGGTCAAGAAATAATATAAATATGCTTTGGTCTAATGTAAACTAATAATCAGGTCTCTCTTGTAAATGAGTCCTCGAGGCTCAATGGGATTTACCTGAATAAATAAAGGTTGAATGAATGAATACTAATTGTACTCAGAAGTTTCCAATTCAATTCATTTCATTTATATAACGCCAAGTCACAACAGAAGTCATCTCAGGGCACTGAACAGAAACATTCACATATAAAATAACAATTTAACATTATTTATCTGAGGAGCAGATTGCTTTGGGTTTAACTTCATCACACTCTCATCTTGAGCAAGCACAAAGGCAACAGTGGGAAGGAAAAACTCCCTCTTGAGGACGAAACCTTTAGCAGAATCAGGCTCATGACAAGCGGCCATCTGCTTCAACCGGCTGGGTTTGAGAGGAACAGATACACAATGGCAGGTCGAGAATCACATGTTAAGATAGTCAGCCTTATAGACATAAACTGGAAGTTGGTTCCACAAGAGAGGAGCCTGATAACTGAAAGATCTTCCTCTCATTCTGCTCTTGGAAGCTCTAGGAACCACAAGTAAGCCTGCAGTCTCAGAGCCAAGTGCTCTGTTGGGAAAATATGGAACAAGATCTGTAATATAAGATGGAGTTAGGGTGTTGAGGACTTTGCAGGTTAGAAGTAGGATTTTGAATTAAATTCTGGATTTGACAGGGAGCCAGTGGAGAGAAGTTAAAACTGGAGAGATATGATCTCTCCCACTAACTCCAGTTAAGACTCTGGCAGCAGCATTTTGGATTAAATGAAGACTTTTTAAAGAAAAGTATTTGGACACCCAGATAATAAACCATTGCAATAGTCCAGTGTAGACGCGACAAATGCATGAACCAGTTTTTCTGCATTTTTAGATGTTTCTAATTTAAGTGATATTATGATGTCATTATTTATTTAATAAACAGCTGCTATGTGTCTAAGAGAAGCATAATTTTGTATCCCACTTATGTACAAGAAGCTACCATCATAAAGGCACCTCTTTGCTCCTGTGTTGAAAGGGAGAGTACAGGAGAACATCCCTGCTTACCCTTCACCAACAAGAGGTTCTGGTTGACTGAACTGAGAGAGTTTATGTCTCAGGGATGACTCATGGGAGTCATAACTAAAACATTACAAATGATGATTGGGCTGAGGCTATGGTACATATGCATAACACGACAGGCACGATGTAGTGGGAGTGACATTTACAGACTGTTTTTTCTGCCTGAGTCAGTGGAAATTCACAGTTCAGGATATTGATTTTAGGTTATAAAAAGCACACACACACACACACAATGACGTGACTTAAAGACACCGCAGGAACTGCTGGAGGGATGTTTATGACAGCTTTACAAATGATTAGTCCTTGGATGCCCATTGTGGAGAATGAAAAACAAAACAGTGAGAGTTTAAGATGGGCCACAGTAATGTTTGGGTATGATGGATGTGACAAGTGGTTATGGGATGACGTCCCATGGTGGTGATGACTCGGAGGATTGTGGCTCAGATGAGCAGATTTTTAGAGGCAAACAAATTGTTCTATAGGCTGTAGAGGAGAACGAGTCATTCAGCAAATAATGAAAATATTTTTTTCATAGATATATGCATTCCTTGAATAAGTGAAAATGGACTGCTGCCTTTTATGACAGAGTGCTAGACTAAGATCATGTTTTGATGAGAAGAGACAAGGTTTCATCTGCCTTAGTCAAACCTTGTAAAATAGATTAGGCACAATCTCATACAGCAGTGCAAGATCTTACTAAATTTGTTAATGCTTGGAGGATGTGCTGTGAATGACTCTGAGCTACTATCACATCAAAGTTTAGCTCAAAATATGTGCAATTTTAAAATGTTATAGCCTTTAATGTATTTGCTGATTTTGATTAGCTGCAATGAGCATCTTGAATCAGAATTACTTCTACATTTACGGGTAATCAACTCTAAAAATAAAACTGAAAATTAATTATTGAGTGTTTCAATAAATCCATTTTGTGGTTAATGAGATAATAAAGCAAGCAACGAGTGCTGCCGTATACCCTGTCCCTGCAACTCTGATGGATGATCTCGCCCAAAGAGTGGGGGACACATTCTCAAAGGAGACACACCTACACCTGAGAAGAACCTCATAGAAATGAGATTAGAATTATATTTAACAATGGAGAAGCAGCTTCTGTAGCACCATACCATACCATACCATACTATGTCAAACCATACCATACCATAC
>NC_056503.1:23920664-23927232 GCF_014905685.2 Nematolebias whitei | reverse complement strand
GTCAAACCATACCATACCATACCATACTATGTCAAACCATACCATACTATGTGATACCATACCATATACCATACCATACCATACCATACATACCATACCATACCATACCATACTATGTCATACCATACCATACCATACCATACTATGTCAAACCATACCATACCATACTATGTCAAACCATACCATACCATACTATGTCAAACCATACCATACCATACTATGTGATACCATACCATATACCGTACCATACCATACCATACTATGTCATACCATACCATACCATACTATGTCATACCATACCATACCATACAATACCATACCATACAATACCATACCATACAATATACCATACCCTATCAATTTATTTATAAAGCAGTCAAAACAACAACAAGGCCAACCAAAGCTCTGTACAGCAAAAACAAACAAGCACAAATGACAAAATACATTGATCCAAATATAAGATAATGACTAAATGACTAACATTATAGAAAACAGGTTAAAAATCGACTTGCACAGTGTCAAAAGTCAGGGAATAAAAGTGGGTTTTTAAACAAGACTTAAAAACAGTGAGAGAGGGAGTCTGCTTGACATGCAGTGGTAACTCATTCCACAGTTTTGTACCTGCAACAGAGAAAGCGCTGTGACCTCTGAGCTTAAATTGAGTGCCTGGAAACAATAAAAGCATCTGGTCTGCCGACCTCAGCGAGTGCTGTGGAACATATGGCTGCAGCAGATCAGCTAGATAAGAAGGAGCAGAACTGTTCAGACATTTAAAAACAGAGAAAAGGATTTTGAACTGATTTTTAAAGTGAACCGGAAGCCAGTGCAGGAAGGCCAAAACTGGTGTAATGTGCTCTCTTTTGCCTGTACCGGTTAAAAATCAAGCTGCAGCATTTTGGATCAGTTGTAATTGTGCAATAGAGGTCTGACTGATTCCAAACAAAAATGCATTGCAGTAGTCGAGCCTAGATGTTATGAAAGTACATATACCTGTAACTGTCTCAAGATTATTTTTGGACAGTATGGGCTTCAATTTAGACAGTTGCCTCAGATTAAAAAACTAAACAGGATTTCACAGTCATGTTTACATGACTTTGAGTTTCATGGATGGGTCCATTTTCACTCCCAGATTAGTGACTCTTCGTAAAGGGGCAAAAGAGGAAAGGTCGATACAGTGGTTCTTGATCGTGCCGTTAGGAGGAAACAACATGATTTCAGTATTCTTCTCAGACTGATGATGGACTGAAGACCTGTCCAATGTGAACCTCATCTCTCATATATATACATATAAGTATACATATAAGTTTACATACATATATATATATATATATATATATATATATATATATATATATACACATACACACACAATTTCTTTTTTCTGCTTCTCCATTCTTCAGGGGACACCACAACAAACTAACTCGCACAAAGACTTGGCAATTGTTTTACACCGGATGCCCTCCTGACGCAACCACAGACCACTGAGCTACCACAGCCCTCTGTGTGGAGCAGAGAGCTGTTATATAGGGCACCTGGGGGAGTATATGGTGTGGGTTAAGGGCCTTTGTTTAAAGGCCAAGAGTGGGCAAATGGGAGTGGAGGCAGGTGTGGGTGCATGCAGTCAAACTGTGTGAGTGTGTGTGTGTGTGTGTACAGATAAAGGCAAATGTAGGACTTTTAATAAAAACAATTCCCATAGCCTGGCATTATCCTTCCTTGTTGCTGACTTTAATTAAATTAATAAAAACTGGAAAACATTGCAATCTCTCTGAGAAACAAAATGACCATTAAAAAAGTGGCCATTTCTTCTATACCCTGGGTACCCTTTTATTGTGCGCCTCTGTTATACTACACACTGGCCCTTGCTGGCCGAGCCTTCCGGGAAAATAATGCATGTTCCCATCAGTCATGGTACACTGCAGTGCACCACAACACTCTCACTCCTCCTCTTTCACACAACTCTCAACCCAATCCATCATTCTCAGAGTATGGAGGCCTTAAGACACCATCCAGGAGCACTATGAAACAACAGAAAAAAGGACAGAAGAGGACAGGTCAAAACAGGTCCAACATACAGAGACACAGAGACAAAAGACAGTGGATGTGAAAGCAGAAAGGCTGGATGTTTGTTGGTGGTGTGGTGCATGACAGACTGCAGGGGGGGCACTCCCAGGCTGGCTTCTCTTTGCTGCTGAGAGCTGCAGTTTTCAGCTTTACTGAGAAGACGCTAAAGCAGAGTGTTGCAGTTAATTTTGTTTAAAACTTTTTTATAGCTTTTGTCCCTCCTTAGGAGCCTGTTTTATTTATTTTTAAATTCCATTTAAACTCAACTCTTCACCTCGCCTCTAACCTTCCTCTTTGTTTGCAGCAATTTCATTCCTTCCCGTTTTTCTTTTCTTTATCTCACATTTTGTTTCACCATGTTTCTTTCATGTTCTACCACTTTTCTCCTCTTCTAATAACACCAGCTACCCCATCTACTTTTCTGCATCACTTTTACTTTTATTGTCCTTTGTTCACATTGCTCCATTTTGTTGTCTCATTAGCTGATAGTGACAGCACCACTCTTGTAAGAGGTCCAGATGGATCCCAGAGAGTCCTCTGACCTTGGTTTCACATCTAGACCACAATCAGTGACAAGTTATCAGCTGCAGTGTTTTCTCAGGTGTTCATTCACTGGCTCACACAAACACAAACGCATACAATATGTGCCAGCAGACCACAGAAATCTGTATGAACACCTACTCCTACCGACATGTGTACACAAAGTGCAGAAATTCAGGCATGTTGTGGTCTGAGTGTATGTTAGCATCCTTTAACTATTCAGCAAAGCTTAAGAGGTGACACATCCATCTGAAAAGACTGACAGCCTGCAACACCTTCCTTTCCATCCTCTCACATGATACATTATGAGTGTGAGCGATGGGGGAGGCGGTGGCTCCACGGATGGCATCAGAGGCCAGAGTCCTTGAGAGAAGTGCACATGTAGTCAGAGCACACAACTCACAGACAGGGGCATGCTGTAAATTACAACTATCAGCCTGTGGTTTTAATCAGCTTCAAAAGCACATGGGTGATTACCAGTGGCGGCTGGTCAATAGGGGGCACTAGGGTGCCGCCCCACCACTCAAAGCACTCACATATTACCTTGAAGACAGAAAAAAATAAAAATGAAATAATAAAACAAAAATATTTCAATAATAATAATAATAATACACTTTATTTCTATAGCACCTTCCACCAATACCAAGGTGCTTTACAAGATAAAACAAAATAAAAACAGGACACAATAGTAATAATACGGGTGCATTGTCGCACGGTACGGATTGAGCTTCCGGTCCAGGAACAGATTTTTGTTTTGTTTTGTCCTGGAACTGATTGTGCAATGACACTCACAACCAGGCTATGTTGCAGGTAGGCTTTAAGCCATTGAAAGCCCTTTATCTAATGCCTATGTTGCCATTTTTACTGATATGCCTCTCAACTTTTAGAAGTGTCTGTGAAAAAAAACTTCAGCTGACTGTGTATTCTAAAAATGGGAACTGGTGAGTTTGTTTGTTTCTGGAGCTAGCATGCAAGCACTAGCCTCCAGGTTATCGTATTTGACTCTATGCTAAATCAGTGCTATTGCCACATTCATTTGAATGTGCTTATAGAAAATTAATTATCAAACCTTAACACTTTTCTTATTCCAAAGCTTTAGGGCCACACCAAGAATTTTTTTTTTTACAAGACATAAAATTATGAGAATAAAGTCCTAGTTTTGAGAATAAAGTTGTACGACAATAAAGTCATAATTTACGAGAATAAACTTGTAGTATTACGAGAATAAAGTCATAATATTATGAGAATAAAGTTGTAAAATTATGAGAATAAAGTCATAATATTATGAGAATAAAAACTCATATTTCCAGAATAAAGTTGTAATATTATTTAAACTCCGACACGATAAATCAGGGTTTATCGGATTTTAACTGTGGTAAAATGAAGATTGTTGAGCATTTTTATGATAAACTGAAGCCGTACGGCATTGCAATTAATGGCTACACTGATGGATTTAGTCAGCATATAATGTGGATGAAGGCATATTACACAAACAGTGATCCAAAAGTGATTGCGGACTACTTCATAAACACAGACTACTTCATAAACACAGTGACTCGCATTGGAGGATGTCCACAGCAGGTGCGAGCCGACCCAGGGACGGAAAATGAACATGTCAAAGAAATGTAGCTGTTCCTGCGTTGGAATCACCAGGACCATTATGCGGGAGAAGGAAGTTTCATTTACGGATGCAGCACAGCCAATCAACGGATAGAGCCATGGTGGGGAGTCTTGCGTAAACAGTGTGCAATTTTGGATGGACATTTTTAAAGCCCTCAGAGATGATGGTTGTTTCACAGGTGACTTCTTGGACAAAACCTGATGTGGTTCTGCTTCTTCAACCTTATCCAGGTATAATAGCTTTTAATTAAAAAAACATGTTTATTTACAGTATACTGTCTATTTATTAATCCAAAAAAAAAAAAAAAATTCTGTCAAAATTCAGGTTTTAGGATTCAGAATCAGCCAGACAACAAGAGTAAAAATGAGAATAGGCTTTATTTATGTTACAGCTGCAGAAGGGGTCAGGATCCAACATAAGTGACAGGTCGTCACAGGCAGGTGGGGTGCCAGCCACCTGTCAGATATGAGAGAGCAGGCGCGATGGTGAATCCAGGCTGATGAGCTGAAAGTGCAGAGGTGGGCGTGGCTGAATGATAGGAGGAGAAAACATGGCATGAAGAAGTGGAAACATGACATGAGGGGTTGTGAGCGAGGCCGGGGACAGAGGACGTGATCATGACACATTCATACAATTACATAATCTACAGGCTAAGCTCGCATAAAATCCAAACTGTCTTGTGTTGTCCTGGCAATGTGGACACGCTGGTCTTATTGTCGGCTACAGTGAATGGCAGACCATCTCTGCATGCAGTTAGATGCCAATCACGCTAGGCGTGTACGAAGAGTTTACTTTCAATGGGTGTAAATAGTCCAATATCAATTCCCAGTAGCAGTCTCTTCAAAGATTTTGCTGATATAACAGTACAAAATATAACACATAAGATCAAAATATAAAACTGATTTTTCCATGTCGTATCAGTCTACTCTAGAGCTTGTTAAAATACCTTATCTTTTTTAGTATTAGTAGTTGTCTTGTTGACAGCAACTATCGCTTTCAACAAATATCTCGTTGAGAAAAATCTTGTTGGTGCTCAAATAGTATTGTGTGTTTCAGTCAAGGTTGTATTTTTCTATTTTGGGACTATTTGCTGGCCTGAACTTAAAACTGTTTTTTTGTTCAGTTCTCCGTTTTGTGTCAACAAAACACTGGTCCACTTCCAAAGGTTAGGAAGAAGAATTTTAAGAAGTATTGATGAAGACTACTTTAAGAAATTATTGGAATGTATGACTCTTTAGAAGCAATATATATAAAATTAAATTAAATTAAAAAAACAAAAAATGCTATGCCGTAATAATATTCTCATCTTAATTAAAGAAAAAAAAATAAGGCAAGATGCAGGGGATTAAAATAAAGAAAAATATTTAAGTGAAATGTCTTTGCAAAAAAGTCCAATAACCAAAATGAATCATGGGATGACACAAGGCAGAAGGTACAAAGGGACTAAGACTGTGTTGTCCAGAAACAAAGTGTGCCAAGGAGAAATCCAATATTATTATGCCAAGGCATTTCACAGTTAGCAACATGCTGAAAGGAACAGTCGTGCCATATTCCTTTTAGGTCTGCAAGCACCTGGCACCAAACCAAATCCAATCGATCCCAACCCATCAGTGACTAAGAGACCATTCTTCTAGACTCCTGGCCTTTCATTTATTGAACCCCACCATTTTTCACAAGCTTCTCTGAGGCTCCACACTAATGAGGTTCCTCCTATTCATTCCATTTTAATACAAACCAGCTGAGTGACGTTCTAAACGTTCTGCCCTAACTCAGCATAAACAACCTTACCAATAAAATGAACTGCCAACGGAATCAAAACTTGTCTAATGGTCTAAATTACCAGCTTAAGTTGAACTTTATTATGCTGTGCTGGACTTGGAGCTTATATGAATTGTTAATTTGGTGCAATACTTAATAACTAGAGCAAGTAGGATAATAAAAAAAAGGCAATTAGTGATTAATGCTATCAGGGAAGTGCTTTGGAATTGAAAAACAAAAACAGAACAAGGGCAGGTTTATGTAAAAAAAACACAATTTTTAGATTTGATTAACAAGAGATTGTCATTTCCTCTTTGTTTATTAGTTTTGAGCTGTTTGTTGGGAAATCTAATCAGCACATTAGCAGGTATATGCATCAGTGGCTTTCAGGAAAACCATAGAAAAAAAACATCAAGTATGCAAAGCTCCATCTGGTGCACTTATGGAAGTAATTCTTATTTATTCTAGTTGGACAGCAGGATATCATCAGGTACTGCTAGTCTTATAATATTTTGAATGCATTTTTCACAATGTTTGTTACAGTGTAAGGCAATAATGTTTTTGCCTGTATTTGTTTGTGTGTGT
>NC_056503.1:23910120-23920264 GCF_014905685.2 Nematolebias whitei | reverse complement strand
TATATATATATATATATATATATATATGTATATTAATGAGCCCCAGAGTGGACATGTTACTGGGCTAATGAGCTTGGTCTGAATACCCTTATAATATTCTAGATATATTTCCAGAGTATTTGTCAAAGCAGCACCATGTACCATAAGTTTTCTCAGTACATTTCTGCATGGTAATAAATCATGAATTTTCTCACCATTTAAAATCTAAAAGAACAAGATGGCACTTGCGTTTCAAAAGTACTGTAACTTTCTTTTAAAGCATCAAAGTTCATTCAAGGATTAAAGGTTCCTTATTTGTCATTCGCACCACATGTGGTGCACGTGGTGCATGTGGTGGAATGGAATTGTGTACACAGGGTCCCAGTTACATCCAGCAAAAGTATAACATTTAAAAGAAAAACAGTAATAAGATCTAAGATATGAACTAAGAAAAACGTTAACTAAAAACGCACTAAGCACACACTTCCGTAGGGCTTCATCAGTCTGAGGAGTCCCAATTAAACTGTTTTCCCCACTAAGCAGTACACTCCTTTAGTGGACCAACCAGTTTGCTGGTTTTGCTGGTGACTGATGAAGTCCTCTAGATAGAGGGCAAAACATCTTTCCACAAAAAAGAAACTGTCCAGATGACCTGACTGACCATTATTGTATTTTGTACCTGGATGATTGAGCATGAACTTTGATGCTTTAAAATAAAGTCACAGTACTTTTGAAACGCAAGTGCCACCTTGTTCTGTTGGACTTTAATTGGTGAGCAAATTACTGATTTTTTACTATGCAGAAATATACTGAGAAAGCTTTAGTTATACTTGCTGCTGCTTTGACACATACTCTGAAAATATGGTAATTTGTTGACGGTCCCTAAGCTGGGAGACTGCAACGAAGCCAAGATTCAACTTGTCTGCTGGATTCCTTAGATAGAGAACTTTACTAATTGGCTTTTATGTATGTGAATGTTCCTGTAAAGTGCCCTGAGACAACTTTGTTGTGATTTGGCGCAATATAAATAAACTGAATTGAATTGAAAATTGAATTAAGCGCACCATTGCTCCTTGGAGGGACAGACTGAGCAGCTGAAGGAAATCAGACTGTCTGCCTCAGCTTGAACTATGAAGCCACCGCTGAATCCACGGAGCATGAACGTGAAATATCCAATGTAAAATTAAATTGTATCACTGCAGCACACACTGGATATCCTTATAGGCTAATTTAAAAATTCAATCAATTCCATTTATTTATATAGTGCCAAGTCACAAATCTCTATGAATCTCAAATACGGGTGTCTGTTCCATTGTTGCTGTTGTCAGTGAGGTAACACTACATACAGTACAGTACTGCGAGGGAACGCAAACACGTGTTCGTGGGAACGCAAAACTATTGCAAGGGAATGCAAAAGAAAAAAATTCCCCACGTCCCCTCCAGGGCTCCTTACTAAATGTCTCAAAGTTAGCATTTAAGTTTACAATCACATAAAATATTATCTGGACTGACAGCTCTATGAATACATGCTGATTGGACTGAAAAGCATTTTAGTCAACTTCAGTTGTTTTAAATATGCCATATAAATCAAAATGACATTGACAATAACATTTATTCTTGAATTAAAAATGCATTTAAAACATCATCTTACAGTCACAGGCTTTTGCGTTTTGAACCTAATTAAATTTTGAAGTCAGAACATATTTTTCAAGACAAGCTTGGGTTTCAAAAGCTTTTGTTAACTTCAGTATATGTAAATAGCTTCTTGATAAATACAGATACAGCAGAAATTATATCATATTTACCCAATTTATTCATCTAGAGTCAATTAATACATTTAAACATACCCTCTCTCTACATCAGAATATTCCATCCTGCTCTATCTTTGACCAAAACACTATTGTGGAAGGTGTGAGGCTCAGTTTGAGAGTAATGGGGGAGGTGTCTCTCTTGCTCAAATGAATCATTGCACTCCAGCTCCCAGGGTGAGCCATGAGATAATTTGTGGGGACAGGCCAGGTCCCAAAGTAGACAATGATTTAGCTGGATAGCTACAAACCTGGACAGATGCACTTTAAACAGCGTGATGGGGAAGAGTTAATAAAATCCATCATAACCTCACCAAATGGAAACAAGATCTGCTGCACTAGTGAAAAACACAAACCTAAAATGAAGTTCATGTGTTCATTTATAGGCAGCAGAAAACAAGAACTCCCACTTTAGACAAAGATAGGTCAGCAAAGATGGTAGACAACTTAATTAATTTAGTACATAAGACTATGTGCAAAGTCTACTACAACCATTAGCATGCTATTTCCTGTGCTCTTTCACAAAAACAGTCACCAAGAGCTCTCATCTGGTAAACACCATGTGAACTTCAAAGATAAATATCAGCTCCCACACTAGCCACTACCAGTGTTGCTTCATCAACAGGAACAGTCAACCAGAAAGCAGTAGAGGAAGAAACTTTGCTGATATTGTGCAGTTTGAAACTGGATTTCCTGTAAAACGATTTATATTTATTACTTTAATTGAAGTCCTAATCACATATGAAATCATGGGAACTCTAGAGAAACTGTTCAGCTAATGTTCTTTTTTTCTGCCTCCCACTGAGCTTCCACTAGAATAAGATGTGATATAATATTTAGACAGTTGTAGTTGTATTTAGGGGCATTATTTCCACTCCTCCCCTTTTAAATGAAGCTGACATTTTCTGCAAAAGCTGAGAAATCCTGCCAAGTAAAAGAGTGGGGGGAAAAGTAACACGCAAATCCTGCATAACTTCAGAGTTCTGTTGATTTTAGTTTGGTCTACGTCCAGGGGCTTGCTAAGGGATATTACCAACCAGAAACTGTACTGAAAGCACAAACAATGGCCACACATACAAGATGAAGAACTACAGAATAGAGAGAAGCAATTTTATATTTGAGTTTTTACTGCTTTCATGCAAAACTTTTGGAACAATTAGTCCAAGTTAAACAAACTTTGTGCAGCCTGCTGCATGATGCTCGGAAAAACCAAGAGAGCAGAAAGAGGTTCAATAAATGAGTACTGCAACATTCCCTCATTCAGCCACGTTCAGTAAAGAAAATGGCTAACAAAACCAACATATAATTAAAGTATTATTGTTTAAGGTACTCATTGCAATGTCATAAATAGCCCCCCCCCCCCCAAAAAAAAATGAAATAAATTAATTAATAAATAAATAAATAAAGTATAAAATAAAATCATAAAGTAAGAAAATCTAACATTGATGTAATGTGTCCCTAAACTAAAATTTTGCAAGACAATTTTGTCATAACTACCTATGGAAACATTTATGCTTCGATTTGTTGAGTCAAATATGCAGATAGGACATGAAAATTGTTTGACTCATTCTTTTTCTTTTCTTTTATGTTCTGCATCATATCTACTCTTTTGTTTACACCTAAACATCTTCTTGGCAATTCTATGCTTTGATTCTGTCATATTTGCTTAACTACACAAACTACAGCCTTGATTGTGTCAGATGACTGTTTTGTTTACATGAATGTGTAACCCCCCCCCCCCACACACACACACACACACACACACACACCTACCTACCTACCTAACTACCTAACTACCTACCTACACACACATGGGGCCGATCCGGTATCGACCTCCGATACCAGCATAATTTACATATCTGATTTTTCTGATCCAACCTGCAGAGATTTCCGATCCATGATGCGTGTTGGCTTCAAACTATAGATGGATTTCCTGAACGGAAGTGTGTCTCATGAGCCCAGAGTAATAAGACCCGCCTCACATTCAGGAAATCCAGTTCATAGTTTGCAGCCAGCTACAACGTGAGGACTGAGTTAGCAGCACTGTGGCTAACAGCTAACCAACTTTTCATCGAAACATGTCCGCTGTGTGGAAGTATTTTACATTAGAAACATCACAAAACAAGACAGCAACCTTTAATGTCTGCAGAGCCATAGCACCACATTAAAACATGGTAAAGTTAGTTTTACGTTGGACATTCAAGCTTCAGCAGGGAGCTACTCTCGCTGAACCCGTAGCAGGCAGCCCGACACTGTCCAGCCACGTCCAATCTGCCCCGCTCAGTCTGCCCGTCTCCGAGGAGTGACAGACTGAGCACGGCTGACCAAAATCAGTCTGCTTGCTTTGGACTGAACAAGAAGAAGACATCGCTGAAGCCCCCGATCTCAAATGTTTACCGAGAAGTTTCTAAATTTCTTCGTAATTAATAACCAACCACTATCAGTTGTAGAAAACAAAGAATTTCACAGCTTGATACTTGCAGCCAAGATATAGTTTACCCTCCAGGAGATATTTATCAGTACAACAGTAAACAATCATAAAAAAATATGATTTGAAAATTACAAGAAAATTATATATATATATATATATATATATATATATATATATATATATATATGCAGTATATAGCCCTTCCATTTCCACCACCCTTGGTGGCATTTCACACTTTCAGTAGGACCTCCAGTCCATACTCGGCACAGATGTTCCTTTATATTATTCCAGCCACTTGGTTAAGGTGCTCCATGTATGCTTTGTGTGCCTGTATCTTATACCCTACTATTATGTATTGTACTGTCTCAGGGGTAACTTAGCACAGCCTACATCTTGGGACTTGTCTATTACAGAAATGTTTACAAGACAGTGGTGAGACCAGCTATATTGTATGGTCTGGAGACAGTGGCATTGACAAAAAGGAGACAAAACTGGAAGTGGAAGAAATGAAGATGTTAAGGTTCTCCTTGGGAGTGACAATGATGGACAAGATTTGGAATGAGATCATTAGAGGTACAGCACAGGTTGAACAACTGGGAGATAAAGTTAGAGACACCAGACTGAGATGGTTTGGACATGTCCAGAGGAGGAACAGTGGGTATATTAGTAGAAGAATGTTAGAAATGCAGCTGCAGGAAAAATACAAAGAGGAGTTATATGGATGCAGTTAGAGAGGACATGGAGGTAGTTGGAGTGAGGACAGAGGATGCAGAGGACAGAGTGAGATGGCGGAGGATGACTCACTGTGGAGACCTCTGAAGAGGGAAAAGAGGAAAGAAGAACCTTACTTTTAACAATCTTCACTATTAAACAAAAGATACATTTGTAGTTTAAAAAATAACAACAACAACTGTTGTTGGTTCTTTACACTAATCCAAGTGTAGTAGTTTATATTAACAAAATGGCTCATATCAACAAAAATAAAACTTTTTTATGAAATCCTAATCTTCCCCAGCATCTGTCAAAGAAATCTGTCAATTTCACCACCAAAAAGCTATGAAGTATGTTAGTATATAACCTTATTTGGTAAAAGTAGGAGTAAGATGTTTATCTAAAGGGGCTCGTATTTATAGCTGAAAGTGTTTTAATTGAGTGGGTGTGGGTGTTTAAGAAGCAGAGGTTCAGAGGAACTATAGTTAACACAGAATTCATTGTAATTAAGACTGCAGTACAACAGTCATAAATAATCCCCCTCATGACAATAATTGGATCTTTGTTTGCAATGCCTAATATGGTGTTTGTTTGGGTGGTAGAAATCTCGTTCCTGGTCACACCTTAATCTGCCAAGGCTGAGACTGAGGGAGAGAGGAAGGACACACACAAAACCAGACTAATTATAATCTCAATTTAATAGATGATGGAGGGGTTCCAAGTGTTTCTAATTGTGCAGAGGGTCTGTTTATCATGACTGACTGAAAGCTTGAGAGTAGGATGTGCTTAATGCTTTTAAACAAATGCATTATTATGCTTTAACCTTTTTTTTTTTCCAAGTTGCCTGTTCATTTGCCTTGTTTTTGGTTACATAAGAAAGTCCAGTAGTCCCTCACTCATTCCAGACACCCCCACGATAGATGAATATCCGCGAAGTAGGGACGTTATACTTATTTTAGTATTTATATATATTTTAAGGCTTTATAAACCCTTCCCATTATCTTGCAATGTTCTTACCAATGTTCTAAACTCTTTAAAAGAGCACAGCAAAAAACAGCAGTCAGATTGATGCTACGGTTACAGAGCCGTTCAGTGCCCGGAAACGGACTGGCCATCAGGAGTGGACTGGCCATCAGGAGCACCGGGACATTTCCCAAAATGTCCCGGCTCAATTCGGGTTAAGGCTAGGTTTGGCTCGCGCTTGGTTATTTAAAATAAATAATCCATGCCACTCACTCTGGTATCTGCCTCACTGAAGCTCCCACAGCTGAGAAGGGTAAAGACAGACCCCACCCACCACACTCTTTTCTCTTTCTGAGGTTGTCAGCCTCAGAAAGAGAAAGGAGGGCGACCCTCGGCAGTCACTGAGCGGCCAGGCCACTGGAAAACAAAGTGTACAATCTTACATTCATTGAAAACCCGTGACAGTAGAACCGCGAATTATCGAGGTACTACTGTATTTGCTTTTAGGTTGAACAGTGAGGTAGAAAATGCATTACTTTTTTTAAATTTATTTTATTTAATGTTTCGTGATATACAGTCATTTTTGAAAAATAAACAATGAGACCAGTGGATATAAGGCACTGTTAGAAACTGAGAAGCTTTAGTCAAGATACTTTGAATTAATTTATTTAAGATGGTGAAGGCCCCTTACTGATGTGACTCCAAGGTCACTAAAGGACGTGAGTGCAGACTCACAAGAGCTTGGTACAAAAAAAGACCTGTTAATGCAACCTGAATTTGAACAGTTGACTCAAATCTGAAAGCAGGAAAATAAAAGTGGAAAGCAGTAGAAACATGGCTGAAATGAGTAGCTAAATTTATAAAGAGCAGAAATGTAGGCGTAATTAGCAGAATAGGCCGAAATAAGCAGAGTGAGACTGAATAGATTACAAAAAAAATCTGAAATTAACAAAAAATAAATAAATAATTGAAATGAGAAGGAAAAATAAATTTGCACAAAAAGAAAAAAAGTTGAATTTGACAGAATTAAGTTGAAATAAGCACAAAAAACTGAAATTTGCAGAAATATAATGTATATGTGTTATCATCATCGTATGTTCCCTTACAATGGCAAAATTGGCTCTCTGCATTTAAACCATCCAACCCCAGGTGGAGCAGTGGGCAGCTATTGAAAGCACCCAAGGAGCAATCGGGGATAGGGTGTCCTGCTCAGAGACACCACGAGATGTGCAATGACTGGGGATCGAAACTGGAACTTTCAGGTCCTGAGTCGGCTGCCCTGCCTCTACACCATCTCAGCCACACAATATGCTGAATAAAGCAGAAAGCAAAGAAAACAAAGGTATTTGCACGGAACATGTAGGAGATCAATCACATACCACTACACCATGCTCATTATCTGTAATTGAATGTACAGTAATGATGTAATTTTTATAGGCCATGGCAGCCATTTTGAATTGGGTTAAATTCATATGTTTATCAGTTATAGATGTATATCCATTGATTACTTTTTGCAAGTTTTATAAAAACATCATGCCCTTGTTCATAAGATATTTTTTGTAACAGACAAAAAACATTTTCACTCTGCCTTTATCTTCTTGCAACAGACATCAAGGAAACATTGGCAGGGATGTGCAGATGCAAATTTGGTGACCTGTGTGTGAGTTTTCACATGATTATTGTATGGATTTCTCACATAAACACATACATGTGTTAGACATACTGTATGCTTTTTGTTTACATACAGTACATTTTCAATTTCATCATTTTATTTTCGAAATTGAAATATACTAAACTCAGGATTTATTTTTGTTTGGTCCGATTTGCTGACTTTAATGTATACAAACAGCCTTGGCTCTGAAACATGCACATTTTTTCTTGATAATACACACCTATTTGTACTTGTACAATCTTTATCACAATGACTGTGAAGCATCTGTCTCTGCAAGGTGCAGGAGTAAATAACCCGTTCCCTTGAAAGGAGGGACCTACTAAGAAAAACGGTGTGCCACTGCACTGCGTAACTCACAGAGGCTCTCTGACCACAGCGTGGACGCCACTGTGCTTTACTTTGCTACTGGTCTGTACTGGAGTGATTGATGATTCAGGAATAAGTGAGATTTAGATGCTTCCATGTTGTGTATGCTCCTCTCACACTCCAGCACAACACGTCAAAGAGAAAGCTTGGAATGCAGTTATTAAAAACTTGCTGATAAAACTGGAACGCAAATGGTGATGCAGATGATGTGAACATATAACAGAAGGTTTTCCAGCATGGGGCCCTCCTCCTTTAATGTGAGTCACACTATCATCTTGATGTCTTTGTGCAGGAACATTGTTCCCTAGTTTGGAAAATGAGGTAAATCGGATTCAGAAAACAAGTGGATTAACTTAATCACCCCTCGGCTTTGACAATGACCTTCGCTTCTGAGGCATAATAAGGATTAGTTAGGAGTGGAAGGACATATGCCACGCAGAAGAAAAAGATTATAGTTCTCCCATGACAGGATGATTGAAACGTGCTATTCCTTCATGGAGAAAGGTAAGATAAGAGGCCATGGAGCAATGCATCACATTGCTATGGTATGAATATCCAAAGAAAACTGTGAGTTATATTTGTAATGCATCACAAACAAACACCGTCAGGGTAGCTTTCAACAACAGAAACTGTTTTAAGAGCATAAAATTTGCATAAACACACTAAGGCAGAAAATGAGACTTTTGTATCATTTACAACCTTTTTTTTCATTCTAGCAAACTTATCTTCCAAGATTCCTGACATTAATGTAAAGGAAACGACATATTTCTTACAGATCGTACCACAGTATTGATCCATGCACAGGAAGGAAGTTATTTTCACCAACGTATGAAAGACAATACACTTGTGTCATTGTGTGTCTGCTCAATAGGACATTGCACTCAGCAAGGTCAAATAAAGTAATAGTAGCTGTTGGCCTTTGACCGGACTTAACAGAAAGATAAGGTAAGATGAGGTGGGAAGCGCAAAGTCAGTGGCCAGACAGCTGGAGAAAACAATGGGGAAATCAACAAGCCAGCAGTCCTGAGTTTCCTATGGGACAGTTCCAGAAATCAAAACAGATCTTTCTTAAAATAAAAAAGATAGCTTTAGCACAAAGACAGGGAGGGTATAATTTGCTGACGTGAGTTCAATAAAGGACGTTGCTGCCCCTTGCTACTGTTGTTGTCAGGATCAGGATTTATGCTACTGTTGCCTTTCTCAGCTGAAGACGGGTTCTCTATGAAGGGAGGCTTACGTTCAAAAGGCTGTGAGTGTGCGTTTGTGTGGATCTACCAATGGATCAGCAGATCGATGTGCATCTCCGGTGCTGTTTTCTCTGTGTGTGTGTGTGTGTGTGTGGGGGGGGGGGGAATAGAACAATGTCAGCAGAACAAACATGCTGTATTGTTTCTAACACTATTTTCCTCTCCATATTTTTCTGTATTCCAACCATTCTATGTTCTTTACCCTTTTTTGCTTTTCCCACTTCCTTTTTTTTCTCCCTGTGTTTGTTTCCCCTCAGCTCCCCTTTCCAACAGCATCATTTTACAAGGAAAAACACTTAACAAAATTCATGAAATGTTTACTGTAGCTCACTTATACATATACATACATACATACATACATACATACATACATACATACACACATACATACATACATATATACATACATGTATAAAATATATCAGAAAATAAGTACAAAAAAGGTTCAAGTCAACAGTTAAAAAGAAAAAGTAAAGAAAAGCACCACACCAAACTTGTTTAATACGATAACCCTCTCGGAAGTAGAAACAGAAAAAACAACCACCCTTAGTTAGTAGTAAGGCTCTAAGCAGATCATGTAGAGTCAAGTATTATTTTTCTTCCAAAAGGGGTCAAATCAAAGTCTTTTACATTCATTTTGAAATGTAAACAGTTTTGTAAAGATCATGCATCTCACAAAATGTTTAATAAAGTCCAAAAATGATGGACCGCATTTTCACACCATTAACTTGAAACAAACAGCTCAACTAACTATTCTTGCTTTGTTTTGGTGTAGAATGCTTTAGGTAGTAATTTCTACTCAGTTTTTGTTGAGGTCGTTAATAAAATGCAGGGGGGAAATGGGCACTTGCTTAATGATAGGAGTGTTTACATGCATGAAGCCAATATTTTTGGTCTGTTTCCCTGGACCCATTCTATACATTTGGATTGCAGCAGTTTGATATAAATGCATACACCCATACAATCG
>NC_056503.1:23898254-23909720 GCF_014905685.2 Nematolebias whitei | reverse complement strand
AACATATATATATATATATATATATATATATATATATATATATATATATATATATATATATATATATATATATATACACACACACACACACACACACATAAGTGTGTTCCTTATGAAGTTGGCTTCTGTGAACTACTTATGAGAAGACAGTGGTGAGAACAGTGAAGTTTGGATCAACAAGAAAGATTTAAAACAATGGACCAAGCTACCATTTAAATTCAGACTAAAACTATTTTGGGCAGCTATAAACTTTAACACCTCAAACTATGGCCGCTAACTACAAATTTTAATTTAACCTTGTATTAAAGATTTATTTAAACACTGAGTCAGTTTTGAAAGAGACAATCACATGAGCTAAGTGCAATATGTGCTTAGGTCACCAAAGAAATTGAGAGGTCTGAACAACATGGAGAAAGCTTTGGTAAGCCTGTCATGCAGTTGATTGTCTTAGCTCTCAGACTCTACAGCAAGCGACTGAAGGCTCATTCTGAAGACAGTTCTGTGAAATGGGCACACAGCTCATTCCGTGTTTCTGCTCTCTCTAGCATTTCATATGTCACCAATGGAGCCGCTCCCTTCCCGCACTCTAATGTGTACAGTGAGCAGCACAGAAACAAAGGATGCATGGAAAAAAAAAAACTTCATCTGTTCAGATGCGTTGCTCCATGCATTATGTGGACCAGACATCTTTACCATAACATTTCTGAAGACATGGTGAACAAACGTGATGTAGCAATTATCCTTGTGTTGTGTGAGATGTGATGTTTATGATAAAATGCAAAGTTGCAGCATTTTATGTTCTGCACGTAGAGCAAGGAGCTTGTGGGTCTCGGAATCAAGTTGTTAACAGCAAGGGTTACACAAAACAGCTTGTTTGAGAAAGAAAAAAAAAACCACACACGGAAAGTTCAAATCCAACTTTTAAGTCCCGTGGCTGGGTGGTCACAAAAAGTATCAGTCAGCACTTCATCACATTATTATAATGAGATAGAGCTGCAAAGCCAGTCCACCTTTTCAAATGTCGACAGTTATGGGCCTGTTACTTTCTCGCTCGGAGGTAAAGATGCACTACAGAGGCAGAGTGTTTCATTCCCCCTTCTCCACCTCCGTGTGTCATCTGAATGGACTGAGATGGGGAGAAGACATGTCAGTCCCAGACTTAGGCACTTTGTGAATAAGCAGCAAGACAAAAGCTTTGTGGAGCCCCACTTTTTACTACTGCGATACACTACCAAATATCTAGTTTGCATACTGTGAACAAATTGTCACAATTTGCTGGTGCTAGTGAACCCATTGGTGCAGGCAGGCAGACAAGGACTCAGGATAGATATATTGTAGGATTTAAGAAACTTTATTAATTGGACAATCTGTTTTATAACAAGCAATTATGTCTTTTTAACTTCCAATGACCTGCAGAGAATGAGTTCAACAGAACTTGTTTTTAACAGGTTCTGAGATGTGCTTCAAGCTTACCTGAGAATGATCTGTTTATCTGTAGCTAAAAGTACCAAGACCAAGTTTTTATATAAGACCATTTCCCATCAGAACAGTTTTAACAACAAAAGTGTTCACAGATGTCCTGCGTCAGGCTGACCTAAGAAGAATCTGTTTTCCTGTTTCTCTCAAGTGTTTTCAAAATGGGAAAGTACCAATAAGAATGTTTGTATAATCATCTGACGTCAATGAAAAGGTATAAATATGGACAGAGCTATGTTGAGACAGGGGTTCTGTCTTTTAGGTATCCAGGTATTTAGCTGCTTGGCCTGAAGTCTAGCTTCAAAATAAAAACCCCCTTTTGCTGTCAATCAGAACCAAGGTGTCTCCTGTTTTATTTAATGATCTCAAAGGTATTCAATGTAGTATTTGCCACTACTATATATATATAATTTATTAACATAATAAAAGCGCTGACAGGGCAGCAAAACAAACAAAATGAACAGGGGGGTACTCACGATACAGACGGGTCATCACCAGTGAACAGATAACAATGCCAGGACAAGGACTAACAGAGACACAGACTTATATACAGGAAACACCAATTAGACCAAGTGAAAGCACCTGTGAGTAATCACAGATGCCAGAGAAAGAGAGAAAATGCAAGACATGAACACGACACAAGATAGAGCTAGATACTAAAGAAACACAACCCCTATCAAGAGAAACAGAGGATCAGGGGGAACACAGACATAAACACAACACCAGGGACAAAACTACAACTCCTACACAAATTGATAATTTCTTACTGCAAGTAAGACATTTACTACCAATCAATAATTCACACAATCTAAATAAAAAAGGATCTGTAACAATCAGAAACAATCCATAATCTTCTATAACTCTTACAGTCCAAACCCTGCAGGTTATGTAAACTGGTGACACCAAATGGTAGGTAGGAGTAAGAAGAGCGTGAAAGCTTGTGTCTCTTGTTTGTCTCTTTGTGACACTGTCATGGACTGGTGACCTGTCCAGGGTAAACCCTGCTTTTGACTAATGACCAGTAGATATATACTTAAGCTCTTTACAATCCTGAGCAGGAACAAATAAAGAAAACAAGCAAACAAAAAAATTAATGTGTTTAAAACAAAGGGGAAAAAAAAACAATTTTCAATTTGTGCCTTTTTGACTTTGTGTCAGTTTTCTCACTTCCCTGCTCATTCATTAGCTTTAAAAGCAAGGCTTAGACTTTTGCTGTGTTCACTCTCATTAATCCTTTTGTGTTAAGGTTTTATTTTTAACTTCTTGTTTCCTCATCTTTAACTTGCGATGCACCTCCTCACTGTGACACTTATCACACTCAGCAGTAGCGGACAGCTTGTCCAGTGTGTGCTAGTGCTGTTGTGCTTGGGGAAATCTGTAAGGAGAAGTGGGAGACACATGCACACTGCAGCAGTGGCTTGGCAGCGCAGCAGTGACATTGTCTCTTCGGAGGCAAGTGTAAACAGATTGATTGGGTGGCTATACTGCAGTTGCTCATGCTGACTCACCTTTTACATTACCAGTAAGGGAAAGATGCAGGGCAGGGAGAACGTGGAATGCTCATAAAGTGTTTTTGTTTGCCCCCTCCTATCCCTCCTTTACTTTCCCATCCATTCTCCTCAAGGTTATCCATCAAAAAAGAAGGGACAT
This sequence comes from Nematolebias whitei, assembly GCF_014905685.2. NCBI lineage: Eukaryota > Metazoa > Chordata > Actinopteri > Cyprinodontiformes > Rivulidae > Nematolebias > Nematolebias whitei. The sequence continues at coordinate 23,906,594 of NC_056503.1, read as the reverse complement.
GAGGCAGTGGCTGTGAATTTAAGGTGGGTATTAACAATGAAAGTTCACCTAAAGATGCTTTATAAACAGCTCTGGACAGAGAAAAAGTCCTTCAAAAGACTGCTTGTTCTGTTTATCAATCGTTTCCCTTGAAATCTTACAGCAAGTGAAGTCAAAATTGTTACTACATTTTCTGAGCTTCCTGGTAGGCCGACTAAAAGGGACGATTGGCAAAGTGTGGCAGCAATGCTGGGGGTGGATGCACCATTTTTCTATTCTAAAATGAGCCCAAAGTCACCACAACGGCGCATCGCTCCACTGAGGGCACTGCAGGCCTGTGTGGTGTGGGGATGGGGATGATGGATGACTCCCCAAGAAGCCTCTCCTGCATCATCTCTGTGCATGTGCACACAAATACAAACATGCACTCAAAGTCAGGTAAATACATAGATAACATGTTCACACACATTTGATACACACATATTGCACGTTTTCCCACAAACACCTGAACAAACATAGACCAACAAAAATAAAGCTCACACAAAATCATCTGGGGACACACACACACACGCTTTGAGAGATTGTTGTGAGTGTCCACATTGGTGATGATTAATCACTGGGATATAAACACTCCAATAGCAGATATCTACCAGAATAATTAGCAATACAAACACAAAAAGGCTCACACTTATACAATGTACAAGTAACATTGGCTTCATTTTGACTGCAGCTAACGCCAAGTCCACATGTCAATGACAGATTCTGCTTGCCTCTCTTCCTTCCCTACCCTCATTTCTCTGAGCCAAAAGTAATACACTACCATGCAAGAACTCCTCAAAGTTCTGTCTATCTATGACTGAGCAGCAGCCTGAAAAACAAGACCTTTGGGGTTTTTCAACAAATAATACTACCAATTAAGCATACATTTACATCCCTTCTTCTTTATCCCACCTACTGCTACTAACCCACCATTTGCTGCAACCCAAGATATGAGCTTTATGAGGATTACATTGAAAAAGCAATTACTGAACGTGCTGATTACCTGCTGAAAACTGTGACCACTAATGCTCCTTGAATAGTTAATTTATATCACACTCGTGTGAGCGCACTTACTCACTGAGGGTTTATTTCTATCTAGGATGACATGAAACATAAAGAAATTCCACCATTTAGACGTCGCTGTTAGAAAATTAAAACAGAGCAAGGCAAGAACGCTGGAGTATCATATCATCTGTGATCTGATTACTGCATATTTACAGTAACTGCAACAGATTACACATGTCATTTTTTTTGGAATCAGATTATTGTAATTCCATTACATTTAATCAAATTCTCCCCCTCCGTTTTGCTGAGCTAACAGAAAGCAGCATCCCAAACCATGCGGCATGCAGATGTGGGTCTAGTTGGGCAGCAAGGGAGAAATATGGGCAGCCTCTGGTGAGCAAGGTGCATATAGCTAAGAGCCCATTCATCACATATCTGTGGTGGAAAGCTATAAAAACAGTCTGCTCATGGCCCCCACCCTCCACAGCCCCATGCCCAGTCTTTTTAAAAGAGGGGGAACGAGGAAGAAACAGGATGGTAAAAGAAAAAGCTCAAAAACAGTCTGAAAGGATGGGAAAAGTGCAATGCAAAGTCTTCCAACAAGGAGTTGGAAAAAACTATTGCTGAGTTTTGAGATTGATGGCCTAACCTTCTTTGCTCAGTCTTTTTTCTGCTGCCAAGTGCGCAGAGGTGTACGGCTATGATTACTTGCTTTCAAGCAGTGGCTGCAAGTGAATGGCAACTACAATTTGACATTAAGATAAATGACCATGATCATCAGTGGAGTGAAACATCATTTGGACTCCTACTGTATTCCAGCAAGCAAACAGTGACAACGCAAAAAACACCTTTCCAGACAAACATAACGAAATATGTTCCGGTGGGATTACTTGAGCTTGACTACAGGTGATAATTGGAAAAAAATAAACATAAAATATTGTGATTTTATATCTTGCTTTCCACGGCATCCAGGCAATAATGTTTGCAATAATGCTTAAAAATATCCAACCACTGGACGGGTTAGGCTACTGTGCCTATAAGATGTATGCTCCACCTTTGATGCTTAAATTGATGTCATAAATCAATCATAATAAACATAAATTGGCTTCATTTGGCAAAAAACATATAATGTCAAAGTGAAATCAACCTTCTACAGAGTAAAATCAATTTAAAATACAGTATGTATGTAAATACATACACATATGTAAATGAAGAGATTGCATCAATATTCACGTCCTTTAATTGACTGTCCTAATTCAACTCAGAGAAAAAGATTAATGAAAAGTAAAAGTTAGGGGATAATGACAAAATGACTTCTAAGGCCCCAAACATCCACAGGAATTCTGCCAAATCCATCGTCAAGAAATGGAAGGAATGTGGAACCGGTGTAAACCTACCAAGAGCAGGCCATCCTCACAAACAAGTGAAGAAGGAGACCATTGACAAACCTTCAAGATACCTGAGACTACTCCGAAGGTGTTACAAGCTTCAGCAGGTGAGACAGGAGAGATTGGCATGCAACAGCTGTCGCTCTGGTTCTTAAACTACAAAGTAGTCTAAGCTTTATTTGAAGGTGGTAATGAAAAAAGTAAATGTTGAAATTGTTAAATTGACTAGAGTTTGCTAAATGGCACATGGTCGAATGCTTTTCAGCTGCTGGCCTTTATTTGATGTTTTCTTCACCAATAGAAACAGTACATATGCTGTCATACTGCACAAAAAGATAAATGCAACACTTTTGTTTTTGCTTCCATTTTTCATCATCTGAACTCAAAAGTCTAAGATTGTTTATTTGTACACAAAATGCCTTTTTCTTTCAAATACTATTCACAAATTTGTATAAATCTGTGTTAGTAAGCACTTCTCCTTTGCTGAGATAATCCATCCACCTCACAGGTGTGGTGTATCAAGATGCAGATTTGACAGCATAATTAAACACAGGTGTGTCTTAGGCTGACCACAATAAAAGGCCACTCTAAAATATGCAGTTTTATCACACAGCACAATGCCACAGAGGTTGTAAGTTCTGAGGGAGCTTGTAATTGACATGTTGACTGTAGGAATGTCCACCAGAGCTGTTGCCCATTGATTGAATATTCGTTCCTCTACTATAAGCCGTCTACAAAGGTGTTTCAAAGAATTTGGCAGTACATCCTAACAGCCTCCCAACCCCAGACCACGTGTAACCACACCAGCCCAGGACCTTCACATCCAGCATCTTCATTTTCAAGACCGTCTGAGACCAACCACCTGGACAGCTGCTGCAACAATCGGTTTGCATAACCAAATATTTTCTGCACAAACTGTCAGAAACCGGCTCATCTGCATGCTTGTTATCCTCATGGGAGTCTCCACCTGGCTGCAGTTTATTGTCATAACTAACTTGAGTGGGCAAATGTTCACATTTTATGGTGTATGGCATGTTGGAGAGATGTTCTCTTCATGGATGAATCCCTGTTTTCACTGTATAGAGCAGATGGCAGACTGTGTGTATGGCATCATGTGGGTGAGTGGTTTGCTGATGTAAACGTTGTGAACTGAGTGACCCATGGTGGCAGTGGGGTTATGATATGGACAGGCATACGTTAGGGACAATGAACACAGGGGCTGGTGTGGCTACACGTGGTTTGTGGTTGTGTGGCCAGTTGGATGTTATGCCATATTCTCTGAACATGAACATTCCTGCAGTCAACATGCCAACTGCTGCTCCCTCAAGAGTTGGGACATCTGTGACTTTGTGCTGTGTGATAAAACTGCACATTTTTAGAGTGGCCTTTTATTGTGGTCAGCCTAAGGAACACCTGTGCAATAATCATGCTGTCTGATCAGTATCTTGATATACAACAACTTTTGAGATGGATGAATTATCTCAGCAAAGAAGAAGTGCTCACTAACATGGATTTACAGAAATTTGTGAACAATAATTGAAAGAAAGAGGCATTTTGTGTACGTAGAAAAAATCTTAGATCTTTGAGTTCAGCTCATGAAAAAATGGGAGCAAAAACAAAAGTGTTGCATTTATATTTTTGTCCAGTGTATTTAATTGATAATACTCTGTAGAAATCTGATTTGTAATTAAAGTGTGTAATTTTGTTCCCTTTGGAATCAAGCAGACAGAATGACCAAAAAGCCAGAGAGCTTTAACTAAGCTGAACCATGAATGTGCTTCTATGTGGGAAAATACATTAAAAAATATTTTTTTAATGCTAATTATTTTATTTTTTTATTGCAATGCACTGAAACGACCTTGTTCAGCAAAATTAACTTTTGCTAGTTGAACAGGAATTCTCAAAAGGATGCCATAATATTAGGGTCACCCTAAAAAAACTGATTTTCACTAGGCATGAACCAGTTTATGTTTGGAAGGTATACTATGATTGAAAAAAAAATCACAATGTCAAAACCACTAAACTACTCATACTGTTGTCTTGGTTCAAAATTCTTTTAATAAGATGCTAAAGATAGAAACAGGTATTCTTCAGCTGCCCTCCCTTACCTGTTGCTGTGAGCTGTCAGCCAGCTGTGCAGCAACCATTTTCCTAAACTTTACCCATTAAAAAATAGAAAGCCAACAGTTTAGAAATATTACTGATAGTAAAAAAAAAAAACACATATGATTATAGTTTGGTTACAGCAGTATCCACACTCCTCAATCTTTTAAGATGACACTGTTTGAAAATAAATGTTTACAACAATAGTTAGCTTGTGCTAGCTAATATCAGCTTGTTGGACTCCTAGTACTAGTTTTCAAAGAGCAGATTTACAAAAAATATGAAATGTTCTGCAGAATAGAAATGTCACCTTGGACTATGAGTAAATTTACCAGCTTCTTATTCTATTTTGGGGGGTTAAAATGCAGCACTGGTGAATAAATAAAGCTCAATCATGCTGTCTGTTCTAACCTCACATCATTCTGTACTGAGCTGTGACTCTGACATGTTGCTTCTTTTTGGACATTGATGTGAAATACCATCAAAACTGTATATTCGTTAACATAAAATTAATTGTGGGTGTGAAGAGAAGAGCCTCCATGTTTAGTGAAGATCACAAACTATGTGTAATTAAACGTGGCGTGCAGGAAAGCCACATAAGTTGTGTTTATTGTCAATAGGTTTAGCCAGCAGCAAACACATGTTGTTGGTTGTCAATGTGGAACCTTTCAAATGGTGCAGTATATATGTATCCCTTCCTGTTGTGCATCTTTAATGTCCATCACGTTTGTCATTTTCTTGCTACTTCAGAGGCATCCGAGTCTCACAACAAGCATAGATGATCAGTTTGTATCAATCCTGTCACATGGCAGAGGCAAATTTGATAAAGTGGAGAGTAACCTAAAAAAAATGGTGACATTTACCTTTAAAAGGTGCCACCATCCTTGTCCGTTTTTCACAGTTTTTCGCAATTTTCACAGTTTTCCACTGTCTTTTTGTGAAAGGCTACACAAGCTCCCATGAATCTTATCTGATAACTTGTGGCAGCTACATACTGTGGAGGAAGCTTCAGAAGACAAGCATTGATTTCAAACAAATCCGAGTAGACATCTCCCGTTTCTGGTTCGGTACACCTTTCCTCAGCTAATGAGCAGCCATCTTTATTCCCTTCTGAGTAAGATTTCTTATTTCATGCTTTGTGTCAGGATTCACTGGCGACTGTTGCCTGAGAGCGGACATGGAGGAGAAAAAAAAAAGTATGATGGCTAATCCTGAGCTTTAAGACAGACAACTACAAACTGAAATCCCTTCTGAGCAGCTGTAAGCCTTTGGTTGTCACCCATTAGAATTGTGTATCCTTCAAACACATTACCTTAGGTCACAATGCTGGCCTGTTTTGTATGACACAGCAGCTGCTTGTAGCAGACAGTCACTAAGTCAAGAAGCAAGAAGCATGCTCCCAGCCTTTTGATCATGTATGGATTTACACTGGTTCTTTTTGCTGCATGTGCACTAGAATCACTCTTCTGGTTATCAGGTACTAAGGTAAAAGCTTTTGTAAAATCCGTCATAGGTGTTGTGCATTAGGATTGATGCAACGCTTCACTCCGCTTGGTGTTTCCTGCATTAGAACACCACCCATAGATTACATCACTTCTGAAACGTGCATTTGGTCTGTCAAGCAGCATAGGCCCTTTTGGCTGCAGTGGTAATTTATCTAGAAAGCACAGGGTTACTCAAGTCAACAAGACACAGAGACTCAGAAACAAAACAGGCATAAGTGGAAACATGGACCTTTGGCTTTATCTTAGCATTTCTAGTCTCTTGTAAAGCCTAACAAACACATGTATTATTTAACAGTGCGCTGGAAACCTAAACAAATATCCCAGCTTTTCTTAGGTCTCATTCAAATTGAATGTCAACCCTGCAATAATGTCATATCTACACAACATATTGAATTGTGCCTGGATTGCAGCAAAATTGGAAAAAAAAATGCCATCAGTGTGAAGAACAATATTATTCTTTAATGCTCTAGCAAATGTGAAAGAGGGTTTTCCCCAGCTATTATCCACAGAGACGATAGCACTATGGTAAGCATGCACTCACCATGTTTTGAACGTCAGTAGGACATTCCCAAGACAATACTACACATCCACAAATACACAGCACCCCAGTCTAATGATGCAACTGCTGTACTGGACCAGTGGTTTCCGAACCTTTCGGGTTTTGAAACAGAAAATAAACCACAAAAACTGATGACCTGACTAGAGCCTGGTAAAGGATACAAACATTGCTACTAAGCAATTTAACATAAAGACTTTTCAATATGCATGGATCTTATGGGTCACCCAAGACTTTGCTTAACTGGTTTCTATGACGATGAACTACCTTCAAACCATCACAGCCTATCACAAATAATGGGGAGCTAACTCAAGTCAAAGTACACATCAAAAGAACATGCCAAGGACCTGAACAGACATTTCATTTTCTACCAGAGTCTTCTATGTTACAGATGGGTCATCATCCAGTGTGAAGGGTTATTTTAAGGTCTGATGTATTGTCAAGGATCAAACACAATAAATTTAGCCAATGCAACACAATTTTTAGCAAATGCATCACAGCAAATTATGGGTAAAGCAGAAGCACAGTTTGTTTCATTGTTTTACTTCTGTTTCGATTTGTTTCGATTCAGTGCACTTGGATAAACATGACTCGGTGCTGCCTGCGCTATCCAGCTGTGCGGTGGGTCACACAGACAAGAAAGCACCATAACGACTGGGCGACCACTACAACAAAGATGGCTCTGTTATGTATTCTGTCTGCAGCACGACTAAAGGTGCTTGGTGTTTGCTGAGACAGCAGAGAACTTGCCTCACTCCTTCTCGCCCCCTCGCTCAGCCAGGGCAGGATAGATTTAATTGCCTCATTAGCAATAGGGCCAACGAGGAGTCGGCCTTTTTCACATTGTTCAATGTCAAGAGTGCAACAGAGAGGAAAGGTTAATAGAATAAACATCATTTTCATCTCCTAAATGTAAAATAGTTTATTTTGTACTATGATGAGTGAGCAGTCAAAGACCTCTTTTCATTCCAGATTTGCAAATTTATGCATTTGATTTTGTCTTATCTGCCCGACGCCTTTTCCAACAACAGTTTTTCTAATTTTAGAGTTTAAAGCAGCATGCTGCTGCTGTGATGTAACTCCCATAGCTTGTTCTTTAAAGCTTGGACCCATCTAGAAAGCAGAGTCATCACGCCAAGTTTAATTATTTTAAGAGCTTTAATTTGCACACTCTGCTATTTCCTCTTCCGCAGCTTGTTTGGATGTGAGACAGCAAATCAAGCCAAAGGCAAACACTGTTGATTTCCGTCTTCCCTCAAAATACACAACATTAAAATAAAAAAAAATAAATAAAAAAATAAATATATATATATATATAGGTCTACTGCTGAGAGAAAAATGTTATCTTAAAATAGTGGAATACTTGATCATTTTGAGAAATACATCAAACCTGAAAAATACTCTGCAGCGTTTTCATACTGGAACACATTGCTATCCTCATCTGGAAATCACAGTAGAATAACTTCAAGCTGAACATGACAGCTTGGACAACACTGCCAAACCATGAAAGGCATCTTGAATGTTGTCCTATAAGCCCCTGTTTGTCTCCTGACAAGAGATGTGCTGCTATGTAAGTTGGTCTTGACAAAAACACGCGACGGGCCAGGCTAAGAGGGCAGTCTGAGTCCAAAGCTGAAATGTTGTGTTACCATTGTTGAGAGAGCAAAGCGATATGATAGCTGCAGAGTTTTTGTTTCCTCCCCAAACACATTACATTGATGTGTTGAATGCATATATATATATATATATATATATATATATATAT
>NC_056503.1:23894034-23898154 GCF_014905685.2 Nematolebias whitei | reverse complement strand
CACATTACATTGATGTGTTGAATGCATATATATATATATATATATATATATATATATATATATTTATTTATATATATATATATATAGACACAGAGAGAGAGGGAGAGAGAGAGAAAAATCTTGAAAGGCATAAATGCATCTTTCATGATGTAGGTATTTCATGCTGTGGAATCTACCTACTCACTGCAGGGCAGTTCAAGGCAGAGTGTCTAGTAAAAAAATGTACATCTGCATGAGCAATACAGCGTAAGGGCTCCATTTCATCAACAAGTCAAGTCTAACGAGTTGGAAAAAATAGGTGGTGGTGCCATCTGCTCTGAACTGCTTTGCTTGGATAGGAAAAACAAAGTAGGAGGACAGGGGTGAAAAAAGATGCATTCTCAGCACTGACACAACAGTGTACTCTAACCAAAGCTTGGGCACTGAAAACAAGTCTTATTTTTCTTTAATCTCCTGTGGAAACAAACTTCCTCAGCCTTCCAGGCTTAATGAAAGACACTGTGCTCTCTCTTTACTGTAATTGACTGAGGGGATGGCTGTGGTGCAATCATCGACAGTATATACTTAATTTGCGGACAGCGGAGCAATTGATCAGTGATATTTAGCTTACAGTGATTTTGCTGCGCTATCAAAGACCAAATGGCTAGCATTGTGGTTGCATAATTAAAACATCCATCACACAAAATCCATGAGCAAGAGGACAGGCCTGGCAACCCAAGACTGGACCTAAATTATTGCATTTTACCATTTCTACTGAGCAGCAGTTACACGCGTTGAGGTTCTGATGACGAAGGACTTTTCCCTGTAAAGAATTAATCAGCTGAGCTGAGGTTCTCGCAGAGATTTAAAGGTCATCTTCAGAGGTTTGTTGCAGCCCATAAACAAATTAAGCTCAGTTTCTAACCTAACTGCATAATTAGCTTTGCACTTTTCCAAACAATATACCAGCACACTTCAAGGAATAGTTCAGATCTTTTCAAGCAGAGCTTTAAGGAAAAGTTCTGAAGAATGACTGCCTTACCTGTCATGGATAACTCTTTGAACAACTTCAGTTTGGAGAAATAGAGTTTAACTTTAACCTAACTGATGAGAAAAGTGCTAATCTGAGCTGGGTCACAACCAAAGTGGATTGCTACCATCTCGAAACACGTCCATCTCAACGTCAATAATGTCATTATTACTAGTGGTGCACCGATTGCAGTTTTCTGGCCGATCACCGATTTCTAAAAAGCCTGACCTGCCGATATCGATATTGTTTTATACGTAACACTATCAGGTGTTGAAAAGTCACAATGCACCTTAAATTTTCAAATATTATTTTGTTGAAAAGCATACCCTTGAACAATATCCTAAAAATAATACAAACTTGTTTTAAATAGCCATGAGACAGTGCCCTGAAATATAAATGAATTTTAGACATTTGTTTTTAAAACTACAAAAAAAATTGGTAAAATCGGTTTCTCATGTAAGTATCGGCCGAACTCCGGGGGCTGCGCACCCCTAATTATTACTTTGTACTACTGTTAGCCTGTCTGTCAGGTCAGACTTAAATGTATCTGAAGTTATTCAAAGAGTTATACCTATTACAAGTAATACATTCATTTATTTATAACTTTTCCACAAAATACACTTCAAAGGCCTGAACTTTCCCTTTAGGATATAAACTGGAACAACATCCAGGATTTGAGCTGTATTAAGACTGAAACAGATCCTCCTCCAGATGGTCTCCAGGTAACCACTTTGTCAACCAACACTGTAATCAATGGCCACCAAAACCCCTCTTTTCAACACATCATCCATCTTGAGGTCTTTTCAGGCTGCTCTGTGATGACTAAACTTAGTCAAAGATAAATGTCTGAAGGACAGAGGGGCCGCCGCTGATTAAAGTCGCAAACGCTTTAGGGAAGAATGGCGAGCAAAGGAGGAAATGGAGTGAGACAATGGAGCACGTGGGTTCAAAACACCTAATGGAGTGTCCTGCTTGCTGAGCTAATAGACTGCTTCAAATTGAAAGGAGCAGCAGGCGTCTAAATCGAGCAATGTGGAACATTTCCTCCTGTTCATTCAGTCATTTCCCAATCGGTCAAAAAACAAAAAAAACAAAACATTGTAGAGGACCAGGAATGTGAAATGTACCTGAACTGCCGCTGTTCGGTGCAGTGCAAATTGTTTTCATTTATTTGCAATCAAGTCCCAGGATTGAATTATGGCTGAATTCCATATAGAGTAGGAAAGGTCAATGTTTTGTGCAATATTGCCATACCGTAAAAAAAATAAAAAATCAGAATTTCTTCAGGTTTTATAACTTTTTGTGTGTAGATGTATGAGGAAGGACCCCCTGTGGTGACTGTCCTGCTGTTTCTTTCTTTCTTTTTTTTTTACAGATTTTCATCTCAGGCAGCAGGAAACGGTTTTATTGTCCAAGCTGAATTCTGAACATGAAAATCGATAATCACAGTGTGGGAAGAGGCATCACACAGGTTGAGGTCTGACAGGTACACCCTACGACCAATTAAAATGTTAAGCAACTGTGAGAAATGATCAATTATTGGCAGGGCGCTTGCAGGAACGACACTTGCTAAAAATATGAGGAAAACAAATGACATCCAGCAATGAAACCTCACTTTATGTCCAATTAAAGGTCAGACTTCCGAGAAACTACGTAGCAACAAAGCACCTGTCATGTCACATGGTTCCAGGTGATGGTAGGAGTCTTCACCTCCCTGAGGATCACAACTGTGCTGCTATCTTTGGGTGGGAGTTATAATCTTTTTTTTTCTAGATATGCTGCATTGCTTACTGTGCATGGAAAATCCCAAGTTAATTTTAAAACGTCAAAAATCAATTTTGAATGAATATGAGTGTAATACTTGAAGCTGCCACACGAGTGATTTTGTCCCCCATCATGGAGTGAAGAAGGGGAATTGTCCGTCCACATTGGGAGCATGATAACTTGAGAAATAAGGGTGGTACCAACTTCCATTTTGGTGTGTTGTTACATCATGGTGAAAAAAAATCACTTTTGAAAATTGGATTGCTTCATTAAAATCCAAGATGGCCATCACCTTATGTAAACCCACCACCTCTATCATTTGAGAAACTATGCTTTCTTGTTTTAATATGGTTTGATAGTATAAAAAGGGTTGTGAGCTCAATCATCCAGGTAGAAAACAACAAAAAAACATTAAATCATGTCATCTGAACAAGTTTCCTTTAAGTGAGAAACATTTGGTCCCCCATCCAGAGGACTTCCTGTCTACAGCCTACCAGCCAGATAACAGCAAAAAAAGGTTAATCAGGTCATCTTAACCTTTTTTTTTTTGTTGTTATCTACCTGATTGAGTTTACAACCCTTTTCCTGAACCACTTTGGCCTTAGTTATCCTCAGGCTGTTTCATAGCAAGTTGGCCATCTGGCCTAAAACATTTGATTGTTGTACATGATGATTGATTGTTTTGGATTATATGTTTTGCACATTTAGCCTATTTCTGAGATTCCAACAGGAGGAAGGCTATGTTTGGGACAGATCTGGTTGGCAGGCCATAGACTGAATAAGTCCTCTGGATGGGGGACGACACGTTTCTCACTTAAAGAAAGTGGTCCAGATGACACGATTGAACCTTATTTGTTTATAGTTTCTTCAACTCAATGGACTGGCTGAAGATTAATATTTGTGCTATATTGACAAAAAAAACAACTTCCCTTTGTTCTTCTACACTTAGTAACTCCTACCCATGAATATCTTGCAACTAAAACATTAATGTTTACTTGCATTTCCTGTTCAATTCCAGTCCAGAAAAACACACCTCCAAAACTACAAACATTCACTATTTAAATCCCACAGAAACGGGGACACAGACATACTGCTTGTTAGTATAGAGTTGGACATGTTTGATTTGTATAAACTTCTAGAGATAAACGCAATGTTCTCAATGTTAGCTTAGCATCTATATTAACTGTTAGTCAGTAGCCTTTGATATTTTTTGGCATATTATTTGCCCTTTTTTAAGTGTAAAATTTATAATTCAGTGCCTATTTGACTAAAATATCAATCCATCCATCCATCCATCCACCCATCCATCCATCCATCCATCCATCCATCCATCCATCCATCCATCCA
>NC_056503.1:23878227-23894024 GCF_014905685.2 Nematolebias whitei | reverse complement strand
CATCCATCCATCCATCCATCCATCCATCCATCCATCCATCCATCCATTCTCTTTACCCACTTCTTCCTTTTTGGGTAACTGGGCTCACTGGTACCATTATCCAGCAGTCACTGTGTGAGAGGCGGGGGACACCCTGGACAGGTCTCCAGTCCATCACATGGACACATAGAGCCAAACGAGACAAACAACCATTCACTCTCTCACTCACACCTAGAGACAATTTAGAGTTACCAATCAGCCTAACATGCATGTTTTTGGTCTGTGGGAGGAAACCGGAGTACCCGGAGAAAACCCACGCGTGCACGGAGAGAACATGCAAACTCCACCCAGAAAGGCCCCCAGCCAGTATTTGATCCAGCAACCTTCTCGCTGAGAGGCCACAGCTCTACCAACTGAGCCAACGCGCCACAACTAAAATATGCCGAGATTATTTTCATTTGGAAATTTGTATGTTCTGACTCGGAGTTTTAGTTTGCACAATGTTTTGCACAAATATCATAAGTTTACCAGCTATCTCCTGTTGTTCACTCACAAATTTAATAATCAATCAATATTTGTTTCATTCCATCTCAGTGCTATAAATTGTAATCAAATTGTGAAGTGCAGTTTTCCTCCCTGATATCACTAATGTAAGCACTTTATTAAATCTGCTTTTTAACAAAAATGGGGTTTTTTGCATCCCTTGTTTGGGTGGCAGAACATTGCTCAAAACTCTTTCACCTATAAAATAATAAAAACCACAGCCACTTTCTTCTGCACTGCCAGTTTTCACATAGAGACATCTTGAAAGCACCACAAAATGTTCTCAGATAAGACAGCATCTCTACCCCACCTCTGATAAAAAAATAATTTTAAATTGTACTTTTGCAAGGTGTATGCATTTGCATCCCTTTTGTGCTCACCACTGAATCTTCTTTCAAGCGAATATTTTACCTGCCAAGAATTAATGAGACAGACCTGGAGTGGGATAAATTCACGCAGGTCTTCTGGTTGCCCCTCCACCGCATCAGCATTTATCTCAGTTTTGCTTAATCTCTGATTTGCTCACTGATTGCATAAAACAATCACAGACCCTGATTAAGATGCATTCCTAATGCTTACAAGCAGCAAATCACTTCACATTTTCTCAGAAGAGAAAGTGAATACCACCACTTGCGCTGTTGTCTTGTGCTTACATTTGCAAATCGGGTGGAGAAGCTGCAGAGACTGAGTTCAACCCCAAGATTTTGTCAAACTTCCTTTTGTTACAGGCTGATCAATTTAATTTTAAACAAGTAATATAAAAAAAAAGAAGCAAAAACAGGCAAAGTTCTTGTTTTTGAGGTGCTTCTTTAAAGTGACAGGATGGAGAGGCAGAATGAAAATGTTCTACTTGGAAGAAGTCAACTGATGAGAGGTACAGAGGCAGTGAGGTCCAGTGATGAGGTTACAGGTCGCTTTGCAAGGTGCTCTCAGAACACAACGGATCATTTTTAACATCATGGAGGAAAAATGATCAGAATGGATGTAAAGGTTTCCACAGTTTGTTTTCCATTCTTCAGCAACACATTGATATTTATCACCTGCTACTAAAAGGCAGGTGATACATATTTACCTCATGCCACTAGGTGTGTCCTTGTGTCTGTCTTTTAGCAACAAAAAAAAATCAGAAAACTCTAAACAAATTTTAATAAAAGTTGCAGAAAGTAATTACTTGATGTACATTTGTGAATGACCAAGTTCAAAATGGCCAACTGGTTTTAGATAAAAGGGCATGGTTTGTGTGTTTTACCAGTCAGTTGTTGCTTAGACGTTTTGCCCTCCATCCCAAGGGCTGCTTCGGTCTGAACAAACACTAAACAAAACATCCAAAAATGTTCAATCTGGTCCTCTGGATATTCAAAAAAACAACAAACAAAACAAAGCAAAAAAATACAGAAACGTTTCATCCATCCATCCATCCATCCATCACAGCCGGAGCCGCTAGCTCTCCAGCGTTCTCCTGCCTGCACCAGCTGATTGAAGCGAGCACGCACGGGAGGACTCGCTGTTGCATTTCATAGAAATTTAACAAGATTAACACTTAAAAACAATTATTTGCTTGCTCAACATTATAGCAAAGGTGTGTCTCAGTTTAACTTTTCCTTAATAAATGCACTTTAATGGTCAAAACAGCACCATCCATGCATCTATCCATCGCGACTGGAGCTGCTAGCTCTCCAGCGTTCTTCCGCCTGCACCAGCTGAATGAAGAAAACATGCACAGGAGGACTCGCTGTTGCAGTTGTTAGACATGCAAAGCATCAGCCAAAAATTGTGTTATGAATATGGAAAAAATGTATATAAGTTGCTTTGGCGTATAAGTCGCAGGACTGACAAATCTTTGCAAAAAACTGCGACTTATACGCTGGAAAATATGGTATATAATTTTGTGTGTGTATATATATATTTATATATATATATATACATGTATAAATTTGTTTTGGGTTGTATTCATGAGTGAGAGATGAATGGAGTGGGAGATCAACAGACGGATTGGTGCAGCTTCTGAAGTTTTGTGGATTCTGAAACTGTTTGCTCCTGAGCTGCAAGAAGAATCTCTCTGTTTGCCAGTTGGTCTACGTTCCTACCTTCTATTGAAGCAAAGTGAATTTTTTTTACAAGTTTGTTTTAATAAATTTAACAATCTTGGAAGTAAGAACTTGTCCAGCTTTTCAGCTTCAGTGATCCCAAACAACTTTTATGTTTTGTTGTAGAACAACACTAACAGTTGTAATCTACAGACATCTATGAAATATTTGTTGTCACAACCTCAACTTCATGACTTTAATCGCTGTGTTCTAAAAATCTAACTCCTAAAATAAAAGAATTTCCTATTTTATTGTGTCTTCAACCAGCTGTACCTTACAGAATAAAGATGTGGAGTAACGTTATACTTCGGCTGCACATGTGGCTCTAGTTAATGTGAATGTGAGCCTCCCCAGAACATCTGTCATAGATTAGCGGTAAAGTGAAATAGGCAGTTCCTGTTCATACATTCCAAAATATTCTGGCAGTAATTTTCCCTATAAAGGATGAAAGAGGGAGGGTCTGCCGGTCAGAAGCATGACACAAACCCGACTCTGTCAAGGCATACGTCTCGCATTTTACTGCCTAAATATGACAAAAGGCTCATACAGAGAAACGCTGGAAGATTATATGTGCAGAAATCCATTACAGGAAAAAAAAAACATGAAGAAACTGTCAAAGAAATAATGTTGAAACGGTCCATTCAGGAAAACTATACTAACCCCACCACTACAGTCATTATTTTCACTGCAACCTTTTTTTCGGCCCTCCGCTTCCAGGAATGAAAAGCATACTGTTCAAAAGTACACTTCCAGCCATTTCCATTGAAAGCATAACATTCATTTCACTGCAACCGAACACAAAGACCTTCTCACTGAAAGTAGCATAATCAATGAAAACAGGAAGAATCACGGAGGTACAAAACCACGCTGGCTTGTCATTATGAGAAGCGTGGTGTCATTCAAAAGACACACATCGAGGGGGAATGCTTCGCACGCAAATCAGTGTTTGTTAATGACATGGGTCATTTGTTCTGAGGACGGCTGGACCTTTGTGTTCATCTGAAGACCTCCTGTGCAACCGTGGGTGGAGGTTTTTGTTTTCCAAAGTGCTCTGCCCTTGCTGAGCCATTCAGATCAGCCACCTCTGTCTTGAGTAATACAATCATCTTGCTATGAAAAATCTGTTCACACTTTGTGCTTCATGCACTGAAGGTGGGAGCAGTCATTAAATATGTGTTTTCTTAATGACGGTTTTCACTAAAATATAGGAACAACAGTTTAGAAAAATAGTTGACGTCATTTGAAGTGGAGTTCTGTGGAGATGTTAGAAATTATATCGTAAAGGTTGTAGATAAACTGAGAAGGTTTTCATGAGTTTGAACAGGATCAAGACTGAATGGATGGTTCTTAAAAACAACAACAACTGTAAAAATGCTATTTATTATCTTAAAACCTGTCATTGTTGTTGGTACCATTATATACACACAGTACACATATACATACTGTATATACACACACACACACACACACACATATATATATGTGTGTATAAACCATATTGTGTTATTTCCCAAGCACAAATAGTGAAAGCAGCAGCAGCTAGCTGTAGCATGTGTAGTGCAGAAATACAATCAGTGTTTTTGTCAAAATAACTGTATAGAACAGGGTTATTCAACTGGTGACCCATGAGCCATTTCCAACCCGCAGGTGACTTCAATCCGGCCCACTTCATTTTAAAAAATGGTTCTGAGTTTGGGTTCTGTTTATTGCATTTATGATTGAATGCGATAAAATAAATAAATGTAAAAGGTAACAGATCATTTTAAACTTTGACTTATTTACATAACAATTTTAATCGCTGGATGTCTGGCCCCCGAGCTGTTGGCTTTCAGAAACTGTGGCCCCCTGAGCAGTTATGTTGAATAGCCCTGGTGTAGAACCATGCATGGAACTGACAGTGGCATACTTTATAAAATAATCTTAAAATAAATCCATGCAATGGTTTTGGGGTTGGGATTATTTTCTTTCCTTTTGGTCTTGAACACATTCAGACTACCAGCTAGCTCATCAGTCTAATAAATAAATACTTTGTAAAAATATCCAGAGTGAGAAAGTTTGAAGAGCTCTCTAAAACAGCTAAGATGCAAATTTTTGTTTTATGGTGTTTTGTCTGATTTGCACAGAAGAACATGGACTGTGTTATATTTGCATCATATCTCCTAAATAACCGTGACATAAGGTGATCCTGCAGCTGAGACTAAACGTCGCTTACATTTAGATGGTAACTCACAGCGCACGACTCTTTAATGCATATCAGACGTGTCCAAATCCAACAAAACATGGCTGCCACATTGCTCACAAATACAATATTTTCACAAAAGAGAATATACATAGAGGCTGCCAAACAATACGCTGTAGAATAATGTAAGACAGGACAAGATCAAAAGGCAGCCGGAACGCATGTTAACTACACGTCAAGAATGGAAAATTCTCCGGGTTGGAATGTCAGAAGTCTCCGGCTGGCTCTGTGTGGGAGTGTGATTCAGGCACAAGCACATCAAGATGTCACTTCATAACCTCTGGCTCAGGAGGCTCCTGTCATATTCACATTTCAGAGATCCTCTGCCTTCCCCGGCAGACATGCTAAATATAGAATGGGGACAGAGTTTCTGTTCGGAGCCACTGCTCATTTTATCTACATCTAACGCTAACACGCGTACACACAAAGGCATGATCATCTTCGCGCTGTTATACTGTCGCACACAAAAACAGCACATGCTCTGACGTTCAGACCCTATTGTATTGCCACTATCGCTCACAGAGCCAATTTGTTAGAGCCTTAAGTGAACAGAGGACTCCTTCGTGCGAGAGGCTTGGATCTCCTAAAAGCAGCTCATACTTTCCAATTACATTTCCGTCCAGTGGCTCGCTCTGTGTTATCACATCTTGGACAGTCGATTTAAAATTCACTCATTCAGAATTGTTTAATCCCATCACAAGGACAGGCACAGAGCAATCAATCACTGGTCTTTACCTGGCTGAATCTCCAACTGCACCGTTTTGTGAGAAACTTTCTTTATTTGACCTTGTTCTGTTTCTTCCTTCGCCTGGGCCGTGTTACCGAGGGGAGTTACAGAACTCTCTGTGGCAATTAATTGTGCTACTTATCTGTAATGTGAACAGTGACTATTACATCTCCTTCGGATATTCATGTAAGGATGCCTCCGGACTTGGAAGTCCAAAGTCCAATAAGAAGAAACAATGAGAACTATTGATTCTTCTATAATAACATCTGCACTTCATTTTACTGATCGTTGCGAAACTGATCTTGAATCAACACGAAGCACAAGTTTGGAAAAACGTCCTGCACTTTGGCTACAACTTCTTTTAAAACCTACATGCAAGGTTATTAATTTCAGCTGAATAAATTACATTAATGCAAATGTTGAAAAATGTTGAAAACGAACAAAGAAAAATGCCTCACCATGGCAACAACAAGTCTTTTAATACTTTGGGCACAGGTATATTGTGGAAAATGGATCAAAATATTATTTCAGACGATGTTTTCCATATATTTGAATGCTATAATTTTTCCAACTGGATTTTTATTGTCAGTGTTGATATACTGCTGTCACTATAATCTACATGTTTAGATCAAGACATTACCAAGTACAAAAGCGATAAACACCTAAATCTAAAGTGTGCACTGTGATGCAGAGCTCAGAGCACAGTGTCTTCATTCAAACTGAGGGCAGATGACCATCCCTACTGATTGGTGACCTTTACCTGGGTACACTTTTTTCACTTCAAACATTCAGTTATATATTTCCAGCATGATCTCTGGTTGGATCTAACCCAGGGACAGACACGGGGAACTCAAGGATAAAATAAAGGATATATATTTATTAACCCAAAACTCAAAACAAAAGTCTGACATGGCAGCAAAATCTTGCAAATAACACTGGGTGAGGGAGACACAGAGCAAACAGAGCATGACGGCTGTGGAAAGCACAATACGCAGACAAGGAGGAAACACAAAGATGCAGAACTTAAAGGGACACTAATGAGACATGATGCTGAACACCTGGGGTGATTGGCATTGGAAGCTGACAACAGGAAGGAAGAGATGGTGGGGAAGGCAGGAAACACAAGTACTGTATATAAACACAAGCAGCTAAAGGAATGACACAAAACAGAACACAGATTCTCAGTGTCCATTAGTGATGCTCAGTGAATCAAAAATGTGTTATTGCTTTATCGCTTTTGCAAAGGATTGCAATAAATCAAACATAAATAGACAAAACACAAACCTGTAATATATTTGGTAATCATATTGACTTAAACCATTGACTGAATGCATCTAGACGTACATCGTGAACCCAAGTTGAAACCAAAATGGACCAAGCTTTAAGACCCCCTCGTAAATAAATGGAATATTGAACTCAGTAAACATATACTTCAGAACGTCCTTTTCATGTGCTGACTCATGTTGATTCATGTAGTTCTTACCTTGCTGCTGTAAGTTTAAATATTCATTTTTCCACTGTTAAATAAAAAGTCATGGGACAACATTGTGATTGTGAGACTTAAAGCCCACATAGTGCTCAGACTCTATTCCTAAAATACAACATGGAAACTCGCACATATTTAAATGACTGGCTAAAGTGATCAAACATATGCAAAGTTTGGCATTTGATATAAAAAAAAAAAAGGTAAATGTGTGAAAAGTGCAGCTTTACTGCAATGCTCATTGTAGTATTTAACAATTTAATTGCATGTTTTCTTACTATGATGGCTAAAATAGAAAGTCCTCAGATTCACAGCAGACTTGAACTTATCTGTGTATTCTTCAAACACACACCACAACTAAATGAACAACAGGCTTCAGCAATAACCACATCAAGCATAAGCAAATACATTGTCTTTACTTTAAAGAGTTGTTCTTTTATTGACATGAACACTAACATCATATGCTAAAATCTTTTCAGTCCTCCCCACAGCAGAATACCACAAACAGCAATAAATTAGCAAATTATTCCTGGCAAGCTGCTATAAATTATCCTTCAGTCTCAACCAGAGTCAGTTCTAAACTTTTTTTTTTTTTTCCATTTTGCTATTCAAAGAGCGTTCCACCCAGAACTGGGAGTGTTCTCTGTTTCACTGCAGATGTGAAGACGGTGGCGTGACACCGCACTCTGGACATCATTTTAACCTCTGGCTCACGGTGATGACAGAAACTCCCATGTCTGTGGGGTCAGAGTGAATAAAAACATTCCTCGTTTAGGCTGCAGACCTGGAGACCCCTCCAGGCACCACACAGTCTCCTATCACAGCTATAGACTGGGAGCATTCATTAGCAGCGGCACTAAAGTTAATGTGTTTTTATCGAGGCAAAGCGAGCTTTCAGTGTGCACTCCAATATGAAGACAATGACAAAAATAGGAAACATCTTCCAAGTGGAGCTTAACTTCTTGACAACAGAACGAGGTGGCGAAAATTGGATTGACAGCAGGCCTTTCTCTGAAGAGAAGAGTCAATACAAACACGAAGCAGGCTGGGTCAATACAAACTGAGCAGCACTTTTAAAGGGAGGGGTCAGGCCAACTTTATTGTCTTTCACTCTTTAAATCATCCACCAGGAAAAAGAGCGTTTGAAATGAAAATAAACGGGACTTCTGATTTTCTCTTTAACAACAGCATCAGTATGAAATCCCTGTTAGCCTCCTCACATCAGAAGGGGAGAAGGCTTGCTTCCCTAAGAGGGAGTCAAAAACACGAATTGACATCCTTCTAAATGACAGAGAGCAGGTCTGTTTAATAATCAGACCTAAATCAGAATGAAATGAGGCGGGGTGAGTGCTGATTTGTACCAAAGGAGAGGACTTACCCAGGAACAAAGAGCGTGTGAGCGCAGACATGACGGCTGGGAATGGCACCGGCGCTGCAGACAATGCGCGCTGCGCTCACGCTGCCTCGGGCTTCAGTCCGCTCACCTCAGGCACGACGAGCGACCTGGAACCACACACACACATGCACACGCACACACCAGTCTTCATGGAGAGTATGAGTCCAAGGACATCAGATGGTGCACACGCCCGACGCAGCTAAGCCTCCCGAGGAGAAGAAGAAGAGGAGCGGGAAGAAACGTGGCTCTTTCTCTTCATTGTTTTCATCGCAGTTCACCCCTCCTTCCCTGCTTGGCTGTCTGCTTCTGGGACGTGCTGTCTCCGGGTCCCCTCTCTGTCTCCTCCTCCGGCAGCCTCTCCTCATCTCCTCCTCCGCTACACGAAACACCAAAGAGGAGGAGGAGGAGGAGGATGCTGAAGGATGGAGACCTCTAGAGTCGGAAGTTCTCAAAGGCAGCCAGAGGATCCTGCAACATCTCATTAAAGGTTGTGAGTCCTCTCCACACACTTCAAGTGTTACAAACAAAATCATGTTGGCCAATAAATATAACTCTCTAGGATTCAGTGGTTATTTGTCCGTTGTTTCTTTAATGACAATGAGCGCTGTATAAGGCAGAGTGATGAACTCACTGCATGGAGTCAGACAAACATGTTGAAGGAGCTCGTTATAAAATCAAACTTCAAACAAGGTGATCCCGAGCTATATATCAAACAGTGCAGTTTGGAAGAAGATACTGCAGTAGTTTTCAAGATATCCTCATAAACATTTGTAAAATGAGGGTATGCACTCAGTGTAAACAAAACACTCGGTTGATCCATGTAAACCACGTTGAATGTCATAGATGTGCTGTACTTCAAGCTGTGCAGGTAAACAAATGCGAAATAATAACAACAAAGAAAAAACAACAATGATCATAATAACAACAATAAACAACAACGATAACAATAATAATAACACATCAACAATGATAACAACAACAACAACAACAACAACAACAATAACAAGAGGGCACTGTGGCTCAGTTGGTAGAGCTGCCGCATCTCAGCGAGAAGGTCGCCTGTTCAAATCCCGGACCGGGACTTTTCTGGGTGGACTTTACATGTTCTCTCCGTGCATGTGTGGGTTTTCTCCGAGTACTCCGGTTTCCTCCAACAGACCAAAAACATGCATGTTAGGCTGATTGATAACTCTAAATTGTCTCTAGGTGTGAGTAAGAGAGTGAATGATTGTTCGTCTCATTTGTCTCTGTCCCTGTGATGGACTGGAGACACGCCCCGCCTCCTGCACAGTGACTGCTGGATGGGCACCAGTGACCTCCATGACCCAAAAAGGAAGAAGTGGATTAAGATAATGGATGGATGGATAATAATAATCTTTTTTTCCCTCTTTCGGCTGCTCCCGTCTTCTGGGGTTGCCAATAACTCACACAAAGACTTGGTAATTTGTTTATTTTTTTTTATACCAGATGCCCTTCCTGATGCAACAACAGACCACCGAGCTACCACAGCCCTCTGTGTGGAGCAAAGAGCTGCCATCTAGGGCGCCCGGGGGAGCAGATGGTGAGGGTTAAGGGCCTTGCTCAAAGGCCCAGAGTGAGCTAAATGAAGATGGAGGCAGGTGTGGGTGTTTCACTTTTTCCTCCCATATTTTGATGTTGTACGGGGAGTTGAACAGACAACCTTCCGATCACAAGTCCACCTTCTCTAACCTCTGTGCCACCACTCCCCCAATAATAATTAATAATAACAATAGTAATAATAATAAGTCTTTCTCACTGGTACATTTTCATCTTTAAATGACTTCTTGGTCTGCTGCCTTCATACATCTCCTCTCACATGTCTCTGTATGAGTGCAGCTACAGCGTGCGCTCATAGGACATTATTACCTGCAGTGTCCCCTCAGTGCGGACTGAACTAGACAAAAGGAACTTCTCCTACTTCGCCCCTGTTTCTTGGAATATCTTGCAAAAAGATCTGAAGCTCTCGACCTTGACCTCTCTAAGTGGCTTCAAACATCTGTTAAGTTCCTGGCAAGAACCAATGCAGACATGCTCCTGTTTTTTTAGTTTTCTATACCGCCTTACAATCTAGCTGTTTTTTTTTTGTTACATTTTCTTTTAAACGCCATTTTATTTTCATTTGTAAAAATAATAATAATAATTATTAAATCTCAAATTGTACGCATCCTTTATAATTGTCTATGATTGTCTTTGTTGTCTACTGTTGTCATCACTCTTTGTTAAAATCAAGTCTCTCTTGTAAATGAGTCCCCGAGGCTCAATGGGATTAACCTGCATAAATAAAAGTTTAATGAAAATAATAATAATAATAACAAATGCTAAACATGAAAGAAAAGAGAAAGATGACACAACAGTAATATCACGTATGAAGCAGTGTGGAAGAGAAATCTAATGGCAGATTTCCGCATTCAAAAACAGGTGGTTTTTGCATAACTTCCTCTAGACCAGAAAATTTCCTGTTACAACCGTGTCTTATAACCTACATACATTACTTTAACTCTGAGCATAAATATGTATTAATACATCAAAATTGCCTGACACTTTCAATAAGATCATCCACAACATATTTTATTGCTGTGGGTGATTAAAAAAATGTAGTTTTGTGAAATGTAACTGATCTAAAAAGCAACCCACAGTTTGATCATGTTTTGGGAATTTATACTTACATTTTCTAATTTTTTTTAGGAAATGTTAATTTCATTTTGTTCTTAAAAGGACAAGAATATTCAGTTTGGAAAATTGTGATGAACTGTATATGTCACATACAGTATTTGTAAGCTAAATGCATTTTTTAAATTAAACAAATTACGCAAATGGGAAAGACATTTTGTCACCAACATTTATTTTTTTGTTGAAGTCAGAAGTAGAAGTCTTTGTCTCCACCTGTAGCAAAGATGATCTGGATGAGTTGAAGAATCTGGGCGTCTTGTTCCTGAGTGATGGTACGATGGAGTGGAAGATGAATCACGGATTGAGGTCTCATCCTCAGTAATGAGGGTGTTGCTTCAGTCAGTCATAATGAAAAAAGAGTTGAGTTGAAAGGCAAAGCTCTGGATGTGCTGGTCTGTCTCAGAGTCAGAGTCAGAGTTTCTTTATCTGTCATTTGCACCACATGTGGTGGAACGGAATTGTGTAAACAGGGTCCCCATTACATCCAACAATACAATGTAAAAGAAAAACTGTAATAAGATCTAAAAAAAAAAGATTAACTAAAAATACGCTAAGCACTAATAGCATAAAACAATACACCGAACAGCAGCACAAACATGAGTGTGTGTGAGCAGATGAGCACGCATGAACACAGCAACATGAAACAGATCAGCAGCAACATGAAACAGATCAGCAGCAACATGAAACAGATCAGTAGCAACATGAAACAGATCAGCAGCAACAGGAAACAGATCAGTAGCAACATGAAACAGATCAGCAGCAACATGAAACAGATCAGCAGCAACATGAAACAGATCAGCAGCAACATTGAAACAGATCAGCAGCAACATGATGTGATTTTTTCACAGTGATTTTTCTGGTTAGAGATTCAAGAGTTTAACAGCCTCAGGGTAGAAGCTGTTCCTCGGTCTAGTGGTTCTACACTTAATGCTCCTTAACCTCTTTCCTGAGGAGAGCGGGGCAAAAAGTGTGTGCTGGGTGAGTGGGGTCCTTCATGATGCAGGTGGCCCTCTTCCTGCATCTAGAGGTGTAGATGTCTGTGATGATGGAGAGACTGACTGTCTACGTTCCAACCTTCATCTGAGGTCATGCAGTCTGTATCATGACCGAAATAACCAGAAAGAACCAGATCCTGAATCCAAGCCGCTGAAATGAGCTCCCTTCATAGGCTCAGTTTTAGAGATAGGGTGAAGAGCTCTGTCATCCAAGGGCAGCTCAGAGTAAAACTACTGCTCCTCTGCACCAAAAGGAGTCAGTTGAGGAGGTTCATCTGATTAGGACCCCTCCCTGCAGGATTTTCAGGCAAAGTAAAAGTAAAGATTGCCAGATAATCATTTATGGTTATCACATATTGCCATGCTGTTTATTGGCATGAGAGGTTAATTGAGTAGCCTGTTTAACCCTTCGGCTGTGGAGATAATTATAAAGGTGTGTGGAAGTATTGCTGAAATCAGTCCAGACAATCGGGTCTAATGTGTGAGCAAACACCTTCCAGGTCATATACACATCCCGTCTGTACTGTACAACCTTTATTTATACAGGTTAGTCTCATTGAGTCGCGAGGACTCATTTACAAGACATGTTTTAAACAAAAAACACAGATGAGTTACAGATGATAGACAGCCATAAATAAATAAAAAAGTGATATAAAACTAAACAAAAACAAGCTACGTTATTAAACGGTGTAGAATACTAAAAACAGGAACATGTCTGCCTCATCAGCTGCAGTTTACTGGTCTTTAGAATGTTCTTGCTTTTAACTTTCACCTGTTGCCGGGTGCACTTTACCATACCATACCATACCATACCATACCATACCATACCATACCATACCACTTTATTTATAAAGCACTTAAAACAGCAACAAGACCAACCAAAGTGCTGTACAGACAAAACAACAGGTAACACACAAAGCAAAATACAAATTGAGGTAAATCAGAATATAGACAAAAAACGATGCAGATAATGACGACTAACCAGTGTGGAGCATACAGGATCAAAACACAGATCATCTTGTGTTGAAAGCTACTGAATAGTAGTGAGTTTTTCAACGGGACTTGAAAACCGAGAGGGAGGGGGCCTGTCTGACAAGCAGAGGTAACTCGTTCCAGAGTTTTGGTCCTGCTACAGAGAAGGCCCTGTCACCTCTGCGCTTAAGACGAGTTCCTGGAACTGTGAGGAGCAACTGGTCCGCTGACCTCAGGGAACGTGGTGGGAAATACTGTTGTAGCAGATCAGAGAGATGGGGGGGGGGGGGGGGCGACACTGTTTAGTGATTTGTAGACAGACACTTTAGGCCAACACCCAAAGTTTGTGCTGTATTAACACTAAATGAAAAAAAAAAATGCATCGTTGAAAATGATGAGATTAAAATGAACTTGTCTTTTTTGCAATATTTGAGGTCTGAAAATGCTGCATGTTTTCATTATTATTATTATTTGCTTCTTACATCTTTTTCCTATCAACAAAGAGAAATATCTTGCTGTGGTCTTATACAATTTGTCTCAGAGATGTTCATAAATGCCACTGCACAATATAACTGTCATTTGTGCAATTAATAACCATGGTTCATTTCCTATTGTGGGTGACATTAATTTTTTGAACATTACTTGGAAAGAGACTCTGTGGTGCAACAAGTGTATGCTTTTGAAATTACGGACTCGTTCAGTTGGTCAGCTTTAATCTGCCACCTTCTAGCTCTCTGCTTAATGATGGCCGTTTTCTTCTTCAAGTGTTTCATCTCTTCATATGTATCCATGATGCAACCATCTCACTGTCCATGATTAATCAGGTAATAGGTGAACCACTGAGTTGGACTTATAGGAAAACTGTGAATCTGTATTTGTCTCAGATGATTGACACTTGGCTTGAATTAGCATCTTTATTTGAGTGTAGCTTGACGGTTGTGCAAACGGTTAAGCTCGCAGCTTCCTGCCAGTATCCTGGAAGTATCAATCCTACTTTTGTGCAAGAAGTCTCTGGACAATTCTCAATGCTTCTCAGTCTGTTTCCTCAGTGTTTTTTTTTTTTCTTTTCTTGTTCATTCAGTGTGCCACGCCCACTTCACCTGTTCCTCATTCCCGATTAGACTCAGCCCTAACTCTTCTCCCACTCAGTCCGGTCTATGTAATTCTATTTCCAGCCAGTGTCACATCAGTTCTTTATTACGCTGTTTACCCAGCCAGACTGTTTTCTCTTCTTGTGTTTTGCTTTTGAGAGACCTGAAAGTAGTTTGCTGCTTCAAAAGCTTTTATTTGTCTGTTAAATAAATTAGTTACGTTTAATGTTTGATTTAGGAGTCCTGTCTGCCTCTTGGGGTTATCACTAACTGCAAAATAAGCTGAAGAAAACATCTGCATTTGATTATTCACCCTGCAGACTAACACTATTTGTTGCAAACAATCTTTAATAGGACCATGGTTTTGTTCACAAGTGAGTTTTTGCTTACATGTTTCCATGGCAAAATTGGAGCGCAGCATATGTCTCTCTGTGGTCGAGATACATTTTCTATTTTGGACGTTAGTATTGTTTTTGGATGCATGTTAGGTGTTTAGCAACCTGTTCTTATAGTTTAAATGGTGTTATATTATTG
Source organism: Nematolebias whitei (assembly GCF_014905685.2). Lineage (NCBI taxonomy): Eukaryota > Metazoa > Chordata > Actinopteri > Cyprinodontiformes > Rivulidae > Nematolebias > Nematolebias whitei. The sequence goes on along the minus strand of NC_056503.1, from coordinate 23,879,287 downwards.
GAAGAAGAAGAAGAAGAAGCTTACCTTGTAAGTTACATGACCACGTGAGCAGGAACTGAATCATGTTCTTCAGAGACAAAAAACGTGTGCAGGAGAGAGTGGAGAAAGATGTTTGGTGATCCTAGTTTAGTTTTAGCATCTTACCTGCAAACATGGTAATTAATGTTTTGTGTTTCATTTTGCAACAGTACATTTGGCTGTATTTTAAGTGACCCCCAAAAAATTGCTCTTGAAAAATTTTCTGTTTACAGACCCCACAATAATGAGGTTGAATTTCCATCCTATTTCACCTGCTCTGATATTCAAGATTTTGGCAATTTTTAAGTAAACTTAATTTTTTGGGGGAAATGCAGCAGCATCCCCAAAACTATGCTATTTACCTGTACACTAACCTAAGAAACAATTCAAACCATACCTCTCACTATTCTAACAAGCTGGACACATATATAAAACAATGTAAAAGCTCAGCTCCCAGGATGATTTGCAGATCTAATGAGACCACAGGTTGATGGGCTGCCATGCTGCCATGCCAGTTGAGCCTTGTGAGAAACACCAAGCCTGTCATTAGCAACCACCTGAACCTCAGCTGCCATGATGCTTGTCAGGTGAAAATACATCTAATTACATCAGCTTGAAACACAACACAAACATACATTTCTTATGTAAATGTAACAATATCAGATACAATCAAGTGATGTGTGAATAAAATGATTTGATTAAGTTTTATTTTATAATAAAAGATTGGACAATCACTAAAGGAGGTAAGAGGCGAGATAATCATAATAGGAGACGTGTGGATGCAGTTAAAGAGGACATGGAGGTAGATGGCATGAGGACACAGGATGCAGAGTGAGATGGAGGAGGATGACTCGCTGTGGAGACCCCTGGAGAGAGAAAAACCGAAAGAAGAAGAAGAAGAAGACAATGATAAATGTTCGACCTACAGTAAAATTAATTCTTATATAAAGCATATACTTATATATATATATATATAGAGAAAGAAATTAAGGAGGACAGGGATGTAGAAGGCAAGAGGAGTGTATAGAACCGTTTCGGTACA
>NC_056503.1:23876805-23878127 GCF_014905685.2 Nematolebias whitei | reverse complement strand
AAAGAAAAATGCTAAGTACGGACACAGTAGTCCAAGTTTAAGTTCAAGTAAACTTTATTGTCATTACCATCTCAATTATGAACACAAGTAGTAGTACAGTAGTAGTAAGTAGAGGTTTATTTTAGTATGTATATACAGGTATATATTAAGGTGTTTTAAACTCTTCCCACACTCTTGCAATGTCCCTGACAAATTTCTAAACTCTAAATGCTCTAAAGGTCCACAGCATGTCATGATCTCAGTTCTCTGCTTCTGGTTGCTCTCTGCCATATGTCAGTGCTCTCAGCCACGCTCACTTCTCTTCAGAGCGAAGATCTGACCTGCTGAAGGAGGGAGCTTCTCCTGCAGAGTGGGCTGCACACAGGTGCAGCAGGTGCTAAATAATTTAAAATAATTTATTTTAAATAAAAATCCCATGCTGATTGTGCAGCACATCCATTATGCAGTCAATTGTGTGTCATGTCCAAACTTACGTTGAAAATCTGCAATAGAGCAAGTCTGAAAAATACGAACCATGAAGTAGCGAGGGACTACTGTATTTATCAAAGGAGTCAGTGTCAGCAGGTTCTTTAACCTATAGACACCAGGGAAAGAGGCATCAGACAGAAGTGGGGATACTCACAAGCCCTGTCTGAGTGCCTCAGTGTTGAAGGTTTTTCCAGTGAATGAAAGGGTTGCCTCTCTTAGAGTTTTATGAATGACTATTCTAGCTGTTGTTTGTATCTGTGCAACAAGCAGCAGTTAGATGATCTAACCTTCCTGGGGTGCTGTTGTTCTCCTGAGTGACTTCAATGCCAACTTGGACAATGACAGAGCTATTTGAAAAGGGGTGATTGGTGGGAACATCCTACCTGATCTGAGCCTGTGTGGTATTTGGTTAATGAACGTCTACGCTAGGTATGGGATGGCCACAATGAACACCATGTTTGTATATAGGATTGCTCATATGTGTGCTTTTTACCAGCCACCTTACACCAAAGTTTGATGATGGAGTTTGTACTCACATAATTAGGCTCTATATTTTATACAGTCAAATACAGAGAGGAGCAGGGCTGTCAACCAATCACCACCTAGTCTTAAGTTGGATCAGGTGGGAGTAGAGGCTGCTGGACAGACCTGGCAAACCCAAACAAATGGTGAGGGTGAACTAGTAGTGCCTCCTGTCCTCGTGATCTTTAACTCAAACCTCATGGAAAGTTTTTCACATATCTCAGGGGAGATCAGGGACATACAATTTGAAATGGCTATGTTAAGGACCTCTATGTCCCTCAGCTTCAGCCATGAAGGAAAATAAATAAATAAGAATTACCAAGTATTTGTTT
>NC_056503.1:23868841-23876705 GCF_014905685.2 Nematolebias whitei | reverse complement strand
TATATATATATTTCGTGTATTAGTGGTGTAACAGTACATGTGGGTGTATTGAACCGTTTCGGTACAGCATGTTCGATTCATTTCACGTGCGGACTGTTTCGGTTTATTTTTTCACTCATTCAATTTTATTAACTAGAGATTATGCGCCGCGGAACTAAAGTTTCTGAGCGTGTTTCAACACAGCACTATAAATTGTTGCATAGTCTCGCAGCGTGCGTAGCATTAGCAGCCTAGCATCTCGTTGTGGTCTCCTGTTTGGGAAGATTATGGCTTTCTTGTTAAAATACAAGCCCAAATCCAAAGCCGTGTGTCTATGTTGTTTCACAGAGATTGGATCTGCTGCAGACAACACATTTAACTTAACGCACTTGAAACAACATCATCCGAATGTGAACGTGTCTAAGTTCTAGCAGCTTGGTGCAAACACCGATAACAGCAGCATTTAAACAACCTTTATCAGGTAATTCAGATCGGTCCAAAGCAATAACACAAGCTGTAGAAGTTTTTAAAGCTCTGAATCTACGTCCGTATTCTGTTGCTGATGTGCTGGCTTTAAGCAAATGATTAAATTAATTCTTGAGGCCTACCGCCTATGACATCCCATCACATCAACACTTCAGCCAAAAAGTTGTAGCAGCACTTTCTGAAACAGCTAAAACTGATTGACAACAAGCACTGAAGCCCAGATTTAAACCCTGCAATGATGATGAGCGAGAGAGAATATTCAAACACCTCATAACAGAAATGATGACCGTACAAGAAGAGGTATTGTTATTGTATTATTGTGATCTAATTAACTTTTTTAATTTAAAATTATAATCTTATTAACTCTTTTTTTTTTACCTATTTGTGTGTTATTTCCAGTCTGGGACAGAAATAGCAGCTGAGTCTTCAGCCTCTTCAGGGAAATCCACCAGAGATCACTTCCAGCTCTGTAATGACTGAACTCTTTGAACTTTTCCAGGTACAGGTGTGAAGCAGCAAGTCCCTTTTGGAGCAGGTCCAAGAAGAGGTTGTGAGTACAGAGCTTCAGCCCTTGAAGCTGACTCTTCTTTGGTGGAAAGACAATAAGGCCAAATACAGCCAGAGTTATCAAAGCTCTACCTCTTTATTCCTGCTACTGTTGTTAGTGAGCAGTTTTCTCCACCGCTGGAGAAATTCACTGCAACTAGATCTGAGCTTTTGGCAGAAAATGTGGACAAGTTGGTCTTTTTGGCCAAAAACTTAAAACTTGATTAGTTAGACTGTAAACAGTCTGTGCTGCTTATTGTTCTGGTTCTGACTTATTGTATTTATTAAGATTTTTATTATTGTTACATAGTTTATTGTAAATAGTGCCATCCATCCATCCATTATCTTTACCCGCTTATTCCACTTTGGGTCACGGGGGTCACCGGTGCCCATGTCCAGCAATCACTGTGCGAGGGGCGGGGGACACCCTGGACGGGTCGCAAGTCCATCACAGGGACACATAGAGACAAATGAGACAAACAAACATTCACTCTCTCATTCACACCTAGGGACATTTTAGAGTTACCAATCAGCCTAACATGCATGTTTTTGGTCTGTGGGAGGAAACCGGAGCACCCGGAGAAAACCCACGCATGCACGAAGAGAACATGCAAACTCCACCCAGAAAGGCCCCTGGACCGGGGTTTGAACCAGGGACCTGCTCGCTGAGAGGCAGCAGCTCTACCAGTTGTGCCACCGTGCTGCACGTAAATAGTGCCTTTTATTTAAAATATCATCCAACTGGGTCACTTTTATTTATTTTTATACAAATGTTTGTTTACTTGGCATATTTTAAAAATAAACATTTTGTAAGTATTTATTTTGGCCTTTTAGTACTGAAAAAAAAACAAAAAAAACGAGCCCTCTTTTAAACGGAACCGAACCGAAAAGTGATATTAGCGTACCGTAACACCCCTAATATATATATTTCCAATCATCTAAGTCCCGTGAAATGACCAGTTCTTTTTTTTTTTCCTTTACTCTTGTACATTTTTCTAACATTGCACATGGATTTTTATCATCTGAGTTTCAGACTCTGATGCGTCAAATTTGTGCTTGCCAGAATATGTAGGTAGGACTTACATGAAATACATCTTTTGATTGAAAAAAATGATTTATTTTCTGGGCTTTTGATATTCTCAGCCGATGATTCATGACTATGATCAAAGGTGATTTAACATCTGTTTAAATCCAAAAGGCACTTTTGTTTTTGCTTTTTTAAATTTGTCCACCAGCTTCTCAATCTCAGGATTATTCCTTTAATCTTTTCAAAACTGTCACAGTGCATTTATCCCCTCAGAGTCTTTTGGGTCATATTTTGCAAGAGCAGAATGACCTAAGATGGGAAACAACAAACAGTGAAAATGAGATGTCCTGCTGTGTTCTGATGGCTGCTCTATGACCCAGAGACAAATTAATCCTCCCCCTCTTCTCTGTCTCAATAATCAACAGAAATAACAAAAGGATTTTCACTTGCCTGATGTCATATTTGCTCTTCTGCTCTGCCTTTCCCCACCTCAAGTGACCCTCCCATTCAGCTCCAGCCTTCCTCCGTTCCTTTACATTCTTATAACTCAATAGCTTGAAACAAAAAATAAACTTTCATAATTTTTGATGTTGGAAAAGTCATGTAACACTTGATGAAAGTGATGTCTTTGGTTTTGTGTAGCCAGGTAGTTTTGTTAGTTACCCACGCTCATTTATTTTTGCTTGGCCTGATGTTCTTTGTGTTTTCAGTGAAACCTAAAAGGTCATGGGCTTGTTGCAACTCTTCTCCACAGAGGTTTGCAGAAGTGACCTGCAAAACAGTTCAGTGCAGTAGAAAAAACAAAGCCACTTGAATCTATTACAACATCAGCTGCTAAACAGCTATGGATGGCAGGCTGGAGCAGACAGACCAATGAAAAGCTTAGAAATGTTCTACTGTTGAGCAAAAAATATCATAGAGCAAGTCATCCATCTGTTAAATTTTACAAACGAGTCAGAATTACCACCTAGATTCATGGCAGGTTCCTGTTGATTAAATGAGTCTCACCCTAAGTGGGATGTTATGTTTACAAAGGTGTTCAGAGTACCAGGAATGACCTGCTGAGTTTGATGAGGGCAGTCGAACGCATCACTCACATCTGCACTGAGACACTGAGCTCACACCCTCAACATGCCCTGTTCTCACCTTCGCCCTCAGGGAAAGGAGGAGACTTGAAACTAAAATAAATGACTTGAACAAAGTTTCTACTCATGTGCTGTAACATATGTTAACTCATTATTTATTAATTGACTTTTGGACATAAATAAAACACCATACATAAGTTTTTTTTCCCCCTGTCTATTAATCTGTTGTAGCAAATATCATGAAGTGCTGCAGTCATTGAATACAATGACTGCAACTGTTCCCATTCATCTTTTTTTTTCCACCCCAAATAATAAACTGCAAAAGTCATGCCTTGCACTATTTTTTAATTATTATTTATTTTGTTATTACTATTGTTGTCATGCTGGAGGTGTAAACTGTGTTTCATTGTTATCACAGCAATAATAAAAAAAAAATTCTGACTGTTATTTATTTGAAAAAAGTTAGTATACATCCAGCGTCTTACATTTTTAACATGAATCTGCCAGATGTGTGGTCCTCAGGACCTATGGTCATAAAGATCTGTGTATCATCTACATAACAAAAAAAAAAAAGTTTGTATTTAGAGAAGAAATGACACATACATGCACATTAGTAAAATTGGTAGCAAGATTGGCTTTAGTGGAACTTCACAATTAATAGGAGCTGTGGAAGGGAACATAATCAGGGTTCAAAAATATATATATATATATATTGAAAATAAAATATTCTGGCACATAATAAAAACTGAACAATTAATGACTTTCAATCTCAAACTGGTTCGTTCGTCCCTCCATCCATCCGTTCGTCCTTCTGTCTGTTTATCCATCCATTCATCCATCCTCTATCCACTTGCCTGTGTCGTGGGGAGCTGGTGCTTATCTCATGCAGTTATGAGGCCGAAGATGCGCTACACCCTGAATATGTTGTCAGTTCATTACACACACTCACATCCAACAAAAAAACAAATAGCACATTTACCACAGCTTTAAGACAGGAGCAGTTCATTACACTTTTAATAATGTTTTGCACCAAAATATAAAATACACATTAGGTTGAAATTATGATTCACAACTTAATGTTCTTTTTTTTTTTTTACTTAGCAAGTCTATTATTTTTCATGGCAAAGGAGATGTAGTTGTTTTCTTCATTGTTCAGCCCTGAGGTTATTATGATTGCTATTTTGAAAGATGGCTTTCCTTACGGTTAAACCGATGACGGCAGGATGAGGGCAGAAGCATTGTTGATAGTGATGATTTGCTGAGGGGTTACTCATCTCTCTCACAGTGTAGATATTACCACGAGAGGCAAACTGTCTGTGTTTGGTGGTTTGGCCTTGGTGCATGATATAGCACCTCAATGCAGATGGCCTCACAGATGGCTGATATTTATACCACAGGGCCTTGAAAAGTCACTAGTGTGGAAACTGGTCTTTCTCTCTGATTCGTTTCCCATCACAGAGAGAATGCAGAAATCTCCACACTGACAGTTTTTACTGCACTGAAAACCTACGATTAGTTGAAAGTCATTGTATAACATATCGAGGCTCTGCCTCTGACTCATTAACAGAAAATTTTTATTTTCTGTTTATATTATACAATGAATTTCAACTGCTTGTGTAAGAAAAGCATATTATTTGCTGTGTGGGGCTGCTCTCCTCCTTGAATCCTCCACTTATGGAGAAAAACTTCTCCACCTTATCGTGGTGGAGGAGTTTGAGTGCCTGAGTGATCCGAGGAACTATGCTGTCGGTGGCAATTGCCCCGGTATGATCTCCTAAGGCAGAATGGTCCTGGGTGACAGGCCAGAAAGAGTGATTTCAAAGACTCATATGGAGAGACAACATTAATTAAGGAGCTCAGTGTCCCTTGTCTGGACATGGGTCAAAGGGGTCCCCACCCTCGAGCAAGGCCTGGGGAGGAGCTCGTTGTCAACCACATGATGACCAGGTCTCTACAAATACGGACTGGTTGGACTCAGCCTGGATGAGCAGCATGAGTTAACCTTCCAGTTGGCCCACAACCTGCAGGAGGGCCCATATGAGTCAAGTGCAAAGTGCCATGGGCAGTGGTCGAAGGCGGGGGCCTTGACACTCTGACCATCTGTTACCAAAACTGGCTCTTGGGACATGGAACATCACTCTCTGGTCAGAAAGGAGCCTGAGCTTGTGCGTGAGGTTGAGAGGTACCAACTAGATATAGCTTGACTCACCTCAACACATACAGGTAGCATACGCTCTGGAACCAATGTCATCGAGAGAGGCCGGAACTTGTTAAACTATGGAGTTGCCCATAGTGAGAGGTGCCAAGCTGATGTGGGTCTATTCTTATGTGCTAATCATGGTTTGTCCATCACAAACATCATGTTTGCACAAAGAGGTGTCCATAAGTGCACATAGCACCAGGACACCCTAGGCCACAGATGGAATTTTTAGTTGTTATCTGATCTGCAGCTGTATGTTTTGGATACTTGAGTGAAGGAAGGAGCTAAGATGTCAACTGATCGCTACCTGGTGGTGAGTTTGATTAGATGGCAGGGGAAGATGTCAGAAAGACAGGATAAACCCAAACGTGTGGTGAAGGTTTGTTGGGAACGCCTGGCAGAACAACTCATCAGAAAGATCTTTAACTCACACCTCTAAGAGAATGTTAACAGTATCACATCTGAGGCAAGGGACACTGAGTCTCAGTGGGCCATGTTCTGCACATGCATTGTAGATGTGGCTGCCTTGAGCTGTGGCTGCATGTTGTTCTTGCAGTGACCATCCTCAAATTCAATAGTGGACACATCGGGTTAGAACCACAGGCCAAGGGTCCAGAAAAGGGACAGGTTCTATGTACCGTTACTAATGGAAAAGCCTCAGAACCGGGCTGAGTCGGGTCCAATCGGACTGTACTGTTACTAATGAAAAAGGGGCATAAGTGACTGGGGAGCAACTGGAGATTAGGTTTCTTGCTCAGAGACACTACAACATGTGAGAATGGCTGGGAGTCGAACCGTGACTTTCTGGTCCCAAGTTGGCTGCCCTAACTCTACCCCATCTCAACCCTAAATAAAATTCATCTCCCTCTGGAGTCCTACCAGCCAGCAAGGCACAACAAGACTTCTTCAGCTTGACAGCCTCCCTAACCCGAATGAGTAGGTACTAAAATGTGATGTCAGAACATTGTCGGTAACTGATTGGTCAGGGGCGGAGTCACTGGATCCTTCAGAAACTTTTATAAACTATGATCCGCCATTTGCAATTTCTCAGACCGGAGCAGCAGCTGGACCTATTTTAAAGATTTTAAAAACAATAATGACAACACCTTGGTCTAATGCTGACGTGCTGGCAATTTTTGTGCTTGGTGGCCGACGACAAAAATTCAGAGTGAGCTGGATGGAGCTCTGCTGGTCTCCCTGGTCCTTCCCCCAGAGCCTCGAAGCCAGGCCAGGCAGGGCATCATCTCCCCAGCTCCGAGTTCCGCTGGTCACTGCGGAAGATCCTTCGTGGTGCCGACTCGGGGGCTCGGGCTCCGGATCATGGCCTTGCGTGCTCAGAGCTCTGTTGGTCACCGCAAAGGATCATACGAGCTGGTGACTGACAGAAGGCCATTGTCAGACCCCGGCCTCGCATAATCATGAAGGCCGAATCCCGATCACGCCTGGCAGTCAGGCGGACTGGGACGGGTCTGGGATGGACAGTGGAAGCGATTTTTAAATAAACTAATATTTAGTTTTTATGCACAAAAAATGTTTCTTAAAATCGCTGAAGCGATTAAAAAAAACTGTTTTTTGTTTATACTTAAAACGTTTTTAAAAATCGCTTCCACCGTCCATCCTAGACCCGTCTCTGTCGGCCTGTCTGTCCGGGTCGAGGTTCGGCCTTCATGATTACACGAGGCCAAGGTCTGGCAACGGCCTTCTGCGAGTCACCAGCTGAGCTCAGAGCCGGGAAGATGACGCCCGCCTGTCCTGGGTCCAGGGGAGAGGACCGTGTGAGTCATAAAAAATATATATAAATAAATGTTTTTTTAACGTTGAAGATTAAAAAAATAATAAAATAAATGGTGCCGGCTTTATCATGAAATCCTGTTTTCACTTTAATGACTGTTAACTCAGCTGAAAATCATAAAAAGACACAAAATTATTGGATCTCTCGGGAATATTTCCCTCAAACATGTTTAAAGAAGAGATACAGCCTTTAGATCAACTTTATTTTAACACACAAATGTACAAATCACAAAACAAGAACATTAAAGCAAAGCTAAAAATAAACAATATACAAAGTATATGTGCACAAGAAACAAAACCACACATCTAAATTGAACAAAAAAGGTAGGTAGGAGTACAAATACATCAAATGATGAAGAAAACCTACAAAATTTTAAATATAGATTTTTTTGTAGAATCTGGTTCATCCGAGATTTGATTTATATATGTGTGTGTGTGTGTGTGTGTGTGTGTTGAGTGAGTGATGGCGCAGAGGTTAGAGAAGGTGGGCCAGTGATAGGAAGATCGCCGGATCAAGCCCCGGTACCGACAACATCAAAAATGTGGGTGGGGTAGGTGAAGCACCCACACCTGCCCCCACCCTCATTTGTCCCACTCTGGGCCCTTGAGCAAGGCCCTTAACCCCCACCATCTGCTCCTCTGGGTGTCCTAGATAGCAGCTCTCTGCTCCACACAGACGGCTGTGGTAGCTCAGTGGTCTGTGGTTGTGTCAGGAAGGACATCCGGCATAAAAATAACTGCCAAGTCTTC
>NC_056503.1:23862140-23868741 GCF_014905685.2 Nematolebias whitei | reverse complement strand
TATATACACACAACTTCAAAATAAATTCTCAACCTGTACTGAAAACAGTTTCAGCGTCTCACCACCACCAGCTGGTGAGAGGTGGTGATGTTAATTTGAACCCCGCCCACTGGAACCGGTAATGAAAGCATAATGGAAACACAATGTGTATCCTACTGAGTAGAGTAGAGCTGTGCTAGACAACCTAGACACTCGCATATAACATTCTCAGGACACATGCATATATAGGGTCTGGAGTAGGCACATGGTGGCATATAGGGGGTGGGATGTGTAATTGTTTTATGAAATTTCTTATACAAGGTTCGTGAATGGTCGGCCCCAATGATTCACATGAGAGGAAAATGAAACAAGGAGACTGTTTCTGCTAGAAATAATAGTGTCATTTATTAATCTGCCACAGAAAAACAGCCAAGCAAACATGTACACTCTTTACACACAAATTGATATGACAGCCTCTCACTGTGACACGTGGTCGGGAAGCCTTCGACCCGAGTGACAGGAATCACACCAACACAGGATGCTGGGCACCTTGCGCGTGGTCCGTAGCAGGCTTCTGACTCTCTGTGTTCGTTACATTTCTTATATACCCCTCCCTGACCGGATCGCGTGAGAGCAGTGAAAAACAAGTTTGATGGTTGTCAGGAGGACAGACAGAAAGTCGGTATCTCATAAAAACATGTTGTGCAAAATCAAGGCAATAACCTGACATTGCCAGTAACGGAGCGCCGTGACCGCAGGGCGGGCCAAAACTCTACTGTCAAAAGCACTCCTAATGCTTATTAAAGCATTCCTAAAGAGAATACACTGCCCCCCCTCCGTCCTTCTGCAAACCATCAAAAAAGTGTCTAGATGATTATAAGTGACACACACACAAAATATATGTTTGAATAGGAATAAAGGCAACTTAAAATATATATTTTATATCAGTAATCATTCTCACCTCCGGGACCTGTGCCCACTCTCATATGTAGCTTGTAGACATTAGGGTTCTGGGCAAGGGTTGGGGGGGCGAACGGGCACTGCCTGCTCTCTGGGGAGGGGGTGGGTCTGTGCCAGTCGCCGCCTCAACCCCCCCATTTTAAACGCACTATATAACAACATGCATCAACATCTTATTTGAGTGGGGGGGAGGGAGGAGTTGGGTCTTCCAGTTTTCCTTGAACCCTCATTCTCCGTCTGAAATTTGGGGGCGGGGGTGGTGGGGGGGGTAGGCTGCCTGGTTGGGGTCTGAGCTGTGGGTGGGTATTGGGCCTTTGGGGGCAATTGGGGATGAGGCTGGTGATCCGGTTCTCCCTGGATTGTCTGGATCCTTTGATCGGGGTTCCTGGTTCCGATGGCCAGGCCAGCCCTTTGGCTGGGGTGGCTGCCGGGTTCTGGTGGGAGGTCGGCTGTGGTTGTGTGTGTGTGGTCATTGGTAGTGCGTGGTGGCGGTCGGGGGTGTGGCTTCACTTTGACGGAGTGCTGGCTGGTCGGCTTGATGTGACTTTCATGGTGCGAGGTGCTGTGTGTGTGTGTGTGTGTGGGGGGGGGGGGGTGCATGGGTGGCATGCCGGAGCTTCTCCGGGCCTGTGGTGTGGGGCTTTAGGGATGCATTGGTGCGCTGGGCTGGCCTTCCTAAGCTGCTGCTCCCTGCTGCTCTGGCCCCCGGCCTGTGGCCGGCTTGCGGTCAGTGTTGGGCAGGTGGGGTGCATGGACGGCCCAACAGAGGCTCTGTCGTGCTGTCTCTGTGTGTCTGTTTGTCTCAGGTTGGGTTTTGGGTGGCCCCCCTCTCTTTGACCAGTTTTGGCCCCCATTTGGTGGGTCGTGCTCCCCTCTGGTGGTGGGCCCCCCTGCCACCAGTGCATTGGCGGCTCTCAGCAGCTGGGGCTGGGTGGTGGGGTGTGTGCGGGCCCGTCCTGGTGGCTGCCTGCGGGGGCCTGGGTGCCCTGGCTCTGTCGGGCCTCTGTTGGGGGGTGGTATGACCTCGGGACTCGGGGCTTGGTGTCCATGGCTGGATCAACTCTGGAGGGGCGGGTTGCCAGCGGGGCCTGTTGACTCGTCGCTACAGCCTCCTGGGGGGTTTTGCATTGTGGTTGCTGGGGATCATCCAGGGCTTCCCTTTGCTTCTCTCTCTGGGGGGTGGGGGTGTCCCTGTTGGGGGACTCCCAGTGTTCTGGGCTTGGGGACCGCTGTGTGTCTGTGGTTCCAGTCTTCCCTGTGTTACCTTCGTGTCCTGTGGGGACAGGTTTATGGGTCCCCACATCCACTATTGAACATTTTTATGGAGAAACCTTATAGTGATAAGCATGCACACACAGGTGTTTAGATTCAGGTGTTTATCCGATACATACTCAGTTGGGTTGTGGTGGCCATCAAATGTATATTGTATTACCATGTACTGTATAAAATACTTTCTAATGATGTTATAAGTATCATTATATATATTGTTTGTTGTTGTGGTTTCTCGGTTTTGTCGTTGTTTTTTTTTTTTCTTTCCCCAGGTCTAGAGGCAGACTTCAATGATGTTGATTTGTGTTCTCTTTGTCCCTCTCACTCTCCTCTATTCCTATCTCCTTCTTTGCATTTTGACTCTTCTCTCACTTTTCTGCTTTGTTATCTTCTTTGTTTTCCGTCCCTGTATCCATTACATCTGAAACAAACCCAAAGCATATTCTAATAAAATTTAATTTATATATCAAGTGGAGCATTAAGGCCAGCCATAATGCTCTGCTTGTGAAAGTAAATCTGTTGGGCATCACTTTGATACTCAGACAATAATTTTAAGTGTCACGATGCTGGACAGGACAAGGGAAAAAAAAAAAGAGTAGAGCCGTGCTGTACCGGTACTACAGGTACTAATGGAAAAGGGGCATTACATAGCTGTCCACTGCTCCACCTGGGTGCATCTCACATGTGATGTGATGCAATGATAATCTCAGACTTCCCTTCCCATCTTGGCAAGTCAAGCAGGCTGAATCCCTGGCTGTTGCTGAAGAAAAAGCTCAGATGTGGGATTCACTCTGGCGGCTTTTCTCGCTGAGAGGAAACAGCTCGACCATCTTAGCCACCATGCCGCCTATATAACAAGCATAATTTAAAAAACAAAAAACCTCCAGTCTCAACATGACTTACATTTGAGCTGAGAGCAATCTTGACCCATATTAGGTGGATTTTCTGATGGATTTTTTTAAATTAGAGAAACTATAAACACCTTGGACCTCGTGACGGAGGCAAAACACTTCATCAAGAGTGTCCCTATCCTCCAGAACAGCTTATTGTGACATCACAGAGGTGTGTTTGTGTTTTGATGAGTCACAGATGACACCTCACACACACAAGCATGCCATGATTTCTCAAATTTAGACTTGAAAAAGCAGAAAGTTAAAAGGATTATTGTGTTATAATCTGGATGAGAAGAGGAAGAAATACCTACTTTGTTTAGGCATCTTTATTTTTAGCAACCAATGTGATGCAGTGCCATTAGAGCGTCATGGCCCACAGATCATTTATGATTTAATGAGGGAGATGATGGCCCTTTGAGATTTATGAGGAACATCTCAAGGCAGCACTGGCCAGCTTATTGATCCCAATTGAATGTTTGTGTATGGCTCATTGAAGCTCTCCAGCCACAGTGCAGGAACATTTCATCAGCCTTTTCTTAAGACAATAAAGTAAATGTACTCCTGGATAATTATATTAGTCTCAGCACCAGCCAGAGATGTGCTAAAGCCATAATAAGCAGAAATAATGCTAAAAAGTACACAATGTGCAATATTGTGTATTTCTCTGCAGATGTATCTCTAGTGTATGTTTGCAATATCACAAACAAGCACAACTAGCATTGTGGGTGGGAACTTTCACCAAAAAATAGTAAACACTGTACAGTATATAAATAAATATTCTACTATGCAAAACATCCTGATGCATGCTCAATAATCCAGGTAGAAAAATCTAAAAAAGTTGTTTTGCTTTGTTTTGTTTTTTTGAATGTCCAGAGGACCAGATTTAACTTTTTTAGATACTATGCAAAACATTTTTGTGAGGTTGTGAGTGAAGCGTGTTACATATTTGTAACTGCTGTAAAACAATTTATGTATCAAATTTGTTCTTTTCTAAAGTATGTCTTTGTTCTTCGTTTGATGTGACTTTAAGATTTTTCAATTGGCTTGGCCAATACTCTTTGCAAAGTGGCACAGTGGCACAGTTCGCAGAGCTCTTGCCTCTCAGCGAACAGCTCACCCCGGTTCAAAGAACGGCTGAGGGCCTTTCTGGGTGGAGTTTGCATGTTCTCTTCATGCATGTGTGGGTTTTCTCCGCATAGTCCAGTTTCCACCCACAGACCAAAAACATGCATGTTAGGCTAATTGGTAACTAAATTGACCCTAGGTGTGAGTGAGAGAGTGAATGGCTGTTTGTGTCGTTTGTCTCTATGGGTGCCTTCACACCAGCCCTATTTAGTCAGCTTTAATCGAACTCTAGTCCATTTGCGTAGAAAGTCTGATTCATTTGAGGAGGTGCGAATGTGCAATCGAACTCTGATACGAACCAAAAAAGCGAACTCTGGTCCACCTAAAAACCTAGGTCTCAGTTCGGTTGAAGCGAACTCTAGCACAGTTCAAATGCAGTGTGAATGCAAGCATACCGGAGACAGCTCCAAAAACAGGAAGTGGACTACAGCACAAGGCAAACAAATGTGCACTTCTCTTACCTCATACGGAGCCGTCAGCCGCCTTGTGTGAAAAACAACATTCTCCATGGCATTTTGCCTCATCTTCCGCTCATGCTGAGTCCATTGTTGAAAAATGACAAAACAGAAATCCTAAAACCACTAAAATTGGACACAACTCCGTTTTTGTTTTAAATTGCAGAAGAAGAAGTTTCTTCTTCAGAGGTTTTTGTGTCGTTTCCGTCAGTAGTTCTTGGTGCAGTGCCACCAAAGGCAGGGGGGGGGGGGTGTTAACAGGTTGGCTCGATTGACTCAATGCAGTGTGAAGGCAAACTGCACCAGCTGAAATGTAAATAAATGTTCTGAATTTTGGTCCCAAATTGAACTGAGTCTACCGGACTAGCAAGTGTGAAAGCAACCTTGTCCATGTGATGGGCTGGAGACCTGTCCAGGGTATACCCCACCTCTTACACAGTGATGGCTGGACATGGGCGCCAGTGACTGAAAAGGAAGAAGCAGGTAAAGATAATGGATGGATGGAAAGCTCTTTGCAACAGTTATTTTATATCCTAAATCAGGAAGGGGTCTTTAGCATGTGACTCTTTTGCTCCTCTGTTGTGGCCCACTTTGCAACTTTGACCAAAAGCTCAAAATAATAATAAATAAATAAATCATTGAACAAACCAACACATTCAAATATTATCCACAGAATAAGTGTAATGCGTACAGGTTGTAACAATACATAAGAGTGAATAACCATAAAAATACACATTACTGAGTTAGCATGTGACATAGCCTGGTAGGCTATTAGTGAACTTTTGTATGTAGCATGAAGCTGCACTCCCCTAACCATGACCCTTGACCTTTTGGTTGTTTTCTAGACTCACCATGAATTGTGCTCTTTAAAGTTACTTTTGACTTCAATAATGTGTAGTGAACCTGATCTGACCTCAAATCTGATCAGATGAACAGGGACTGTTATTTCATTGATCTGCATCCAGAAATACAGTTCGAGCCATCTGGTGACTTTCTTTCTTGAATTAATCAAGCAGAAAAGACAATTCTCTATGATCATTACTATTTTACAAATGTTTGATAATCAAATTGTGTTAGTTCACTCAATGTTTACAGGTTGAAGAAAACTACTCATTTTTATTTTACATAAACAGTAAGTAATGATTTTTATTCCTCATTCAAAGAAGAAATCAGGTTAATATGCATTTCTTGATTTTCTGTCTTCAATGAGCCAGGTTGTAAGTATGTTAAAGGTCGGTTCTCGGTCAACTAAAATGTTTACTGAGAAGAAATGTCATGTTTAACTTTTTCAGAAGATAATAAGAGGGAGACTCCACGAAGTCTGGTTTTCTGCAATAATCTTTCTGTTAGTTGTTGAACAATCTCATTCTCTGACCTCGACTTTTCATAACACCTTACATCACAAACCACACCTTTTCCTGGTCCATCGACCAATCAGAAAGCTCTAAATTGACCCGGAAGTCAACTCATTTAAAATGTGGCAACTTCCCGGTTCTTGCTGGAGTCTTGAGAGTGCTGGAGTCTGAAGTCTGAAGCCAGACGCTGAAGATTAATGGAGCTAAAAAGAGTCTGATGCTGCAGAGCTCTGAGAGTTCCACACAGAGTGAAAGGAAATGAAAGGAGTTCAGAGTTCTTGGATGCAAACGCGTTCAGGATGATCCAGAGACGTTTTGGGATTATAACTTCTGTTTGAACAACCTCGTACGACTCTCGAAGGATTTCAGCTGCTCTCAACGGAGACGCTGAAAGAGTCTGAAGGATTCTATACCGAGCTGATTTATCGTCAACCAGGTAACGATCTACTTCGACCAAGTGTACCGTCGCAAGCTGAGATCTGAAGGAGCGTGCACGTTTCTGGTCAAACAGATTAATTCCCTCACAAATCTCTCTGTAAGATAAATCTCCATTTCCATCTTAAAC
>NC_056503.1:23857164-23862040 GCF_014905685.2 Nematolebias whitei | reverse complement strand
TTATATATATATATATATATATATATATATATATATATATATATATATATATAAAACTGGAAGCAGTTATGGGGATTCAACTGATCTCCTTGTTCGAAAGGTTAGCTCTCCATCCTCAGCAATAGACATGGAAACAGGAACCTGGCCTGTGTGAAACATACCTAATAATCAACCTTGGGTTTTATCAGTATCAAAAACAATCATAAATATTAGTAATATACATGTTTTATCAACATTATGATAGTAATATAAGTTCATAATATAAATAGAATCATGCTCTTTATTTGAGTACTCTTAAACATTCCTAATATCAAAAGTCCTAATATTGCATCTTAGCACACAATATAGCAATAGTATTTCACCATTTCAATGTACCTTCAATTTAAATGTTTCAATGCTAACACTAGCAGCTAGTTACTTATTGCAAAAGGCTTATTTTTCATTATTCAGATCAATACAAATGCAGGTGTTCAGAAATTTTAGAACAATATCATCAGTGACATTTAGTACAGAACACTAATAATGTTTGATGTTTATTTTTTTCTCTAAGCACTTTCAAGTAAATGTAGCAATAGCACTGATTTAGCACAGAGCCCAATGCAATAACCTGGAGACAAGCACTAGCATGCTAGCTCCAGAAACAAACAAACAAAGTCCCCAGTTCCCACTGTTAGAATACAGTCAGGTGAATTTTTTTTTCACAGAGAAATCTAAAAGTTGAGAGGTATATCAGTCTGAAATGGCAACATAGACATTAGATAAAGGGCTATCAGTGGCTCAAAGCCTACCTGCAGCAGCTAACCTCTCACACATAGCCTGGTTGTGAGTGTCACTGCACGATCTATTTCGGGACCTGAAGCACGATCCATACTGTGTGCCCGTACTCTGGACACAGGAGAGTTGCACCCAGAATAGTCCTATATCTTGTAATGAAAAGGTGCTAACTGCACATGCACAACTTTAACGAGAATCTATGAGCAAAGATTCTTGCAACCCCAGGACAGAAATATGTCAACAATCAATCTTATCAAACCCAGCTGGTCGAAGTAGATTGCCGCTTGTCCTGAGCCTGGTTTTGCTATAGTTCTGTTGTTAGTGTACAGCACTTTGCCCAGCAGTGTTGTTTTTAAAGTGCTTTATAAATAGTATTGTATTGCATTGTAAAGGTTTCTTCCTCATGAAGGAGTTTTTCCTTTCCACTGTTGCCTTCATGCTTGCTCAAGATGAGAGTTCTGCAATGAAGTTTAATTCAAATCAGTCTGCTCCTCAGATATTCATCCATCCATTATCTTTTACCCACTTATTCCGTTTTGGGTCACGGGGGTCGCCGGTGCCCATGTGCAGCGATCACTGTGCGAGAGGCGGGGTACACCCTGGACAGGTCGCAAGTCCATCACCGGGCCACAAAGATACAAACGAAACAAACAATCATTCACTCTCCCATACACACCTACGGACAATTTAAAGTTTACAATCAGTCTAACATGCATGTATTTGGTCTATGGGAGGAAACTGGAGTAGTCGGAGAAAACCCAAGCATGCACGGAGAGAACATGCAAACTCCACCCAGAAAGGTCCCTGGACCGGGATTTGATCCTGGGTAACTTGCTTGCTGAAAGGCATCAGCTCTACCAGTTGTGCCACTGTGCTGCCTGCTCCTCACATAAATTGTGTTAAATCCATCCATCCATCCATTATTTTTACCGGCTTATTCCATTTTGGGTCACGGGGGTCGCTGGTGCCCATGTCCAGCAATCACTGTGCGAGGGGCGGGGTACACCCTGGACGGGTCGCAAGTCCATCACAGGGCCACATAGAGACAAACGAGACAAACAGCCATTCACTCTCTCACTCACACCTAGGGACAATTTAGAGTTACCAATCAGCCTAACATGCATGTTTTTGGTCTGTGGGAGGAAACCGGAGGACCCGGAGAAAACCCACGCATGCACGGAGAGAACATGCAAACTCCACCCAGAAGGTCCCTGGACCGGGGTTTGAACCAAGGACCTGCTCGCTGAGAGGCAGCAGCTCTACCAGTTGCGCCACTGTGCTGCCCTAGTGTTAAACCATTATGTTTATATATGAATGTTTCTAACTTATTATTTTATATATATATATATATATATATATTTCTGTTCAGTACCCTAAGATGACTTCTGTTGTAACTTTGCACTTTATAAATAAACTGAATTGAATTGAACTCGATTATTGTGCAGGAAAGGGACTGAACCAAAGGGAAATGAGCAAATGCAACAAGATTCAAGGTTCAAGGTTTTTAATTTGTCATACACACCACATGTGGTACATGTGGTGGAACGCAATTGTGGACACAGTGTGCCAGTTATATCCAACAGAAGTATTAAAATGCAAAAGAAAATCTGTAATATTAATAAGATCTAAGATATAAACTAAGAAAAATGTTGACTAAAAATGCACTAAGCACTAGTAGTTTAAAAACAATACACCGAACAACAGCAACATGAACATGAGTCTGTGTGAGCAGATGAGTATGAATGAACACAGCAGCATGAAATAAATCCGCAGCTTCATGATGTGATTTTTTTTCACAGTGATTATCATGGTTAGAGATTCATGTCTAACAGTCTCAGCTGTTCCTCAGTCTAGTGGTTCTACACTTAATGCTCCTTGACCTCCTGTCTGAGGGGAGCGGGGCAAAAAGTGTGTGTGTTGGGCGAGTGGGGTACTTCATGATGCAGGTGGCTCTCTTCCTGCATCTGGAGGTGTAGATGTCTGTGATGGTGGGGAGCCTGACTCCAACAGTCTTCTGTGCAGCCTTCACCACTCTCTGCAAAGCTTTTCTTTCTGCAGCTGTGCAGCCTCCTTGCCACACGTTGATGCTGGAGCACAGGATGCTCTCCACTGCACACCCGTAGAAGGAGGTGAGGACTGAACTTTCCAGACCAGCTTGCCTCAGCCGCCTGAGGAAGTAGTGTGATGTGCTTTGTTGATCAGTGGATGAATGCAGTCTTCAAGAAAATCCAGAATAAAAGATCAAAAAGCCAATCAGACACAATTATTTGTTATGATATGATAGAGCAGAAAATAATTCAAGAGTTGTTTTATTTCAAACTGATTGTGCATTTTGATGAAAAATATAGCTTGCTGCAGTCCAGGATAAACAGTTCAATCAAATTTTAAGATCATTCCTGCAACATTGCATCCGGTATTATAATTTGTTTATCTCAACATGAACATTTTCCACACCAGCAGATACATTAAAATGCTGTTTGTCCCTAAAATTCATCTAAAAAGAAAAATCATCCACATTTTCTTTCTAGTTAGAGAAAGCCGTGTGAACCATTTTTTTTTTTTTTTACAGTGAGGCATGAAAGCACAGCAGACTATCATCATCATCAAGGTGTCATCAGCCACATGAGAGTTTGGCAGCTCAATCAGTTACATGTACCGCCATGCTGAAGTAAAATACATCATTTTCGACAACCTGTGCTGACAAATAGCTTTATTTTAGTAATACCATTCAGAAAAAATATGTACAATGTTGATGATCTACTAACTTAAAACACACTGAATTGTAAATTATACTAATACTCAGAATAATTTTGTCCTGCTTTGCTTCTTACCACAACAGTCCTTTAAACAGCCCGTGTCTGTGGCCACAACTAATTGCCTTTTTAATGTAGAGGAAGGGGTCCTCAGATAGTAATTTTATTTTGAAAGGGGCACCACTTGCTTTCCGGTTCTTAAGCAAGAAAAATATTAAATCAGACTCAAGTTTTGTGCTCTAGTGAGTTCTTTTCGTATTAAATTCAAATGTCATATATAATTAAAACGCTTTGAGTCAAAGTACAATTTTGTGAAGTTTATTATCGATTTTGGTAAATATAAGTGATCAAAATGATGAGTACAGCTGAAGAATGAATAATGGCTTTAACTTGACAACACAAGAAGAGGTTAAGGAATTATCTTCTAAACTTTAATATGGTGAATTACGAGGTTCACAAGCAGAGTAAATTCTCATCTGTAAAGTTAACTAAAAGAAGTGTTTAGGCTGGATGTGATTTGTCAATTTAGGAAAACTTAATTCTAATTAATAATGATGAATTTTGTTTAGACTGAACAACTTTTTATCTTGAGCACCAGACACCAGCAGAGAGAGAAGGAGCAGCTTTTCCTACTGATTTGAAGTTCTACTTCAACAGCCAGAGGATTACCAGGGACTCTCTTGAGATGAGTTAAGCGTCGAAGGTGGGATTTCCTCGACACTGGACATCAGCTGAAATCTGGAGTTGATAGTTATCTGGCTCCCGGTGGGGTCAGTCGATGCGCTTCCAGAGGGCTGCGTTTTCTCCTTCTGGTGACAAGGAACCTTTTGATGCTTCCTTGAAACACAAGACAAATCTCTGGAACACTTGTCTCTTTTCTGCATGAACTTCTAATCTTCTGGCATTAATTTCCGATTGCTTGACCTTTCTTCTTCAGAAGCTTCCACAAGACTGCTCTAAACTAAACGTCAGAATAACTTTCTCTGACTTAGAAGGCGTTACAATATTGATGGTCGACCCAATCAAAACAGAAAGGGTGGACCTTTGTTTCAGGTCACTGTTTCATTTGAACTTTAATAAAAATATTAAAATAAATTGCTAATTTACTCTGCTTTGGTAAATACTCAATATAACAGCAGGATAATTAAGATTTCTAGGCAGTTTGACTCATCCATAAACATTTTCATTAGAACTTGTGCAAACCACAGTTGAAAATTCTGATTAGAAGTTTTTTTTTTTACATCTACTTTCTCTTATGCATATTTCAACTGAGTACTGAGTTGAGGAAGGAAGTACACAAGTTATCCTGATGCATGCTCAATAATCCAGGTAGAAAAATCTAAAAAAGT
>NC_056503.1:23855404-23857064 GCF_014905685.2 Nematolebias whitei | reverse complement strand
CTTGAGCATGTGATCAGCTGGTTTTGGTTGTCAGCAGCAAAACTGGTTGATCCACTCTGAGAAGGTGCTATTTAAGAGACTGAGCTGAAAACAGCACCTCAGACTGAAGAAGTCTCTCGGACGAGAGACGAAACGTTTCTACATTTTTTGTTGTTTTGCTTTGTTTTTCTTTTTTTTTGAATGTCCAGAGGACCAGATTTAACTTTTTTAGAAGTACACAAGTTATTCCATAGCAGTTTTACAGCAAAACATTCAATTGTGTTCAGGAGAACTCAGAAATTTAAATTGTTCAGAAAAAATAATTTCTACTGTGGGATGGCAAAAGAGTCCTTGAGGAACAATAGGGGTTCTTTCCCACACTGTAAGACTGCGGGACGATTCCTCCCTTTTAGGAAGAGATACTCAGATGTTATATTTTAAAGGTCAGATGGAAAGGTTCTCATACAAAGTGCCTTTCAGCTTTGCTGAAATCATAAAACAGGTGTGCAAATAATTACAACAACAGATTTTTGTTATTCATTTTTTGTAACATGGTTTCTTACTGTCCAGCTTTGGGAATGAGAGTCAGTCTTACTTTCAAAGTATCAAAAGTATAAAAGTTGATGGTAGAAAAACCTTGATGTGTCCCTACATTAAAATAAAAAATAAAAGTATTTAAATGGACAGTTCGGACGTTCTAAATTGAGGCTCTATGAAAAAGTTATGTACAAGTTTTGTCTTACCTGTTGTAGATGGCTCTTGAATCTCAGTTTGGAGAAATTTGATTCTGACTAGATTAATGAAGTGGGGCCAAGATCAAAACAGAATCTTGCTGAAAACAACTCCAATCTGAAAAAAGTCATGTCATACATATGGGCAGTGGTGGAGAAAGTACTCAAACACTGCACTTAAGTAAAAGTACAAATAAACAGACAAAATGTACTCTAGTAAAAGTAGAAGTACCACAATAACATTTTTACTTAAGTAAAAGTAAATAAGTACTTGCTTTTAAAATTCTGAAAGTATTTAAAGTATAAGTACTTCCTGAATGTATTACATAATGTAATGGTCTACATTAAGTGTGCCTACCGTATGTATATTTTCTGTAATACATTAATAGTGTTGTTCCATTTTAATGAACGATGCTGCAGATAATACATGTTTTTATTGTGTTTACTCTGTGACACAGTTCAACTTGGACTTGTGATTCTGTGCGTCTGAATTTCAGGATGACCTGCAGAGTTAAATGTCATTAAGCAAAATAAGAAAAGGAATGATTATACATTTGAAAGTTTTTATTTAACACAAAGCAAAACCAATGTTTCATTTTAACTGCAGTAAAGACATTTAAGTAAAACTTGTCTGCCTGAACAAAAGGCATTAGACACAACTAACAAAGGAATAGACACTGATCAATTCAACTCCAGTTTGTCATCAACACTAGTTAAAATACTGTCTATTCAAACTTGTAATAGGTCAATAGTGAACAATATTTTAACTTTCTGACACCATTTTTAAAACTTGGACCTGAGTGTCGAGCCATTTGGAGACATCTCTTGTCTCCTGTCCTAACATCATGAACTGACACATTTTAATATTGCAGCAAGAATTTCTTGTTCAAGTTCAGAAGAAGTTCTAAAAAAGTTAAATCTGGTCCTCTGGACATTCAAAAAAACAAAAC
>NC_056503.1:23845294-23855304 GCF_014905685.2 Nematolebias whitei | reverse complement strand
CTTGTGTGTGTGTGTGTGTGTGTGTGTGTTTTAAACCCTTCCTACTCTCTTGCAATATTCTAAACAATGTTTCTAAACACTCTAAAAGAGTACTGAATGTTATGATTTCACCTCCCTGCCTCGTATGCTCTTTGCCACCTGCAAGCGCTCTTGGCCACGCCTACTTCTCTGCTTTGCATGGTGAACAGCTGATCAGCTGCAGCAGGAAGTTTATCATGCAGTATGGGCTAAACAAATGTGCAGCTGGTGCTAAATAATTTAAAATAATTTATTTTAAATAAAAATTCCATGCCAATCATGTGGCTCATCCATCAATCATCCAATTGCGTGTCATGTCCAATCTTAATTTGAAAAACTGCGATAGAGCAAGTCCGCGATAAACAAACCACAAAGTAATGAGGGACTACTGTATCACATCTGCTTCAGACAGCACACTGTAGTCAGGTCAGAGTGTGCAGAATGTTTCTCCAGGTTATGTCTTTTGTTCTCACTGCATGTCCTTATTAAATATAAGTATAGAACACATTTTTTGTCATGGTCAGCAGCTGTGACGTGCAGTTACAGAGAAGTAATGAAGTAGGTGATATTTAGTGGGTGGCCCCCTTGACTAAAGCAAAGTGAAAGCTGCATGCTAGATTGTAATTTGTTTCGTATAAAACCCCAGTTCAGTGTCCAAGTTCATTACATCTGAGAAAGTGTCACAAGCCATATTTCACTGTTAAATAACTAGCAGCTTCATGCACACAAAACCTCTAATCTGGAAGGCTGATGTAAGTGCCATCATTTCTCTGCTGAGCTCTGTTGCACCAAACTGCAATTTTCTCTGCATCGGGCCTAAGACAACTGTCATTTTCAGTTTAGTGAGTATATTTGTGGTGGAAAAAAAAGTTTGCAAAATTTCCAAGAAGTAAAAATAAGGCAGCTATGTATTTTTCAGCTTCACATACATATTACATGTTTAGATGCAAGTCACATCTTGTGCATGAGTGACAAATCTCTCCCTGGTCAATATTTTTGCAAGTTAGACCTTGGTTACATATATTCTACTTGCTTTATTGAATCATTTCCAATCAGCCTGACATTGTTTAAACACATTCATAATAAGTGAAATCAAGTCAGGTGCATTCAGTTTTGTAATTTAAAACTCTAATGACCAATAAACAATACTCTAGATAGACTTTCAATGAGATTTTTTTTTCCTGCTTACACATTTTTCTTTATCTTAAGTGATACTAACAAACATTCAAACACACCACACCTCTAAGCAGGGAAGTTGTCAACAATAACAACACATCAAAATACAGAGGGATAGATTGGGAAAAGTTTCTCACCAAACTTATATTATTTTCCATTTTTGTGCACAGTTAAAGGTATAGAACAGCAAGAATATGACTAAAGGTTGTCTAAAGACAGACAGAAAAATAAAATAAAAATACAATATGTTGTTTTAGTTTAAAAAGGACATGCACAATACCATATTTTACATCACCCCTGAAAACATTTGAATTTTTGTTCTTGACAGGGGTGATTCTAGAATATGCCTTTTAGATGTGCTTAACCCCCAGTGCTGACAATGGCTCTTGGCTTGAACAATGCTGTGGCCAATGGCATCACAAGCATTTGTAATGTCGGGGGACATACAAGAGGGTGTCTGAGAGTACTCCCCCAGAAAATTTTGAATAAAGTAGATGCTACTTCCTGCATTCTGGTGTATTTTAATGTCAAAGTCAAAGTTTATTTCAATAGCACATTTACACTAACATTAGCTGACCAAAGTGCTTCACAATAATCACAACATCATAGATAGATATATGATAAAATAAATACAATTAATTTACAAAATTAAAATATGGCAAAAATTGGCAGTAAAATACCAATAAAATAATAATACAAATAAAAAACCAAGACATACTTTATCCATCCATCCATCTATCCATCCATTATCTTACACTTATTCTAAAGTCGGGTCGTGGGGCATGAGCTTGAGCAGGGAGGCCCAGACATCTCTTTCCACAGCCACCTCTTCCAGCTCTTCTGGGAGAAATGCAAGGCGTTCCTAGGCCAGCCGAGAAACATATGCCCCTTTTCCACCACTATTACTCAGTCCCAACTCTGCTCAGTCCACCATGCCCCCGCTGAGACGCTCCAGACCGGTACAAAAGAAAGTTAAATGCTGGAGCCAGGACAATGGACCCATACTGAGAGATTGTTTTGACTGAACAGACTGGCAGGTTTTCAGAGAAGCTGCTGAAAATGGAGGTTCGCTTGATTTTGACCAATACACATCCTCAGTACTGGGTTACATTAGTACATGTACTGACACAGTCTCCACTATCAGAAATGTTAAAAGCTACCCAAACAGAAAACCTTGGCTGAATGCAGAGGTGCGTACCCTGCTGGAAGCCAGGAACACTGCCTTCAGGTCTGGAAACTCAGAGGAGCTGAGTAGGACAAGAAAAGAGCTGGTTGCTGGTATTAAGAGGGCCAAGGCCACATATGCAAAGAGGATCGAGGGTCAATTCATCTCACAAGACCCTCGGAGCATGTGGAGGGGCATTAAGTGCATAACAGATTATAAAGGAAGGAGTGAACAATGCCCCAAAGACCCATCTCTGCCTGATGCCCTCAACAAGTTCTATGCACGCTTTGAAGACCCGAACAAACCACCCAGCACCAGACTCACCTCACCACCCGATGAAGAGCATCTCAGCGTGACCTCAGCAGAAGTAAGGAGTACCTTCAGGAGGATTAATCCGCACAAAGCAACTGGCCCAGACAACATCCCCGGAAAAGTGTTGAAGGAATGTGCTGATCAGCTCTGTGAGGTGCTGGCAGACATCTTTAACACCTCACTTACCCTGGAGACAGTTCCCACCTGCCTGAAGACTGCCACCATCATCCCAGTCCCAAAAAGCTCTACAGTGACTGGTCTGAATGACTATCGGCCAGTGGCCCTCACCCCGATAGTCGCTAAATGCTTCGAAAAACTGGTCATGACTCACATCAAAACAACCATCAACATCAACGAGGACCCTCATCAGTACGCATACCGTGAGAACCGATCAACAGAGGATGCAATCTCCTCTGTGGTCCACACTGCACTCAACCACCTGGAGCAGAAAAACTCTTACGTCCGTATGCTCTTTGTGGACTTCACATCCGCCTTCAACACCATGATCCCCCAAACCCTGATGGACAAACTATCCACACTAGGACTAAGCCCCTCCATCTGCAACTGGGTACTAGACTTTTTAACAAACAGACCACAGTTAGTGAGGATCCACAACCTCTCCTCCTCCACCATAACCCTCAGCACTGGCTCTCCTCAGGGATGTGTGTTGAGCCCCCTTCTGTTTACTCTGCTCACATATGATTGTGCAGCTACCCATCCAGGCTGTCACATTGTAAAGTTTGCAGATGATACAGCGGTGGTGGGATGCATCACAAACAATGATGAGTCCAGCTACAGGCAAGAGGTGGAACACCTGGAGAGCTGGTGCAGAGAGAATAACCTTCACATCAATGTGAAGAAGACAAAGGAGATGATTGTGGACTTCAGAAGGAACAAAAACACCTACACCCCCCTGAACATAAGAGGATCTGCGGTGGAAGTGGTCTCCAGCTACAAGTACTTGGGTGTACACATGAATGACAACCTCAGCTGGAGCAACAACACCACCAGCCTGATCAACAAAGCTCATCAGAGACTCTACTTCCTCAGACGGCTGAGGCGAGCTGGTCTGGGAAGCTCAGTCCTCACCTCCTTCTACAGGTGTGCAGTGGAGAGCATCCTGTGCTCCAGCATCAACGTGTGGCATGGAGGCTGCACAGCTGCAGAAAGAAAAGCTTTGCAGAGAGTGGTGAAGGCTGCACAGAAATCTGTTGGAATCAGTCTCCCCACCATCACAGACATCTACACCTCCAGATGCAGGAAGAGGGCCACCTGCATCATGAAGGACCCCACCCACCCAGCACACACACTTTTTGCCCCACTCCCCTCAGGAAGGAGGTTAAGGAGCATTAAGTGTAGAACCACTAGACTGAGGAACAGCTTCTACCCTGAGGCTGTTAGACTCATGAATCTCTAACTAGAATAATCACTGTGAAAAACCATATCATGTTGCTGCTGATCTGTTTCATGTTGCTGCTGATCTGTTTCAATGTTGATGTGTTCATGCGTGCACATCTGCTCACAGACTCATGTTCATGTTTGTGCTGATGTTCAATGTTTTATGTTATGAGTGCTTAGTGTATATTTAGTTGATGTTTTTCTTAGTTCATATCTTAGAAGTTATTACTGTTTTTCTTATACATTTTATTGTTGGATGTAACTGGGACCCCGTGTACATAATTTCGCTCCACCACATGTACCACATGAGGTGCGAATGACAATAAAGAAACTCTGACTCTGACTCTGACTCTGACTCTGAAAGATCCCTATTCCACCAGTACTTTTTAAGTGATTCGAGGCTGACTTGGCCATTTTTTTTTTTTTTTTTTTGTCTCTGCTTCTCTGGTGAGACCGTTCGAGCTGAGTCGGGACATAAACATGACGTCAGAACACTGTCGGTCACTGATTGGTCAGGGGGAGGAGTCACTGGATCTCTCTCAGAAACTCTTCATCGAGCTGCCGTTAGCAATTTCTCGGAATTCAGCACAGAGGCTGGATCTATTTTTAAGATTTTAAAAACAATAATAATGACAACACCATGTTTAATGCTGAAGTCCAGGCGTTTTTTGTGCTTGGTGACCGATGACAAAATTGGAGCAAGCTACTCACCACGGAGATCATACGAGCTGCCGACCTGTTCAAACACGTGAGGCTGAATCCCGAGCCCTGGCCTCGCATGCTCACAAAGGCTGGATTCTGAGCCCTGGCAGGTGGGAGGACCGGGATGGAGGGTGGAAACGTTTATATATATATATATATATATATATATGTATATAGTTTATGTATAAAAAATAATGTTTTTTTTTAAATCTGTGAAGAATAAAAAGGATGGTGGCCATATCTATCCTATCTAATAGGACTCCTTTTTCAGCTTGACAGCCTCCCTAACCCAGGATGTCCATCACAGAGTTTGTGGATGGACACCGTGAGAGCACTGACAACCTTGCGGTCACAGGTCAAGGCAGCTACCTCAACAAGCGAGTCGTGGAACATGGCCCACTCTGAGTTAATGTCCTCACCTCAGCTGGGATGTGGTTTAAGCTCTCCTGGAGGTCTATGTTGAAGATCCCTCACACAGATTCTTCTGCCATCAGAGTGTAACAGACAGAGGGAGACTGTTCCACAGTCTGGGTGCAGCCACAGACAAGGCTCTGTCACATCTAGTCTTTAACCTGGTTTTAGGGACAGCCAACAGAAGCTGGTCGACTGACCTCAGGGCTCTCGATGGAGTGTAGGGCTGTAACAGCTCACTTAAGTAAGTTGACCCATAGAGTTTAAACAAAAAACAATCAATATAACTTTAAATTTCACCCAAGAAGCAACAGGGAGCCAGTGAAGGGTGTGCAAAATGGGGGTAATAGATTCACGCCTCCTTGTTTTTGTAAACAGATGGGCTTCAGCATTTTGGATGCTCTGCAATCACTGCAGGGAGCTCTGGTCTAACCCTATATTTAAAGAATTACAATAATCTGAATGTAATGTAATAATTGTGTGGATAGCCCTCTCAAAATCAGACCGAGGAAGATAGGTTTTATATCTTAGCAAGGGTCCTCAGCTGGAAGAAACTGGCTTTGGTAACAGCGTTAATATACTTATCAAATTTAAACAGAGGGTCAACCGTCACTCCCAGATTTTTCATAAACCAATGACAGAAGGAGGACAAAGGACCAACCACACTGTCATGCCCAAGCAGGACATTGCATTGACTGAACACCAGAATCACAGTTTTTTTTTTCCTTATTTAGGTTCAAAACAATTTCTCTCAATCATGGCTGTACATCCCTAAGACAATACTGTAACATATGAACAGCAGACGGACTGTGATTTGTAGTTATAGGTAGATAGATTTGAATGAAATCTGCAAAACAATGAAAAAATATGTTGTGTTTTTAAAGAGAAAACCCAGGGGCAGCAAGTACAGGGCCAAAAGAACAGGCACTAATCAACCCCTGGGGCACCCTATATTTCAGAGGAGACACAGAGGAGGAATGCTGTCCTACATTTACAGAAAAACTCATATTTGAAAGATAGGATTGAAACCAATATAATGCTTGAATACCAACAAGTGACTCCAGACGGGTCAAAAGGATGCTGTGATCTACAGTGTCGAAGGCAGCAGACAAATCGAAATGTAAAAAGAAATGCTGATTTTCCCGCATCATCAATTGAAAGAAGGTAATTTAAAATGTTTAAAAGGGCAATTTCAGTGCTGTACAGATGTAGCACTCTGCTTTGCATTACCCAACCTAATAAATGCTTTGTACTAAATCATTTTAGTGTTAAATGATCATAACAAAGAATAAACTTATGCAACCAGAAGTTGCAACATAGCTATATCTACACTTAAAACACACAAAACAAAGTGAAACTAACTTTAAGTGTTAACCTTTAATTTAACTATTATGCATAAGATGTAATTATGACAAAAAATGGAAGATTTACTTGCAGTTACTGTCATACAAATATGTGGTACTTCCTGTTTATCATTGTTGTATTCAGCTGCTCATGAGGTCGGCCACAGGGCTTTATCCATCTTTTACATTTTTCCAGACCCTGTTTAGGTTTTGGAAATGGAATAAACTGTATTCCATCCTCTAAACACTCAGGATAATGCTGTCTGAATTACATGTTCTCCACTGACAATGGGTAAACATTTTTTTTGGATGATTGTTCATGAAATTCCTCTGACCGCATAGTGTTCATTATGTATAACCTTGACATTAATGTTGGAGAAAAAGGGGGTGAAACTCCTGCAGGTAAGGAACATTTCACTATAGGGACAAATTGAGATCACTGATTGGTCAGTTGCTAATAAGGCCACTGGACTGATTGACAGGCAGCAGCGAGGATCCAACTCATGCAACATAAATCAGAATTTACTCGTCCATTTAAGAGTGTCAAAATTTATTCCATATTTATACCAAATAAATTCAATATTTTTGTGAATCTAAGGTTTGAGAACTGAGTTTCCTTCCAAAATCCTAATGATGGTTTATTTTTTTTTCAGGGGTGCTGAGCTAAAATTTAGGAGTGCTTGAGCACCACCAAAAAGAGGCTAAAATTGCCACTGGTTCTTGATGAGTTAACCAAAATCACAATATGTAAAAATCTCAATTTTAAAAAGCATTTTTTTAAGTTTTTCTTGTTTCCTCACTAAAAAGTTGACAGCAAGTGCAAATGTTTATATGTGAACGTTATTTTTCAGCTCTATTTGATTACGTAAGTACCACAATTATTACATTGTTTTAGTTAATTTAATTTATCATCCTAATGAAAACATCATGCTGCAACATGCTAAAACCAATAAGCCTGACTCATCGCTTCAACATGAAGTCCTCTGTTCTTGGTGTTGATGCTGAATGTCACATGTTAAAGTGACATGCTGAATGTGAGCTCAGTCTTACACAAGCTCAGTGTCCGACTGACGGTGCTAAGAATGCACCAGTCCTTCAACCTGCTTCATAGTGGGGTTAACAGAGGAAATAATGCTCAGAGAGTCCACAACCCATTCTGACAGACCTTCTTGTTCCTTCCTGTTACTTTGACGCTCATGTCCTGAATTCCTGCCTTTTGAGTTTATCAAAGGTTTAAGGTTTGACCTTGAATCTTTGTCAGACTCTTATGCATGTGGGTCCATCAAATGTAATTTTTATAACAATTTTGTTCTCTGTATTTCCATTTTCCTTACTGTCAAAATCTTTTCTGAAGGGTTACAAAACTTGCTTCTGATGTATTTGAAATTTACAATAGGAAACTGAAAATACGGCTTGCTCAATGATTCTAACTGCTCCATTTGTCAAATACAGTAGTCCATCATTTATCGCAGGTGTTGTGGACCACGCCCACCCGCAATAAGTGAAAAACCTCAAACTAGCAAGGGACTACTGTATATGCTGAGTAACACATTATATTAAAAAAGGGCAAAAAATGTTCTGCCACAAGTTTATGTCTGATTGGTTCTAAGCTTTTACAACAGATTAGAGTGTCTTTAGCACTAAGTGCATAATTTAACCCCCAAAAATAATTTATAAGTTGCATTTGATTGTGTTTCTTGTGTCTATGACTCTACAGAGTTTCCATTAATTGAAACCTGATTGTTTCTGTTGCAGGTTTCTCTTGATCTGCTTCAAATATTACTGACATATGAGGCCAGTCAAACTTCCATCATCACATGTATCACGTGGCACTAGAAACTCTCTTCCCCTCAAGCAAGCAAGCCTTCCCACTATACTAGGAACTACTCCTATCTTCATTCTCTAGGCAATTTTGGTCTTTTATCCAGCTCCTCTGATCATGGCTTGTCCTATCCAATCACTATGCTATACTCATGAGGCATACCCATCAGGACTAATTAGGATATTTGTTAAAAAGCCTGCCTGTAACAAAGAAGATGCAGAATAAAGCTGCAATGATAAAACAGTGATTTTCAGAGTAAATAAATGGTAAATTTGGTAAATGGACTGCACTTATATAGCACCTTTCTATCTGATCAAGATACTCAAAGCGCTTTACACAACAATCTGTGTCCTCATTTACCAATTCATACAGCACTCTACTAGATCTATACGAAGCTAATTTAACAGATCATTCTAAAGAGACTAATCAGTGCTTTGTCACATTCATACACCAGTGGGACACACATTGGAGGCAATGCGGGGTTCAGTGTCTTTCCCAGGGACACTTCGGCATGTGACTGCTGGTGGATTTGAACCCCAAACTCTTGCATTGGAGGACAACGGCTCTAATCACTCAGCCACAGCCGCCCAGAAATAAAACAGAACATTATGACTACCAGCTGTGGTTTCAAATTAGATGTGTTAGTGCTCTGCTGTGGCAGACAGCCTCAGAAAGAGAAAAGAGGGGCGGGGGTGGGGTCTGTCTTTCCCCATCGCTGATGTGGGAGCTTCAGTGAAGCGGACACCAGAATGAGTGGCATGGATTGTTTATTTAAAATAATCAAGAGCAACCTGAACCAAGCCTTTAGTCCCCCTTGGCGATCACTGAGTGGGCCAGGCCATCAGGAAATGTCCTGGTGCTCCCGATGGCCACTCCATCCCGGGCGCTGAATGGCTCAGTAACCGTAGCATCACTCAGTCTGCTCTTTTGCTCTGCTATTTTGGAATGTTTAGAGAGTTCAGAACATTGTTAAGAACGTTGCAAGATATAGGGAAGGGTTTATAAAGCCCTAATATATATATATATATATATATATATATATATATATATAAATACTTAAATAAATATAACGTCCTTACTTTGCAGATTTTCACCTATTGTGGGGGTGTCTGGAACGTAACATTCGCGATAAGTGAGGGTCTGCTGTAAAGTATAGACAGCAATAATTCAACAAAAGCAATTAAAGTCACATAAAAGAAGTTATAAAAACAGTCAAATCAAGATGCCATATAAAACAAGATAAAATACTAAAAACAAGAACATATTTGCTTTGATAATTCTATTGGCATTATCAAATGTTTAAAATCCCTTAAAGAAATTAAAATTGATAGCTTCACATATTTTTGCAAGGTGTTCCAGGTTACAGGAGCAGAGTAGGAAAAGGGCTTTTTGCCGAGTTCAGTTCACACTGACGAAACACCGCAGGTAATGATGGCCTGAGAGCGCATGCCCTAACTGCACTGATGACGTGACATCAGGGAGAGATATAAGAAGGTCGTAGACCAAGGAGTGATTTATAGATGAAAATGAATGTGTAGATAACGATGACAAACTGAGCAAATTATTTAATTATTTATTTATTTATTTATTTATCAATGTTGGGGTTACCCTGGTAGCCCAAAAGCAAATGTACACAATAAATATATATATATATATATATATA
>NC_056503.1:23839374-23845194 GCF_014905685.2 Nematolebias whitei | reverse complement strand
TTTTTTTTTTTTTTTTTTTTTTTTAAATAAAGGATTTATGACCAAAAAACATTTTTTTTCAAACCACAAGCTTTAAATGTTTTTATTTATTTATTTGTGCACAAAGATGGTTTCAAAAGATAACAGAAAATGATGTCCATGTGTAGTAATAGTATCAGTATTCAGATTAGAGCCAACCAAATAACTTACACTATGTCAATTTAAACTTGAAAAGACTGTGCTTTCTCTAAGAACTGGACTCTTTAAAGTCCACAACCACCTATAAAAATAGTTTCTTATAAGATCTCACATCTAATGTGATTGTTTAACCTTCTGTATGTTTGGGTTGAACATACAAATACTGTATGTAAATACTCTTTTTTTTTATTCAATTTTTTTATTTATTTTTGGATGTCCTTCCAAGTACAGCTTAAGCAAAGTAACAAAGTTTGCTTATAATTATATACCTTGTCATTGAAAAGTAGATTTATAGTCATGACTTTTTGTTTTATATGTTATCCTGTATGAATGTACCTGAACGAGTACATAAATAATAAAAAATACGTATAGTTTTCCTCTTTTGTGTCAGGCTTTCTCATTATATGTCAGTAATAAATTGTATTAATTCAAAGTTTTATTATTGTTTTATTCCTCTCCTTGCTTAGTTACCAGTGATTTGCACAAGTAAAGCTTATTTTTGCTGTAAAAAAAATTACAGCACATGTATTTACAAAACAGAATAAAAGTATAAAAGAAGCCATCTTGAATCAGACTAACTTTAACAAATATATCAGTTGCTGATGTTATTAACTAGTTATTAGCCAACAAGTAGTTCATGAAATATTTTGCTAACAGACACAAAAAGAAACAAACCCACTCACAAACACATGATTGTTTTCCTTTCATGGTGGCACGAATAGTGTTTGTCTAAAGAGACTTTAATGCTGAAACAGACACCAGAACCCTTTAAACATCTGGTGGTGTATGTTTTTTGTTGTTGTTGTTTTCTTTTTGAATACTGAAACATATATCATTGTATTTTTTGTGAAGACCTGTTCTGCAGATTTTGATGAGTGCAGTTTTACGGTAGAAAGTCCCACTTAAGTAATTGGATCTATGGCAGTATGACTATGCTATGTGAGACTGAACGTGACTGGTAAATGTTCCAGATGCTGTTTCTCAGAAAGAGTTTATCAACAGCTTGGACATTCCCTCCAGTGATGAATAGAGGCATGCTGAAGATGGATGCCTTCCAGCTACACCAGCACCCTGACATACAGTGTGATGCAACGAGTCCATTGATTTACACCAGTTCTTTGCATCCATATGGCTCACATTGCTCACCCCCCGTGACCAGGAGAGCGTTTCATCCAAAACTGGGCAGTAGCCATCGTTGCTGTGGATCGAACTGGAAAATGACCAGAGGAACTTCTAAATAAGGTAAATCAAGCAAACTGCAGTTCACAGGCTCCCCCTCCCCCACTCTCGTGCCCAGTAGTCAAGCCTATTTGGCAAATGAAAACAGGCTGGTGCGCTGCGCTCTCTGCTCCGTGTCGACAAACCTGAAGAGGGTACGCGATCAATGACCATGTCAGCTTTCAATTTAGGCTTAAATGAAAGGCTAATCAGATAATTAGATAAGATGAAAGTGCTATCCTAGGCCTCAGAAGAGGAACCCGAAATGTCTTAATTAGAATTTTAAAGTAATAGTTAATTTAATACGCTACTTGTAGATAAGTCTATGAACAATTGCGGTAAAAAGTAAAACAAAAAAGTTTTTACTGACTACATTGATAAGCTAGTTTCAATAATATGAGGCTGTGTTAAAACAACTTGAGTATAAAATCATTTATGAGACCCGAGTGAAGCAGGTAAATAATTTCCTTCCAGAGTACCTCTGGTTTATTTAACACAAAGCATCTCTGTTTATACCAGTTCAGACTCCTATAGGCAAGCTTACATGCTTTCATTCATTCAACCTTTATTTAAACCGATAAGTCACATTGAGCCTCGAAGACTCAATTACAAGTGAGATCTGTTTGGACAGACAATAAAAAGTGGTGAAGAAAAAAAAAAGCAATACATAGGGTTTGGAGACAAAAATATAAAAATCCTAACGCTTTTAACCTCTGGTTGAAGGTCAACAGTGTGATAATGAAAAACAAAATTGTGCACACTAGCACATAATGATGCCGACATTATGCAGGGGTGGGGGGGACGCAAGGGCACTGAGCATGTCCAGAGACAAGACAGAGGCACTGCAGAGTTCAGAAAAAATCACTGAGTTTATATAGTTCCCTCTGGAGAGATCTGTATACACATTGTTTCAAATATATCTTTTACATCATTCACAACCTTTACACCATTAAAACACATTGTCATTTTTCTTGAGCTCAGTATTAATACGTACTCTATACTACCTTGCCCTACACTTCCACTTGGGCATTTCCACTTTACTTCAAACTCTGGTCCTCTACCAGGAGCCTGGGAGTCTGAGGGTTTTCTTCAAAATCGTAGCTGTTCCTAGGACTCTGCTCTTCTGGACAGAGATCTATGAGATTCCTCCTGGATTCTGTTGGAGCCTATCTTCCAGTTTGGGGGTCACAGCACCAAGTGTTCCAATGATCACTGGGACTACTGACATTTGTCTGTATTTCCTCACTCAGCTCTTGGTATTTCTTCAGGTTCTCATGCTCCTTCTTCCTGATTTTACAGTGAATTAGCAAAGTCACACGAGGATTCAGTAGTTGTTTTTATGCCGGATGCCCTTCCTGACACAGCTGCAGACCACCGAGCTACCACAACCCTCTGTGTGGAGCAGAGGTCTGCCATCTAGGGCACCTGCAGGGGCAGATGGTGGGGGTTAAGGGCCTTGCTCAAGGGCTCAGAGTGGGGAAAAATGAGGGTTGAGGCAGGTGTGGGTGCTTTAACCTCTCCACCCACATTTTGATGTAATAGTCAGCAGGAGGATTTGAACCAATGACCTTCCATTTACAGGTTCACTTTAACATCTGTACATGAAAATTTGCCTTTTTATAACTTTGTTAAATTGAAAAGTGTGATAATTTTTAAATTATAGCACGGGAAGTTCTTTGCACGCTTCAAAAAAACTTAAAAATAATACATTTTATTTACCAGACTGTCAGTCCTCTTTCTTAAATGACTTTGTTTCACTAAAAGGGATTAAATAAAAAAAAAAATTAAAAATCAGTTCCTGACAATTACATATTTGAGAACCACTGGTATAATACATTATGTACTTGGAAAAGCAATCAGCCTGGTGGGCTGCTTTTGTATTTGACACATAACACTGGAAAACTTTGATCTGTCATGTTTAAACCTTGACTGAACCAAACAACAGATCCAGTGAATGACAACAAAGTAAAAGGTGAAACAGAATTGTTAGCTTTTTAACAGAAATTGGACACAGTAATTATACTACAACATTAAACCCACATCTTTGCAACATTTTAATATTTTACCACAGCTCTACAAACACAGTTTCATTAAGGACAATGTTAAAGATATAAAAAAAAAACATTACTTTAAATATTGTCATTATTTAAAGTAAAATGTTTGTTTTTAGGGGCTGCCATGTTGTATGTTTGGAGCCGTCTGTGTAGGTGGGGGAGGTGGAGCAAGAAAATTAAATGCATCAAAAGACTAAAAATATTTAAACATCCAACAACAAATTAACAACTACTTATTTTAGTAAAATCAACAAGAAAAAAAAAAAAACAAGTATAATTTTATATTTTTTAGACTAAGAATATCTCCCATTCTTTTACACTAAGGACTAAAAAAAAAACTCATTTACAAGGGTTAAAAAAAATGTACTGGGACCAGTAGGGGGGTTCTGTTTTTCACTGTGTGTTTGTCTTCAGCTTTTCAGTTCTGGTCCTGTCTCTAGTTATAACACGAATAGTCGTAACAGCCAAAGTGCAAATTAATGTTCCTCCCTCAAGTATCAGCTAAAATGTGCCCAGAAATAAAACAAATATCTACATGAAGGACCTTTTTTTTCAGTGATAATCCTGATTATACTCAAAAATCCCTAAAATCACTGTAATGCCACTTTCATTGATGATATGTGCTGCTGATTATCCATGCTGCTGATCTCATGCTGCTGATTATCTCATGCTGCTGTATTCATTCGTACTCATCTACTCACACAGACTTGTATTCGTGCTGCTGCTGTTCGGCGCATTGTTTTGCACTATTAGTTTTTAGTGTATTTCTTAGTTTATATCTTAGATCCTTATTTACTGTTTCTTTTACAATTTATACGTTTTGCTATTGTTGGATGTAACTGAGACCCTGTGTACACAATTTCATTCTACCTCATGTACCACATGATGCAAATGACAATAAAACTTACTTGAATTTGAACTTAAAAAGTTGTATTAGCATGTCCTGCTCAATTTCACCACCTAAATGTGATCACTTCAGAGGTGCTGCACAAAACTAATTTTTAAACTTTTATATTACCACAAATTTCACATGTGGGGGCCGAGATGGGGTAGAGGTAGGGCAGCCGACCTGGGACCAGAAAGTCGCAGTTC
The DNA here is from genome assembly GCF_014905685.2 of Nematolebias whitei. Taxonomy (NCBI): domain Eukaryota; kingdom Metazoa; phylum Chordata; class Actinopteri; order Cyprinodontiformes; family Rivulidae; genus Nematolebias; species Nematolebias whitei. Next base: position 23,840,653 of record NC_056503.1, on the reverse strand, counting down.
GACTTCGAGCCATTCCCACATATCGTGGTGTCTCTGGGCAAGACACCTACCGGGTAAGCCCTAATTGCTCCGGGGCAGCTCAATAGATGCCCTCTGCTCCACCTGGGTGTATCTCAGGTGTGATGGACTAAATGCAGAGAATTAATTTCATCATTGTATGGGAACATAGAATGATGACAATCTTAGACTTCCCTTCTCTTATTTTCAAAATTAAAATGAATAAATAAAAATCTGTGATGATGTGTAAGCTAATGGCTTATAGCTGTAAGCCATTACAACAGTGACTAGGGGTATTTTAGTCAGCAGTGTCTTATTTTATTCTGCTAGAATATGTGTAATCTAATTTACATCAGGGCAAAGGTTTATAAAATAGAATTCACATAAGGTAAATGGACTGTACTTATACAGCATCTTTCTATCTTATCGAGATACTCAAAACGCTTTACACTACAATCTGTGCCTGATTTACCCATTCATACAGCACTCTACTAGATCTCTATAAAGCTAATTCAACAAATCATTCTAAAGAGACTAATTAGTACTTCATCACATTCATACACTGATGGGACACACATCACAGGCAGTGAGGGATTCAGTGTCTTGCCCAGGGACACTTCGGCATGTGACTGCTGGTGGATTCGAATTCCCAACTCTTGCATTGGAAGACGACTGCTCTAACCACTCAGCCCCAGCCGCCCCATATGCAGTGGTGGGATGTAACTAAGTACAAATACTTTGTTACTGTACTTAAGTACATTTTTCATGTATCTGTACTTTACTTAAGTAGAGTTAAATGTGGGTACTTTATACTTTTACCCCACTACATTTTACATTAAGTATCTGTACTTTCTACTACACTACATTTCTATAACTCGTTGCATTACAAGTTACATTCATGTTGCGGCTTTTTGATTTGTTTGTTACTTTGAAATTAACCAATGGTGAGAGGGGAGCTGGTCCAGTGAATCACTGCAAAGTGGGCAGGTAACGTTAGGCCCGCCTTCAAGAAGAGCTGGACCAATGACATATATTCTAGTATATACATCATTGAGCTGGACGCACCCACAGCACCACTAGCACACCCAAAATGTATTCCACAGCAAGAGAGTCACCCAGAAGATATGTGCCACCCATTGTCTTATTGAAAGACTGCTCAGTACAACAGGACAGATTCTCTCTCCCAAAAGAGTCAGATTGGACTCAAAAAACTTTGAAAATCAACTTCTTCTGAATATCCTGATGCATGCTCAATAATCCAGGTAGAAAAATCTAAAAAAGT
>NC_056503.1:23835521-23839274 GCF_014905685.2 Nematolebias whitei | reverse complement strand
ATATATATATATATATATATATAAACTACTACTTACTACTTGTACTGTTATTCCTACTTTGTGGTTTTTCACTTATCGCAGGTCTTCAGGGCATGGATCCCCCACGATAAACGAGGGACTACTTTATTCAGTTTTATTATAGTTAGAAGACAAAGTGTCAAGCTTGATGCTTCAGTTTTCATCAAACTGCATGAGTCAGTTTTACTGAGTGTATTCTCACAACATAAGGTTAGACAGGTTTTTTTTAAATATATATTCTTATTTTTTTTGTACATGAAAACCCCATGGGGGATAGTCGCCATTTATGCATGACTGAACTGGTCTGAACAACATAGGGTCAGCTGCTACACTGTAGGTGGATAACTGGGTGGACAGTATTGCTTTTAACATAAATGTTGGTCTAAAAAATGCTAAACAAGTTGGCAAATTAAAAGAAAAATGCTTTCCAGTTCCAGTAAAGTGGCTGATTTGAGCTCCACCTCAGTCTTATTCAATTTCTCTCGAGCACAGAGAGCTCTGTCTGCTGCGTTATTGTAAACCCATGCTGCTGACTGGGACTGACGTAACACTGACTGATCTGATGTGTAAACCCTTCAAATGAATGTGCTGGGTTGATGCCAGTTGTGCAGCCTGTATGGTTTCTCATTCTGTCACTACCTCTCCCATTTTCCTTCTACAAGCTTTCATAACCTGTATTTTCCTTTTCCTCAGCTCTGCCCATGGGATTGTTTTAGATTCATTTTACAGGACTTCATGTTGCAGTGACAAAACCTGCTGATGCTTCTGTTGAAACAAATAGGTCTGATGTTTAAAGTGGACTTTTGTAGAAAGGTTGTGAACAATATTTTACCTTTTGTAGATAGTGATTTAAACTATTTCAAATTGAAAAAAATAAGAATAATTCTGATTAAACCAGACTACTAGTGAGCACAAGCCAGTGTATCTCTTGTGTCGGTCCCAAGCCCAGGTATATGATGAGGGTTGTGGCAGGAAGGGCATATGACATCAAACACTTGCCAAAACTAATACATAATTTCATCTAAGCAACACCATACCAGATCGGGTGAGGCCAGGGATAACAACAACTGCCATAGGTGCTGTTGACAAACATGGTGCATGAGAAAATTGTTCTACTGTTAGTCGAAGACCACGAGGAGGGAAAAATGTCAGGAGACAGAGGGAGAGGAGGAAAGTCAAGAATGTAGGGCCAAAGGTATTAACTCCTCATGTGGGGACAATGACAGGCAAAGGTAGAGAGCTGGCTGACATGATGCAGAGAAGGAAGGTATATGTTTTATGTGTCCATGAGGCCAAGTGGAAGGACAGCAAGGCTTGCAGCATTGGAACAGGGTCCAAACTGTTTTATCATGGTGTGGATAGAAAGAGAAATGGCGTACAGGTGGTCTTGAAGGAGGAGTTAGCAAATAATTTAGTAGAGGTGAAAAGAGTATCAGATAGGGTGATGTCCCTGAAGGTAGAATTAGAAGGTCCAATGCTAAATGTTGTCAGTGTTATGCTCCACAGGTTGGATGGGATGAGGAGGAGAAAGATACATTTTGGAAGGACCTGGATGAAGTGATGGAGCGTATTCCCAGGGAGGAGAGAGTGGTGATCGGAGCAGACCTGAATGGACATGTCGGTGAAGGAAACAGAGGAGATGAGGAAGTTTTGTGTCAAGGAAAGAAACCAGGAAGGACAGATGGTGGTGGTTTTTGCCAAGAGAATGGAAATGGCTGTAGTCAACACTTATTTCCAAAAAAGGGAGGAACATAGAGTGACGTATAAGTGCGGAGGCAGGCGTATGTGCATAGCCTCCTTCAGGGTTTAATTTGTACCAGATTCTGCCGGAACAAGATCTGGGAACTCTCTTATTTTGACAGGGTGCGTTCCGGTAACTGTTTGCTTGGATCCGGTAACGCTCAGGCCTAATAATAAATTTATGAATGAATTTGACTGCCTTGAATGAAATAAAACCTATATTGGATATGTAGACTGAAAACAATTACATAAGCACTAAGTTTAAACATAACGAGATTCCTAATGTCACATCAGAGCTGTGCTTTGCATTTCTGCTTCTGCTCTTAAAAAAATCTCCACCCCTAAAAGTTCAAAGTCATAGACAATTTTATTAAAAAAACACAAAAATATAATTAAAGTGTTGCACTTTTCATAAGTTCCTGCACTTTTGTTAACAATCTGATTTGTGAATCACTGCAAGATTTATCTGAACTTTCACTGAACTGCAAAATAGAGACGATGATCTCGGCTCATAAAGCTTCTGTCGTGCAGTCAGAGAATTTGAAGCCATGTTGGAGTGACCAGTTCTCAAACCTTAGATTCAACAAAATGTTTAATAAATATGGAATAAATGATGACAGTCTTAAATAGGCCGGTAAAATGTATGCTTTGTTTGCAAAAGTCGTGCCACCTGTCAATCAATCCAGTAGGCATGTCAGCAACTGACCAATCGGCGACCTCAATTTGTCCTGAAGTGAAATCCCCTTGCACAGCTGCAGTGGTTTTGTATTACGAATGTTTGCAGTCATAGAGATTTCAATAATAACTGAGTTTACAGCGTTTGTTTCATGTTAATCTGCTGTAATAAACCTTTGTACAATACACCAGAATGCAGGAAATTGCATCTACATTATTCAAAATTCTCTGGGGGAGGACCCCCAGACAGAGAACGTAGAGAGGTGGAGGTATGCATTTGAAAGAAGAGGAATGAAAGTCAGCCATAGTAAGACAGAGTACATGTGTATCAATAAGAGGGAGACAGTGTTATGACTTGGGAAATACAGAATTGTATGAGACCCGGAACGAGACAGACGCAGGTGGATACAACAGTAACAGTGTTTATTATTTACAGTGGATAATAGACTGTTGTTTCTCTGCAGCTCCTGGAAGAGGAAGGAATTGGTCAGAGGAGTACGGCAGCGTTAACAGGCAATGTTAATGTGATGATGTTTCTCTCTTACAGGTTTGAAGATGTCTTTGGGTCCAACTCCAAAATCCACGGAAGAGCTACAGAGGGAGACAAGGCCAAGGGTCCAACAGGACAATGGAGGAAGGCAACTGGTGGCAGGCAAGGCACGAGGAGAACCAAGACAAGGCACGAGGAGAACCAGGACTAGACACGAGGAGAACCAGGACAAGACACGAGGAGAACCAGGACAGGACCAAGGCAACCAGGACCAAGGAGACAGGATCACTGAGGACAAGAAAAGCGGGTAAGTAGATTTACTTAATGTAAATGTACAGGCCGGAGGCACAAATACCATTGATGGGCAATGCTCCAGCGAAGAGTATCACTGGACTGCAGTCTTATGTAGTGGAGGTACTCGTCAGGGTGATGGCCGACAGTTGGTGTAAATTAGCAGCCATCTTGGACGAGGAGCTGCAGTTAGTTGTACTCTTACAGACAGGTGGAAAAGTGAGGCTACAAGGAGCAGAGGTCACAAAGGTGCATGACTTCAAGTACTTGGGGTCCACTGTCCAGGGAAATGGAGAGTGTGAAAAAGAGGTGAAAAAGATAATCCAGGCAGGATGGAGTGGATGGAGAAAAGATTCAGGAGTGATTTGTGACAAAATAGTGTCAGCAAAGGTCAAAGAAGAAGTTTACAAGACAATTGTGAAGCCAGCTATGTTGTATGGTCTGGCAACAGAGACATTGACAAAAAAGACAGGAGAAAGATCTGGAAGTATTAGACATGAAGATGTTGAGGTTCTCCTGAGGAGTGACAAGGATGGATA
>NC_056503.1:23831796-23835421 GCF_014905685.2 Nematolebias whitei | reverse complement strand
TATATATATATATATATATATATATATATATATATATATATATATATTTATACAGCGTAAAAGCTAAGTTATGCTACTACCATCAAATGTGACTGAGTACATCAATTAAAATGACCCTAACGTTAATTTTCAGCCAGGACTTTCCAGTCAAGCTCTTCTCTTAATAAGTGTCGGAAATGCATTTACTGTCCTGAAATGTAATTGAAGTGCTCCTCCTCTGGGAATGCACATTTCTGTTGTCTCTGATGTGCAGAGTGGCAGTGAAGCTGCAGCTCTCAACAATCATCCTTTAGGTACTGGTGGTACTGTGCTGACAGAGGGATGAGAGGAAATCCAATGAAACCTAACACCTCCTGGTTCTGCTCCTTGGTTTGTTGTTGATGGAGGATGTTCATAGTGACACTTTTTTCTTTCTGTTCTGCTCATCCATGCCTGCATCTCTCTCCTTGTTTTTCGCTTTGTTTTACCCTCAGCTGGCTAGAGTGCTGGCTCGTCCTTCAGTTGCTTTCAGCAATCTAATTACAATAACTACACCTTTGGGAACCATTTTTTTGGTTTGGCACATTGGGTAATAAAGAGCAGCAATTACATGCTGTGATTCATTATTCACTGCAGTCATGTGACATGATAGGACTTTTTTTGGGGGGCAGCAGGTAAATACACAATCTATTTTGAGTTGATTTTAATTGGATTGTATTCCTTTTAATTGCTGACATTATTAGAATGCCATGACTAATTTCTTTATCTTTACTCCACTATGAGTTCTAAACAGAAATCATGGTTAGCGCAAAATAACAATTAAAAAAAATTAATGGAAAATGACATTTGTAATAAATCTAATTCATTACCATTAATAGTGAAGCCATTTATAAACCTTTATTACCAAGTGATGCGTGCCCTAATATCATTGGCCAGTGGGCACACTAATGTGTTCGGTAATTGTATGCTCTAAGTAAACAATACTCCAGATGAGAAATTAGCTAGAGGAGTCCAAAAAATAAATACCTGTATGTGCCAAAGCTTTTTAGACCAGCTTCTGTCACAGTAATTACCATAAAGTTGGACATTTTCCTCAAAATAAAAAAAGCATCCAACAGATTATCAAGAAGCTGATGCAAATGAACTATATTTTCTGTAGAGACAGATATCTTTGGGCAAGGTACTCTCTTTGTTTGTATTCTTTAAAATTCAAAGGGGTCAAAATGTGTGAAAATGCATTCCTCAGAGGAACACAGATATAACCTGCCTCCTTTTAAACATTTTCATGAAATCTGTTTAGTTGGCGCAACTGGTAGAGCTGCTGCCTCTCAGCGAGCAGGTTGCCCTGGCTCAAATCCCGATCCAGGGGCTTTTACATGTTTTCTCTGTGCATTCGTGGGTTTTCTTCGGGTACTTCGATTTCCTTCTACAGATCAAAAAGATTATTGTTAGGCTGATTGGTAAATCTAAATTGTCCCTAGGTGTGAGCGAGAGGGTGAATGGTTGTTTGTCTCATTTGTCTCTATGCGTCCCTGTGATGGACTTGCGACCTGTCCAGGGTGTACCCCACCTCTCGCACAGTTATGTCAAGACATGGGTACCAGTGACCCCCACAAACCAAAATGGAAGAAGTCGGTAAAAGATAATGGATGGATGGATGTTATTGCCCATTATGAGGATGACTTTCAATATGTACCACCAGAAAATTTACCTCCATATCTGTAAATTTTATCGAGTCAGAGCCATACTAGTTTTTGCTAAGGTTGTTCAGCTGTGACAGCCATGTTGAATCTCTGAATCTGTTTGACTTTGAAAGTTAATTTCATACGATTGTTTTTTGAAAGGTTCATTGAAATATGTCCATGTCGTTGAGTTAATATTTTGCTCACGGACAAACAAACACGTTTATATTTCTGTCCTTATAGGATCATGTTGAATTTTATTAATTTCTGTAGCCTAAACCAGGCTCTAACCTTTACTAGTTACATGATGTTACAAATATTAGACATCAAGTTAGCAGACAGATGAAGACACAGAGTCAGGTATACAAAAGGTAAATGATTTATTTACAAGTGTAGGGAAATGTTCTGGGCTGAAAGGGAAAGAGGGGAAAGGCGAGTATCTGTAATTTTCTCAATTTTTGAAGAATGTATATAAGCAGTCTTTCTTACTTTTGGTTGTTTTACAGATCGTGTTGGAGAGGAGGGAGAAAATGAGGTCCTAGGTTTCCACAGGAGGATGAAAAGTGATCCATAAGATATGTGTATTGTTGGAGAGGGGAACAGGTTGAAGGTGCTTAGAAGTTTTTGATCCAGGTTGATGTTTGATGATTGCAGGAACAAGATCCATTCAATGGTACATGCTCTATTCAACCGCTGCTCGACTGCCTGGCTGACATCAGGGACTGGATGGCTTTAAACTTCTTAAGTTTCAATGAAAAGAAGTCTGAAGTCATGTTGTTCCCTCCCAACGACACAATCACAAACCACTGCATCGACCTCTCCACTCTAACCCTGTCAGAAAAACAAAGAGTCACTAATCTGGGAGTGATAATGGACCCTTCCATGAAACTTAACAATCATGTATCATGATTGTTAAATCACGTTTTTTCCAACTGAGGCGACTGTCTAAACTGAAGCTCATATTATCCAAAAATAACCTGGAGACAGTAATGCATGCATTCATTACATCTAGGCTTGATTACTGCAATTCACTCCTGTTTGGTATCAGTCAGACCTCCATTGCACGACTACAACTGGTCCAGAATGCAGCAGCCCAATTTTTAACCAGTACAGGCAAAAGAGAGCACATTACACCAATTTTGGCCTCCCTGCACTGGTTACCGGTTCACTTTCGAATCCAGATCAAAATACTGACGTAAGTCTACAAATCACTGAACAGTTTCGCCCCCCCTCCCCCATCTCTCTGATTTGCTACAACCATATGTCCCACCACGTCCCCTGAGGTCAGCGGACCAGTTGCTCCTCACAGTTCCAGGAACTCGTCTTAAGCGCAGAGGTGACAGGGCCTTCTCTGTAGCAGGAACAAGACTTTGGAACGAGTTACCTCTGCTTGTCAGACAGGCCCCCTCCCTCTCGGTTTTCAAGTCCCGTTTAAAAACTCACTACTATTCAGTAGCTTTCAACACCAAATGATCTCTCTTTTGATCCTGTATGCTCCACACTGGTTTGTCATCATTATCTGCATCGTTTTTATGTCTATATTCTGATTTACCTCATTTTGTATTTTGCTTTGTGTGTTACCTGTTGTTTTGTCTGTACAGCACTTTGGTTGGCCTTGTCGCTGTTTCAAGTGCTCTATAAATAAAGTGGTATGGTATGGTATGGAAAGATGATTACAGGGCGAGGTCACAAGGAGCAAGGAGGTCTTAGACGACACAGAGGAGCAGGACAAAGGACACAAGATAATCACAAGGTTAGTCAAAGGTTTCTTAAGGAATAAGTTTACTGGCTTTCCAGTGGGCCAATAGAAGGCGCTAGGGCGCCGCCCTACCACTCACACCACTCAGTACATTACCTTGAATTAGACATAAAAAATTAAATAAAAATGAAATGCTAAAATAAAAATATTTTGAAATATGGACTTCGTTTTTTTATTAAAAAAGAAACGTTTCGCCCCTCGTCCA
>NC_056503.1:23826239-23831696 GCF_014905685.2 Nematolebias whitei | reverse complement strand
TGGACTTCGTTTTTTTATTAAAAAAGAAACGTTTCGCCCCTCGTCCAAGAGGCTTCGTCAGTCTGAGGCCTAGCCATCTGGTATTACCCAGAAGCCACCCTGACTCTTGTGTTTCAAGCCTGCCTCAGATACCCCTGAAGTCTGGCCTTTTCACTAATGGTTTCAAAAACACAAAGTTTGTTTTCTCAGTCATCCAGGTATATAACAACAAAAAAGGTTGAATCATGTCATCTGGACTTCGTTTTTTTTATTAAAAAAGAAACGTTTCGCCCCTCGTCCAAGAGGCTTCGTCAGTCTGAGGCCTAGCCATCTGGTATTACCCAGAAGCCACCCTGACTCTTGTGTTTTTAATAAAAAAACGAAGTCCAGATGACATGATTCAACCTTTTTTGTTGTTATATACCTGGATGACTGAGAAAACAAACTTTGTATTTTGAAATATGTTTTTTTTAATTTTTTTATTTGTTTCGTTCAACATTGTCTGATTGATGATGTATTTCCATCCTGGGGCACAAAGATCTTTGCCCATGGACTCTCGTTAAAAGTTGTACATGCGCAGTAACTCCTCTTCAATACAAGAAAATAGGAGATATTCTGGGCGCACCACTCCTGCGCCCAGAGAATGCACGATACGAATCGTCCTTCTGGAACAGATTGTACCACTCCCAACCAGGCTATGTGTAGGAGAGGCTAGGCTGGCTGCTGCAGGTAGGCTTTAAGCCATTGAAAGCCCTTTATCTAATGCCTATGTTGCCATTTCTGACTGATATGCCTCTCAACTTTTAGATGTATCTGTTTGTGAAATAACGTTTAGCTGACTCTGTATTCTAAAAGTGGGAACAGGTGAGTTTGTTTGTTTGTTTGTTTCTGGAGCTAGCATGCTAGTGCTAGCCTCCAGGTTATTGTATTGGGCTCTGTGACAAATTAGTGCTTTTGCAACATTATTTGAATGTGCTTATAGAAAAAATAATTATCAAATATTAATACTTTTCTATACTAAATATCATTGATGGTATTGTTACACTATTTCTGAAAACCTGCATTTGATCTGGATAATGAAAAACAAGCCTTTTGCAATAAGTAAATAGTTCCTAATGTTAACATTTAAGCATTTAAATTGAAGGTACAGTACATTAAAATGGTGAAATGTTTTTAATACATTGTTTGCTAAGGATCGGTACAATATTAGGACCTTTATTATTAGGAATATTTAGGAGTACTCAAATAATGAGCTTGATTCTATTTATATTATGAACTTATATTACTATAGTAATGATAACCAGTTCTTGTCTAACTCTGACCTAAAGTCAATGAACACTTTAATCCTGAACTTATCCCCTCAACCAAAGATGACATTCCACCATAGAACTAAGGCTTTGGTCCTCCATAAAACTACTGTTCCTAAAAAGTAGGTGACTATACCATAAGAGGTCCTAAAAAGGTAACAAAACCAAGTATTACGTGATCGACCATCATGGAGTTGGGCTGTAAAAACCAATGCTGTTTTACTCTGAGTTCTGCAGACAGGGGATAGTGGTTGACTTAGAATGAAAAAGGCCTAGGGGAAAGGATACTAAAAGAAATCTATAAAAAGACAGTCTTTGTATTTATAACTACACTTAATATGGTTTGTTTGTATTTCAGCCTCTATTTGAATGTGTATCTGTTTGGTCAGTTAGTTTATAAAGATCTCATCTTGTATGTCAATTACAGCTTCAAAAGTAGATGCTGAAACATAAAAAAGAACCGCTGGCACTCTTTTATTCAATCATGTTTCATTTTACTGCTGCTGCAATGGCAAAGGAAATTTGATTTAGCTTTCCGACTGCAGGTCAGAGGTCCCATTATATCTGCAAAACCAGAAGGGGGAGAACTACTCTTGGTAAAAAGTGTAGGTGGAACGTTCCGTCTGTGGAAAAATGAAGAAAGTAATCAGCTCTTGTGTGAAGAAAGATAAGAAGCTGAGAATTAGGGATGTGTGCTCTTAGTGCTCTTCACCATGTGGCCCTTTAAGAGCTAGTTAGAAGTCTGCATTAACCCTGCAGGTTTTCAAGCCATGAAGTCTCATCGGAGACGTTTGTGACCCAAATAATAAATGAATCCCCCAAAAAGGTTAAAAATAAAAACAACTGGACTTCTATTTTGAAGCTGAAGACATTTCTCTTCCCATCTTTATCAGTTATTTCCAGGCTTTATCAATTATAAAATGTCTGGAGTGTGTGGAGTTCCAAGCTTCATAGAACTGCATGAGAGGCTTGGTTGTGGACCTAGATTCTGCTGCAGGTTAGACTGGAACTACTCGCTCTGTACAATGGAGGTTCATTAGGCTCTTTGTCTGCATGGCTCACAAAGTGATCTTTTGGTCACTTGCATGAATGTTTGCGTTGGAGTGGAACTGACTGGGAAACAGGCCTAATGTTGCAAGTTTTTGAAAGTTGAAATCTGAGACCTTGTCTGTTTAAAGTAGATTTTCCTCGTTTGACGTAAATGTCTTCCTTCATCCCCCTCTCAAAGCAGCTGTCCTCTTTGTCTAAAATATGAACATGTTGGTCCTCAACAGTGTCCCTTAACCTTGAGATGTAAGTCCACTGAATCGGGTCCTGAAGCGATAACTCCAGTGCTGAGCCATACTTCTGAGGATACGTTGTTTAGTTACTACAATATGGAGAACTGAACATTCCTGATGACTGACAAATTGGTTGTACTCTTTGTATGTTAGCATGTACTCAGTGCACTACACTTCTTTGTACTTGTTCTTCGCCATATATGTTTTACATACACATGTATATTACTGCATCACAGTTCAACCACACATTTTATAGTTTGTAATTTGTTTTTTTTCCAATATTTTTTTCCAAGACATGTTGTGCTTTTATTCTAATTTTCCATTTATATGTTTTCAAATGAGGCCAGGTAAACACCTGTTGTATACTTCAGTTAATTTCTTTCCACAGTGGTGTAGTTACAGTAAGACATCTGTGTAACTCACCGTTGGTTGATTTCAGCGCTCACTGATTAGAGTGGCTGCTCACATAATGTTGACTACTTACGTTCTGATGCATCCTCAATAATCCAGGCAGATATTGTATTTTGATTTGTCTTTCCAACCTCTCTATCAAGGATGTACACATCTTCATCCCTGAGAGCGACCGCTGGCTTGCAGATGAGTGTAGACTGCAGAGTCCTGGCCTGATGATGTTGCTCTTCTGTCCTGGGCCATTCTTTTGGCCAGTGGATGTTTAGTTTTCCTGATGTAAGACTGATCACAGCCCTCCTGACACTGAACAGTGTATACAATATTACTCTGTATGTGCAAGGGGACCTGATCTTTGGAATGAACCAGTCTTTGCTGTAATAAATTTGAGGAATGTTGGTTTGAAAGAGGAGTAGAGGAATCCATGTTTGTGAAGAGAACTCATTCATCGAAGGCCTCCATGTTCAACTGTCCTCCTCTTACTAGGGGTTGAACGACTACATAATTTTTAAACTCGACATTAACATAATAAAACTCAAGTAGAACTCGAGTAGTTGATGACGTCATAGGATCTAAAGATGCAAAAATAAATAAAACCGCAAATAATGTAATTTATTATTGACCAAAAAGAAAATGACCAATAAAACATTGGGAGCATATATTATGCTCCTACCATTTTTCATGCTGCAAATAAGTCACAGGAAAACCAAAACTATTAGTTATTATTATTAAGCTGCAAAAGTGTAAGAAATAACGTGCAGCACATCAAAAACAAATCTATAAACTTTGGGACGGTCGACCACCCCGCACCACCGCCAGCTGTGGTGCACATCAGGTTTAGTTTTAGAGATTAAAATGTTTATAGGTTTTTTATAGGTTTAGAGATTAATATTTTTTGCTTTTAGTTTTTGAAACAAGGTCAGAAGGAAGCTGGTTCTGGTTCGGTCGATTGGACCCGGTGCTACACCATATTCTGTTACCTGCAACAGTGCATGCAACACCGCCCCCTACGGTCACAGTATACGGTGGTCACAGAATATGGTATAACACTAGTTTGCAACGAGCTCCAAACAGTCAGGAAGTTGATTCATTTTCTGTTTCCTTACGGTAGTTGAACCAGAAGATTCATCTTTAGTGAAATATTTCCATACTATTGATGCATTTCTACCTGTTTGCCAAGACTGGGCCTGCTCCGCTCAGTCCTTCTGCTGGGAGGAATCCATTTGGTAGCTTCTACTAGTAGCCCAGCGCAAATCACGTGACACAATGACGTCACTGCAAATACTCTACGTGAAATTTAAAAACTCGATAGATGTCCTAGGAATCGACCTGTCAATTACTCGAGTAGTCTGTTAAAGCCCTACCTCTTACAATGCTGTTATTTCAAGTATCACTCAGCCCTCTGTGAATAGCAAGCAGCCGTCATGGCATGATGGTTCTCCTGTTGCATGTGAAAAGCTAGTATTGGCTGTCACCTGCAAACTGTTTGATCACTATGGGAAGGTGCTGCTTACTGAAGAAAGTCTTGGCTAGAAGATTAAACATTTCAAGAAAAAAAGAATCCTTCCAGAGGACCAGACTCAGCCTTGTTAGTTGGCTACTTACATGCATTGTTTTCTTAAGACTTGGATGTTTTTTTAGCACTCAAGGGCATCAAATAGTCCGTAAAAAGCTCCATCTGTCTTCCCCCATCTGTGTTGAAACAAGGAGCTGCTCTGAGCATGCTTACAGGTGAATCTGGTTGAGCGATGGAGGTTATCAACCATCTGCACATGCATTACGAATGACTCTAGAATGAGACTGGTAGTATGAACTGTAAACGGTGGCATCTTTAATCATAAGCAATGGTTTTATTGTTGCACTTTACAATATCCTTTTTTCCTAACATACGTTTTACTATTGTATAGGGGGAGTAAATTATATATTTAGCATACCTTCATTAAAGACTGGCAATTAGTGTTGTGTTTGTTCATGAATGATTCATTAAAATGAGCAAATCTTTTGAGTGAACAAACTGAACTGAATCACGTTATTAACTGATTTGTTCCTTTCTCAGTTCAGTTGAGCTCAGTGTGAGCATGCCGGTTAGGGGTGAACTTCCACATTCTGTGACTCACATTCACATTTACATTATGCATTGTGTTATGCATTTTTAATTAGAAAATAATTATTGTAGCTATTACTTTGCACACTTATAGGGGTTTATAGAGTTTTTTTATGTAGGTCAACATTGAGAACATTTTTCTGTGACAGGTTTGGTAACATGAACCTCTTAAGTAAAAATCATACATTTCAATGAAATCTCCCCCACAACATGAATGAAACAAAATGTTTGCCAAAAATAACTTTGGTATACATTGTTCCTCTGGATGTAACTTTGTAATTATTTAGATAATCTTGAATGTTTTGAATTTTATCTAAAAAAGGGCTTTTCTAACTAACATATGTTTTGTCCCAACTTTCAGGAAACAGCGTTTATATAT
>NC_056503.1:23801527-23826139 GCF_014905685.2 Nematolebias whitei | reverse complement strand
GAAGAAACGGGTAAAGATAATGGATGGATGGATGGATGGATGTTATATTGCCTAAAATATGTAATTCTGAAATGTTCAAGTTGAGATCAACAGGAAATAACACACTTTAAAAATGGGAGTAACAGGAAGTAGGAACAAATCATCACAACGATCTTACCAATGTTCATGAGTTAGTTGTGGGTCTAGCATGCAAGTAGAAGAATATGTAAAACCTATGTTTTGAAAAAAAAAAGTTTGCTAATATCTCATTTCCTAATCCCAAGACACACAGGAATGATGACTCAATGGCAGCACACACGCTTTAAAAAAATGTACATGCTTTGACCATTTCACAAAAAAAGGAAGTGAACTATGGTTTGTTTTTACTATTTAGTTGGAAATTGTCTTGTTTTTACATTATGTTTCATTTCAACATCTCCAGTTTAGATGGACACTTCATATGATTTTTATTTTATTTATTTATTTTTTGGGGGGTATAAAATACAGTTAAGCCAAATGGCAGAGTAAAGAACATTGTGGCTGTACTTGAAATGGAGCTGCCAACTATAAATAGAGAACAATTACAGGAAGAAAAAAAAAGTCACTTTTAATTTGGCAGTTTGGTGGATTTCAATTGACTAATGTGAACCAAAATACTTAACAAGCATACAGAAGATGAAACAATCTGGCTGCTGAAAAATACAATTGAAAAGGGAGACAAAATAAGACAGAGCTCAAGACCAGCATAAACTGAGAATGTTGAATGTATGTGGGTCATGAAAAATGACTAAAAGTCAATACAAGCACTAATGAGTTCACATTTCAGGGATGTGTAGGGACTGATGAACATCAGACAGATACACTCATGTCTGCATCAGAAACATTAAACTTATTAGTGTTAATTCCATCTTTGGCATTTACTGACTGAGTTGAGTATCCAGGCCTCTGATACATTATGCATCAGCCTTGAATATGTCCTTGAATAAGGTTCCATATATTTCACATACATTACAGTTGTAATCCATGCTAATAAGCTTAGACTTTATCCTGTTGAGCAGGGAAAACACAAGGGAATTACACCACTCAAGGTAAGATAAATATCATTAGGCAGCATGCTCAGCTTTTAGTGGGACATTTTAATGTCACAAGAGGCACAAAGGTGTGTGCTGATGGTGTACATTCTGCAGCTGGTGATTATTTACTCAGACAGGGCAAAAGACAATGGGAGAGTCTGCTTACACAGTGTGAATGTTGAGGTTTGGCTGCTTTACCGTGCCCTGACCTATAGAAGACTGTCACATTTACATATGACTCCAAAGAAAAGTAAACACAAGATTTAACTCACCTTTACTTCTTTTTCATAAAAAGTCAATATCCCAGTTCTTTTTCTTAAATTCCCACTTCATATGTGATACTTAGAGCAAAATAAATATAAAAGAGTGTTCAAGAAATCCAATTACACCAATGACCTCTCTGCATTGAACTGATATTCTGGGAAAGCAAACTCATCCCTCTCTGATTATTATTTTATTCACTATAATAAGCACTGAAAGCACTCGTGCTATTGTTTTGTGCCTCCAGCAAAACTCCTATTTGCCTCATAATTGTTGGATCCACTGACACTATCAAACTATTTCTTCTTCTTTTGTGCTTTAGATATGTTACAGTGCCGTATATAACTACATCAGTTAAGTTCTATACACATACAATTTCACACATTTATTTTTTTGCTTGATAATTAAATTTATCAGTATTTTGTTTATACATTTCAGTCATACACTTACAAAATATTAGATTTATTTTACTTGTCCTAGTATTAACACTGCTCTCCTTAGTCTGTGTGAGCCAGCTGAGCTTGCACTTTTATATTTGAAAATATTTGAACTAATAAAGCAACTCACTTGTAACCACAGGGCTGCAAAGTACATACAATAAAGAGCAACATGTATCGATAGTGTTAGAAATAAACACATCTCAAGCATCCTTATACAGTCAGACTTGCAGCATTGTCAATAGGTCAAGAGCATTATTGTTTCGCAAGGTTGACTCATATTAGCAGAAAAGATGGAGCTATATTTATACCAGTGTTTTCTTGATCTGTTAAAAAGCCATGGGTTATTTATTTGTACAAGAACAGTCTTATTTCCTGGTGGTACCTTTAACCCTACACCTGCTCCCACTACTTTGGGTTCTAATTCACGGTCATAAGGGGCACTATTTAAAATATTTAGTTTCTAAATTGACCATTGCATCAAAACAGCTAATACTCCATTATCATAATTTAACCATTATCAGAACAGATGCAAACAAGCACACACACATTGTATTAAACTAATGGTTAACGTAATATATCACAGAATATTTTTGTATACTTTTTTAAAATTTCATTAAACATTTATTTTAACAGGAAACAAATCCATTGAGATTATTAATCTCTTTTACAAGGATGTCCTGGTCAATGTGCAATGTGCAAACAAGCCATTACAATTACAGCAACAGTCCTAATAACATTAGCAGTAATGTTAAAATATTTACAACACAACATCCAGTAATAAGACATAAAATACAATGGAAGTTTTTTTTTTTTAAATCACACTTTAAGATACTTAAACATTAAAGGTGCAAGTTGTTTTATGACGTTTTTGTTTAAAACTAGATAAAGGAATAAAAGACTCCAACCTCAACTTAAGCTGCAGATAATTCCAAGACCATGGGCTGAAATAGGACAATCTCATCTTTTCTGACTGTGTGCATACAAAAGGTACCTTAAACTGCAGCCAGTTACTGGCCCTAAAGCTGTGTGTTCTGTAGTGATGGTAATTTATTAAAATGGATTTGTATATATAAATATACCAATGCTTCTTCCTTCAAATATTGAGTGAAGTCCAGCAAGGGTATATGAACTAGAATGGTAAATCCCAAAGGGTGAACCTGATATACACCTCAGAGCAGCATGGTAAATGAGGTCCAGTTTAGCTAAGGTAGTTGGGGAGGCAAATCTATAGATTGTGTCTCCGTAATCCAGCTGTGATAAAAACAAACTTGTTACAAGCTGCTTACAGGAAGACATATAAAAAAAAACATTATTTCAGTCTATACAATAAACAGAGTAAACTTTAGATTTTTTAAAATTAGATAGGCTATGTAATGTGATGTTTAAATTAGATCATCAGAGGTAGAGCACATGTTGAAAAACTGGAAGATAAAGATACAGAGGTCAGACTGAGATGGTTTGGGCATGTCCAGAGAAGGAACCATGACTACATTGGTAGACGAATGTTAGAAATGCAGCTGCCAGGAAAAAGGCAAAAGGAAAGTCCAAAGAGGAGATGTATGTATGCAGTTAGAAAGGACATGGAGGTAGATGGAGTGAGGAAAGAGTGAGATGGAGGAGAATGACTCCCTGTGGAGACCCCTGAAGAGGAAAAAGCTGACATAATAATAATAATAATAAGGATAATTCTAATTGATTTGACCAAAGAGAATTGCTGCTATCCCAAAATAACTCCAATCTCAGATTGTATACTTGTTCATGCAAATGTTATGCTATAAATCTTAATGTTAATATTGCTATCAGTTACACATTCAGTTATTCACATGTAGCGCCTGTACCATGTAGCCATAGAGTTAACCAACAGGTTAGGCTGAAGTGTAGTACATTGGTCGGGGCCCTTGGAATGCTATTTTATAGGTAGCCATTCTAATAGCTTACAGGAGATACAACTTACTGTTTATACTGTATTTAGTTTAATGGTGGTGCCTCCACTTAGCAGGGAAGTATGACTTTACACTTTGTTTAACCCACTAAGTATTTAATTTGTTTCACAAATAAACTTAAACAAAACAATGTTTAAAAAAAAAGTAAGGCTTTTCAAACATAAAAGTCAACCCCAAAATAACCCGTTGAAGGCCTGACTCATGGGAGCTAAAAACAAACAGCTCGATTGCTCACTGAGCAAATAAAATAAAAAGCATGTGCAATGGTTTAGTTTTGTACTCACAAATCCTTCTGAGTTCAAGATTGGATCGGGAAAAGATAGATGTGGAGACCCATTTGATATGGCACTGAGTAAGATAAGTAGACAGGTGATGTCACATGAACACTGAGATCCTTCCTGACAGCAAATCTCAATGGTAGGGACCCAAAGACTGAATGGGGAACTTCTAACTCATCCAATAGGTCCAAAGATTAGCTCCTGGTCAACTGTACACATTAACAGTTCTCAGTCCTGTATGTTCCTTACTAAAACACACTTGCTTCTCATATGGAGCCATTAAGAGCTTAAACAGCCACTAATGTTAGAATTTAATGTCAATATACAAAAACTTGAGCTGTTACATCATTTAGCTAGCTGCTACATTATGCTAGCATGCTAAAATGCTTGTTACACTTAGTATGGTTTTCATCTACACACTGCATCATTCTGAAACAGCATAAAACATAGACAAAGGTATTTACCTTTCATATGCTTCCTAAAGTATGTTACAGTTGGCAACTCTGCATTAACTGTTGTAATGGACAGCTTTACTCTGTTATTGACCCACCTCTGCGTTGCTGTGCTCTCTTGCACTTGTCTGCCCTTCACACTCACCCACGTTTCATGCAGCGTACTATTAATCCCGCCCACTTCCATCTGATTGGGCAAAATAAAATGTTTAACGAATGCAATACAAAACAAAACTGAACAAGATTAACACTTAGCACAACTCAAAGAGTAGGTTGTAACCTTCCACATGGCACCCATGTGCATCACTCTTCAAATAAACTTTTATGTGACCTTCAAGGACGTAGTAAAAATGACAACCAGCTGTTTCAATCTGCTTAAAATAGATTTTTTTTTGACCAGATATGAATTGTTTTCAAATGATATATTTTTAAATGACAACATTTTTTTTCTTTCATATTTGTTTCACTTTTATCACTTAAACATTGTTTTTTTTTTTTACTCAAATGATATTACTATAAACTTAGTTTAACATTTGGTACTATATAGGTAGCACAGTTCAAACTGGGCTACACACACACACACACACACAATTTCAGAATAGCATCATAGAAACCACAGATGTTGCTGTTAGCAAATGCAAATAGCAGCAGCTAGCTGTATCATTCCCAAGCAGCCTATAGCTCCACTAGCAGGAATTTCACAATATTTTAGTCAAAGTCAGTGAAATAGTGAAATTGTAGTGACATAATGTTACATAATTAGATCAGAAGTTGATGAGTACAGAAAAGTTGCCTTGTTACTCATGCATCAACTATCTTTCTTGAATTTACAGTGAATTTTGTATTATAGAAATGAAGATGTAAATTTGTTTGATTGGGTGCTAATTGATAAGTGATCATTCCTAAACAGGGATAGAGAGTAAAAAAAAGTGTCTAAAATGTTTCTAGTACACATTTTTTTAAGAGTAAAATAGACATTTGCTAACAATTTGACTACTTAATTAAAATACCATCTGCCCAATCTATCTAAATATTGTACACAATATCAATAAATGTAAAATAAATGGTCTAAATAATCCAGTGTAAAATAAAAGCTTAAGCTGTTTATGAACTTGCTGGGTTTGGTAATTTGTTAATTTATTTGTTTTCTTATCTTTGGGCCCACAATTGCAGCCTTGACCTTGCCAAACAAAAAGCTCATCAAAATAAACTAAACGACTTATAACAGTGTAATTCAAAGCAAATTGCTACTTTAAAAAAATCACACATGTGAACAGCTATAAGCTAGAATTATTTTCCAAAGGCAGCAACCCATTTTGATCTTGCTTTGACTAATTATTAGCTCTTCAGTGCAATTACAATGGGACTTTTTTCCATTCAAAGGTCATTCAAAGATCTATTTACAAAAGTTAAGATCTGTATTTTTCATTACTTTTCTACAAAAGCCCACTTTAACAGAGCCATACTGTTGCTTTAACACATTTTATCTGACGACACTATAATAAGCATACATGGTCCAGCTTCTTTAAAGCTGATGTAAGTCAAGATCAACTTTTACGTAAGTGCCTGTGTGAGGCGAAAAGCCTATGGTCAGAAGGGAACAATTAAATCGTGTTCGGCAAAAGGCATACATTTTTCATGTGGTAGTCCTGACAACGGTGTTACTTCAGCATTAAATTCACTGCTGAAATGACCTCTGCATTGCCATCAGAATTCAACACCATATGGCTTTATAATTAAACCTTTCATGTTCAGCACCAATAATAACTCTCAGAATGCAAGATGGTTAAATTATGATTCATTTTGTTGTTGAAGGGCAAAATGCTTATTTTTTATTTAGAATGACAGCTCACAAATGTGATATTTTTAGATGAAGCTATAATCAGAGTCATATCACTCGTGTCTTTGTCTCCTGTGTCCTAGAAACAATAGAATCAAGGCAAATGAGAGATTATCTTCTGTGAAGGCTTCTAAAGATGCTCTGTGAAGATCTGATGCTTGCAGCTGAAAGAGGGGAAATTAAGGATTTTCCCCCCTCAATCATTCTTTCTTTCTTTTTTTGTTGGCAAGATGAAAAGTATAGAGGTCAAAGAAAAAGTATGGAAATTTGAGACGGGACAGAAAAATTGATAAACTAAATAGACAATAGCAGCACATTTAGGCACTCTTGGTGTTTAATAATTGCATAGTGGAAGAGAAGGAATTCTCCTGCCTGCATTAGCACTGCAATGTCAGTGAGGACTAGTGTGTATCAATAGATTTAGGAATGGATTTCTGCAGAGCTCCTGCAAGAATTTATTTTAACACCCACCTACGCACTTGATTAATTTGCCATTGGCTGAGTTAAATTAAAAGAACTTTTCTAAAAATAGCATCTGTAACAATCTGCTGGACTCAATGTACGTTACAATGTGGCCAACTTGTGTGTGCATGTGTTCATCTGTTGTCATGTGAGGTGTAGGAGTGTGACACCTTGTAATTTATCAGCACATTGGCACTAGAAGTAGGCATGACGTGGAGGTGAAGAAGGAGGCAAAGCACTGATGCCCAGCCAGCTCATGCTACGACTCACGGTAGTGCAAAAGAGCACACCATGTGCACAGTTAAAAAGAAGAAAAGAGAAAGTGGGAGGCAAAGGAAGGATCAAGGGCAGCTGGTAAAAATAGCTGCCCTTGCTGATATTTTTCTATACCTTATAGCAGTTCTCCTTGAAATAATATCAAGTATACACACATAGAGTGTCTCAGGGCAGCTGTGGAACAGGGAGGGGCAGATCAGCATGCCCAGAGGACAGATCAGATCCGTTATGGTATGGTAATGCTTTTGGAAAATCTCAGGACATACAGTTCACTTATTTCCCTATCCTGGTTTAATGATCTCAAGCAGACAGAAATTTAGAACATTAACAGAAATCTGAAGTCAGAGGTGTCAAGGTTATGTATCGTTTGCTTGTCCAGAACAAACACGAATCGTTTTCAGCTGAGCTATAAAACACACATTCAGTGTGAACTTACCTACAGGCCTGCAACATGTTGAGTCAGGACAATTCAGGAGCTCTCTACGTTGAAATGTTTTAAAGGGAAAGGTTAAAACTTCAATAAGTCCATTTATTCTGCAAAAGTCCATTCAATGACTTTTCACAAACTTTTGAAAATGCACTTACAACACCAAGGATATGCTCAAGTAGAGTAAAACATTCCAGCAAAGACGGATGCTCTTGCAACACTAAACTAAATATTATTTTTAATGTAATAAATAGGGATAGTAAATAAATAGTTGTCATCATTCTTTGTTAAAAAACAGGTCTCTCTTGTAAATGATTCATCGAGGCTCAATGAGACTAACCTGTATAAATAAAGGTTGAATGAAAAAAAATAATAACACAAAACAATAAATAACATTTTCTACAACTAAACCAGCTCAGGGCAAACTCAGGCAATGTGCAAGCTAAAACTTTTTCCAAGGATTTTAAAGTGTGAATGAATTTCCCTGTCATTTGCTTTTAACCATAATGCCAACACTTTATGTACAATAGGCACAATATCCTGATAGTATGATCGATCTGGGGGAAAGTATCAACATCTCATGGCATTACAGCATTAAAACAAAAACAGTTAGTTATGATGGGTTAAAAGGGTTGTACTTAGTGAGGTTCCAAAAGGTGACAAAAAATATTTCTTCATTACAGTGGTCATCCAGAGTGATAAATTCAATCAGCCTTTTTGTAATCCTTCTAACCTTATTGCTGTGCTGTAAAAACTTCTCTGTTTCTCCTTAGTTGCCTCCAAAGAGTGTTACTTCACCATGTTACCTTTAAGAATTAATTGGATGAACTGTGTGTACTCAGCACAGTGGTTAGGCTTAAAATATCTAATTCATTTGAAGGTATTAAATATAGCTCTGTCACTACCACCACAAGACCAAAACTAATTGTACACATTGCAAGTGCCTACTTAACTGCTTTTATTTTGTATTTTTGAATACTTCCATACTGCAGAATTGCTGGAATGTTACATCACAATGTTCTACAGCAACTGCATCAAGGCACATTTGAACCATAGGTCAACAACAGGGATCAGGAGTTGAGTGTGGTCAGCTACTCAGATACTGATCAATAAAAATGACTAACTGGAACCCTTATCTGATACTCCTATTGCCTCAAGACACAGATAACATTTAGAAGGCAATAAAAACTATTAGTCTAATTTACATTTTTACTCAGTAAAAACATCTGCCAGGTGAAAAAACGAAAAGAGAAGCCAATGTTAACATCATCTCAGTGAATATAGCTGAGGGCACTTGAAGCAAGATGGTACATTTACATAACAGAGTAACATCATCGTGTCACCATGAGAAGGTGTTAAACAAACATCACGATTAAGAGTACTAAATGATGAATGTTCTCACCGTGTAAATTAGAGAACATACTGGAGGCACAGTGTAACAGAGATATGTTAGGGAGAGGAGACATACAAAACATAACAGAACGATTCACTAATTTGAGGAGCTGTATCTCATCTTTCCTGTGGTGAAGCCAGTCACCTGCTGAAGGGAAAAACATGACTTATGAAGAGCACTATGCACAAAAAGAATGTGAAAATCTAGCCACATATTTGTATTTCTAGTTCATCATATACTGAAGCTTGAACTAGAACTTTTTTTTTTAATTAAACATACAGGGAATTAGTTTCAAGTTTAGCCTTTACTGAAGATATGGCTTACAGAAGCTGTGGCGTGAAGGTCATTGGTGCCTGTTGGGACGGCAACCAAAGGACCCCATTGGTGATGAAGGCCATCAAGCTGAAGAAGGAGGCCTTCAGGACTCGGTTGCCCTGGAGGACTGAAGAAGCTGACAGGTACAGGGTAGCCAGAAGGACTGCTGCTTTAATGGTTGTGGATGCAGAAACTCGGGCATGGGAGGAATTCAAGGAAGCCATGGAGAATCCTCAAAGCCTTATCTCTGCTTTATCTGGATGATATAGTTCAGCTAGCATATTCAGGCCAAGAACTTCAGTGTGCACTGTGGCAGTTGTCAACTGAGTGTGAAGCAGCTGGAATGAGTCATTTCCTCTGAATCTGAAGCCATGGTTCTTAATTGAAAATGGGTTGAATGCCCCTCCAGGTCAGGGCGAAGATTTTGTCTAAGGTGAAGGAGTTTGGGTATGGTATCTGGTTATCTTTTTCATGAATAATGGTAAGATAGAATGGGAGATGTATTGACAGAGTGGGGTCTTATCCTCAGTAATGAAGGTGTTGCTTTGGTCAGTCTTGGTGAAGAAAGAACTCAGTCAAAAGGCAAAACTCTCAATTTACTGGTCTGTCTACTTTCTGACTCTCACCTATGGTCATGAAGTTTGGATCATGACCAAAAGAATGAGCTCCATGAGGCAAGCAGCCAAAATGGGCTCAGCCTTAGAGATATGGTGAGGTAATCCATCATCCGGAGAGAGCTCAGAGTAGCGCTGCTGCTCCTCAACATTGAAAGATGTCAGTTGAGATGGTTCAGGCATCTGATTAGAATGCCTCCTGGATACTTGTAGAGATTTTTTAGACATGCTCCACTGGTAAGAGGCCCATAGAAGACCCAAAAGTTTCTGGAATGATTGTGTACCTTCTCTGGCCTGGGGTCCCTCAAAATGTGCTGGAAAGAGTTTGCTAAACATCTGTTTATCCACATAAGTAAACTCTTGATTCAATAGCCACTTCTCTCACACTTCCTAGCACACTAATGTAGTGCTAAACTAGTGGCACACAATACAAAGATATGCTAGCTAAGATACTATAGTCGTAGCTAGGGCTGAGTACCGAACCGTGGTTCTTAAATGGCACCCACCGAACTGCACCGGTCACTCTTTTTTCAATGTCAGGTTTCGGTATTGGCTGTAACGTGTCACGTGGTTTCAGCACGCAGGCAGGTACAATGCAGACATATGACAAACAGACTAAGTGTACGTGTTTACACTCAGAGCTGTATAGAGCTGCCGTACCTAATCTATGTATAATGTATGCCTATGGTGCTGGTGACGCCCACAGACGGGGTTCACGTGTGCAGAGCGTGTTGTCGAATGACTTCAACAAAACACAAGCAGAAAGTTGCTCCGTTTTTCTCTGCAAGAAGAGAGATGGACAGTAACATCCCCCCTCCTCCTCTCAGCATTAGTCAGTCTGTGTGTGTGTTAAACGTACTGAATCAATATTCTACAGCCGGACTTGTCTTTATCAAAAAACTCGTGAGGACAGCTCCATGTCTGTGTTTCAGCTGGTAAGTTTACGTTTGTTAACGTTACTGCAGCTTAACACGTACATCACTGAGAGTTATAGGATCCATGTAATGCTAACTTTAAGATATTAGTGTGTAAATTTATTTTATCTACGTAGCTAGCTAAACTCAGAAGCTAACTAAAGATTGACAATAACAGATGAAGCTTAGTTTGTAAAACTGCTCATCCATCCAGTCAGCTGCTTAAACAGTTCACCTAATGTTCACCGTTTGTTTATGTTCTCCTCACAGAAGGTTCTGACCCAGATGTGAGGACAGAGAGACAAAAGAAAAAAGTGAGGTGGGGGCCACAGGACAATCGCAAACTTTGTTGTTAAAAGTTTGCCTTTTTCTACAGTGGAGGCTGCATGGTGGAGGTAAGTTAAGCTGTAAAGGATTTTGTTGACCAGTTAAGTTTTTATCTCTCAGTCTAGATAATGTTTTTTGATCAATAAGAACACAACCATGTTATTGTTGATGTTTTGTGTTCTGATGTCAATTAGGGAGATGATAAGAGCCCTAAACCCCAGAGAACCACAGAGAAGATTCAGGAAGAGACACAGAGGTGCAGATGTCTGCCATAAACCCTAACCCCAGTGAATCCAGTGACCTGCTGGTAGGATGTGAGGGACAGTATGTCAATGCTATCAAACTGACAACCAGGTATCTGTGTGTGCAACAATCATCATCTACAGCCTCAGAGTGAACATTTTCTACTGTTGGAGACACCCTCAGCCAGGAGCAGGATTGTGTCCACAAGAACAGACATGTTGATTTTTCTGAAGAAAAACTGTTAAGTGAAAACAGTCCTCAGTGTGTAGCATTAGACACTGACATGTCACTGGTTTGAAACTATTCTTTTGAACTGGAAATTTGTTTATTTTTATGTAAGAAAACTGCTTGGAATAGAAATACCAAAATTAAAAAATAAAATTCACAATATGTACTATAATTTGTAACGTAATTTTATTGTTGTTAGAATTAATAGTAATTACAAAATTGGTACAGAAAAAAGAACCCTCCAGGAACCGACATTGAAGTGAAGGTACCGACAACGGTACCGATACCAATTTTTTTTAGAAGGTACCCAGCCCTAGTCGTAGCATTCTGCTTCTCTCACGTATCCTAACAACCTATATACAACTGCTGGGACTAATGTAGCACTAAGCTAGCACACAGCACAGAGGTGTCTCCACCTCCTACCCCTACCCCATTGACACAAGTCAAGTCAAGGTTCTTTATTGTCAATCTCATCATGTGTGGTACATGTAATAGAATGAAATTGTGTACACAGGGTTGCAGTTACATCCAACAAAAGTATAAATTGTAAAGAAAAACAGTAGTAAGATCTAAGATATGAGCTAAGAAATATGCTATACTAAGAACAGCGACAAGGCCAACGAAAGTGCTGTACAGACAGGAAAACAGGCAACACACAAAGCAATATACAAAATGAGGTCAATCAGAATATAGACATAAAAACGATGCAGATAATAAATATGACGACTAACCAGTGTGGAGCATACAGGTTCAAAACACAGATCCTCTGGTGTTGAAAGCTACTGAATAGTAGTGGGTTTTTAAACGGGACTTGAAAACCGAGAGGGAGGGGGCCTGTCTGACAAGCAGAGGCAACTCGTTCCAAAGTCTTGGGCCAGCTACAGAGAAGGCCCTGTCACCTCTGCGCTTAAGACAAGTCCCTGGAACTGTGAGGAGCAACTGGTTCGCTGACCTCAGGGAACATGGTGGGACATACGGCTGTAGCAGATCAGAGAGATGGGGGAGGCGAAATTGTTCAGCGATTTGTAGACATACAGGAGTATTTTGAACTGGATTCGAAGGTGAACAAAATCAATACGCCAAACAACAGCAGCACAAACATGAGCCTCTGTGAGCAGATGAGTATGAATTGAACACAGCAGCATGAGATAAATCATCAGCATGAGATCAGCAGCATGGATAGTCAGCAGTACATATCAACAATCAAAGTGGCATTCCAGTGATTTTTTTCCCCCACAGTGATAATCCTGATTAGGGATTTGTGAGTCCAATAGCTTCAGGGTAGAAGCTGTTCCTAAAAACAAACAAACAAGAGATGAGTGCCCTGCCAAGCCAAGTGGCCAAGGAGAAACATTGCATGTGGTGTGATGCATTGTTATAGATACCCAAGAAAACCAGGAGTAGATTTTTAGTGGTTTGAGTATTCTTCTATTAATCAAGTGGGATGGATTTGTTCATGAAGAAATAGAAAACAGCACTGGGTGGACTAATATTTCATGGTAAATGTGTGTGTGTGTGTGTGGTGGTGGTGGTGGGGGGGGGGGTCCCAAATTAATATTTTTTTAATGCGAGGGGGACACGTCCCATTCACTTATATTTGTTGTGACACTTAAGCCTGTCTCTGCCTCTCTGCCAGATTATCTGATTGCCTCATGCCTGAATTAATCCAGCATTTTTGCTCCTTCTCTCTCTTGCTCCTGTTAGTTTTCTGTCCTTTTTGCCTTGCCCATAATAATAATTTCTGCCCATCAAATATCTGGACCTCGACTATTGTTCTGTCTTCTGACCACAGACTCCCACTAAATCCCTCTGATAAGTATCACCTTCTCTTCCTCTCCGTGAATGACCCATGTCTGTTAATGGACCATGATCTCAGACCCCTGACTCAAGGAGCTGTTTGTCCCCAGAACCAAGCTCCACAAACTAAATAGGAGTGATTGATGGACCTTCCATGTTACACTCATGAATCACATTATCTGGCTGTACCTATGTACCCCCAAACCTTCCTCCCCTTTGATGTAATCACAGCTGCTGCATTTCAGCTCAAGATTAAGCTTTGCAGTTTAAGTTGATGTACTCCCTCAGGAGTTCCCTTCCTGACAAGTTTTCAATGAATCTTTTCGTTCACTCCTGTGTTGTTGTTGAATTTTGAGGTCCCCATTATAATTCACTACAGCCTCTTCTGATTGTAACACTGACTTTGTTCTGGATGCACAAAAACATGTTCTGTATGCAATCTTGATTTTTAGGGTGGTGTAGAATGACTAGGGTCATACGCTCAACAGTGAGTACATCATGTTACCCTTGTAGTTTGTAATAATGATAGCACATCTTATTTACTAAATCAGAGCCTCTTATAAATCCCAGGATCAAATTACAAGATAAAGCAAAAGAAGTAGAACAATAAGTTTATTAAATAGTTAAAACACACAGTTATCAAACATAAGGTAACACATGAACAGCAGGTCTCTCTTATAAATGAGTCCTTGTGCCTCAATGAGAGTAACCTGTATGTAAAAAAAAGGTTGAATGAAAAATAACAAGATATAATCAAATATCGTTTGACCAATTGTGTTTTCAAGTGCAGAGAGAGAAAATGCTAATTAAAATCTAAAGTGAGTGAGTTCAAGAGTTGTGGTTCCATCTATCTTTTTGAGAACAGTCATTTACTTCTGATGGAAAGCATCTACCTTAGATGACCTTTCAAAACCAGGGCACAAAAGTGGCTTCCAGCTGCTCACTTCTCATGCCAATGTCCAGTTTCATCAATACCTGTGATGGGACTTGATAAGGTGATGTTTGGCTCAGCATGATATCACTTACCCCTTTTCACCAAGATCTCCAGGAACAATATTTTAACATCTTATCTTCTGTGCTATAGGTATCCACTGAGATAAACTGACAAACTAAAAATAATTGAATTTAAACAAGATTATTTTGACTTTGATATTGACATTTTTGTCTTTAAACCCAGTATCACATGGGTCAGTAACATTAACAATGTACTGAAGTGTACACAAAGACTCTTATGGACATAAAGAACAAGGAAATCCATGTCCCTTGCCTGTTACTGGGGCCCCACCCTGGAGCCAGGCCTGGGGAAAGGGCTCATTGGCGAGCACCTGGTGACCAGGTCTCTACCCATGAGGCTCGGTCGGGCTCAGCCCGAATGAGCATCATGGGTTTGCCTTCCTGTGGGCCCATCACCTGCAGGAGGGGCCATATGAGTCAGGTGCATAAATCCATGAGCAGTGGTCGAAGGTGGGGACTTTGGCGCTCTTTGGCACTCTGACTGTTGCTTACCAAAGCTGGCTGTTAGGACATGGAACATGACCTCTCTGGTGAAAAGGAGGCTGAGCTTGTGCGTGAGGTTGTGAGGTACTGTCTAGATATAGTTGGGCTCACCTTGACGCCCAGCATGGTCTCTAGAACTGATCTCCTTGAGTGGGCTGGACCTTATTCCACTCGGGAGTTACCCATAGTGAGAGGCGTCGAGCTAGTGTGGGTATACTCTTAGGCCCCCAACTTGGTGCAGTGTGTTGGAGTTTTCCCCAATAGATAAGAGAGTAGCTTCCCTGCGCCTTCGGCTGAAGGGACAGGCACTGACTGTTGTTTGTGCCTATGCACCGAAAAGCAGTTCAGAGTATCCAGCCTTCTTGGAGTCATCAGCAGTGGTACTAGAAGGTGCACCAACTGGGGCTCCTTTATTTTGCTGGGGGACTTCAATACCCATGTGGGCAATGACAGTGTGACCTGGAGGAGCGTGATTGGGAGGAATGGTCTCTCTGATCTGAACTCAAGCAGTGTTCTGTTATTAGACTTCTATGCTAGTCATAGTTTGTCAATCTTGAACACCATGTTCGAACATAAGGGTGTCCATAAATGCACTTGGTTTCAGGACGCCCTAGGTTGTAGATCAATGAATGACTTTGTAATCATGTCATCTGATTTACAACCATTTGTTTTGGACACTTGGGTGAAGACAAGAGCTGAGCTGTCAACTGATCACCACCTAGTAGTGAGTTGGATCAGATGGTGGGGGAAGATGCTGGACATACCTGGTAGACCCTGTTTCACTTACCTGAGTGAGGTAGACAGGACACGTGCCACGCCCTCACTGCAGCCTTTCTCCTCCAAGGGATCTGAAACTAATCCTGAGGCTCAGGTATTACTCGTAGCTATTTTCCAGGACAGCTTAGTCTAAGGCTGTGTTGAGATGATTCACCCAGACTGTTAACTACCTACTATCTGTGCACCACACCCAGAATCTCACCTCGTGTCTCGCCTGACCTAGCAGCAGGAGTGGGGATGTTGGACAGAAGAGAAAGCGCACGTTCACGGCAGCTCATCTCCTAATTTAGCGTTGCAATTGTTATCCGATCTGGCTTTGTTTAGAATCTAGGTATAAGATTCTTGGATGTTGTTTTATAATCAAAGCTACAAAACCTTTAAAAACCTCCTGAACTTTTTGTTGTTAACATTGAACCAAGTTT
The DNA here is from genome assembly GCF_014905685.2 of Nematolebias whitei. Classification (NCBI taxonomy): domain Eukaryota; kingdom Metazoa; phylum Chordata; class Actinopteri; order Cyprinodontiformes; family Rivulidae; genus Nematolebias; species Nematolebias whitei. The sequence goes on along the minus strand of NC_056503.1, from coordinate 23,810,181 downwards.
TCCATTTCCATGAACAAAGGGGTGTTGAAATAAGAATCCAGAATTGTACGTTTTGCTTTGCTTTAATCAATGATTTTGTAGGGGAACAGCAGTATGCACAATCCAACACAGTGATTACAGTCAATTACACAGAGGATACATGATGATTAATACTCAGAGTTTTAGTTAGTATTCAGAAGTTGATCATTCAGCTGGGCAAAGTAGTTTTCTGTTCCCGAGGGGAGCTGGAGGATAGCTGTAGGCTTGCTCCATTCAGCCTCAGCTACTTTCCTTCTGGCCGGCCACGCCCTAGGAACTCCTAGGTCGTCCTGACTCACTCAAATGCTCCAAAATCCTCCACAATCTCTCCCAACTCACAACCTGATCCAATATATTTTATCTCTCACTACCTCTACAAACTTTCTGCAACTCCAAGCGATGGAACCCAATATGTAATCAATCTCTCTGCTTACTAATGTATAGGCTACCGCTCTAATTTGAAATACAGATTGACAGAGGGCAATATCTTGGAGACATCTCGTTACCATCGTTCTCTGATGGAATTCCTGAGAAACCCGGCACAGTAAGGAGCAGATTACCTCACCCGCTTCTCGAATGAGGCCACCTCAGATTCACCAGCTGGTCTGAATTTGAAGAAAAGGTTTCGGGTAATGATCCGGGCTGAAGTGAAGAATTACTCCAAAATGAAGTTCTTCCTCCGGATCTGTCCTGTTCTTCCCTCAACTGGAACCGTCAAGACACGTCCTGTAATCCACACGCTCCGGTAGTTGTTCAGCCCAGTTTGTTAGAGCAGTCTATATTTATAGAGTGAGGTTTTGATTGACACCGCCGAAAGACCATGCCTCCCACCTAGTCCATCCTTTTTTGGGTTGGAGTTGGCTCAGGATTTCATGCATGTCCATGGAGATTATTACCTCATACTCATACATATTCAAATCTGGGTGTAACCTTATTCTGCCCGGTTCTTGTCCGGACTTGTCTGATTCAACTTTTGAGTTGTTTTTCTCTTTGTTCGCCTTATAAGGGTCTATGTTTTGCTTGGAGCTGCTTTTGGTTCGTTATTGTGAAATACTCTCTGCTTGTATATCTCTTCACTCGCACAATGCTTCTGAAAACATTTTCTGAGAACACAGTTTACTTTCTTCTTAAACTCTTAACATTATAAAACAATATAGAGTACATTTTAGAATCACAAAAGATTACATCGTCAACTTCATTAACTTTACTTGAGTCCCTTGTAATAAACAAATCATATCTCTATATTTAAAATATAACAGTTTCAGCTAAGGGAAATGTTCTCCATCTGTCACTCTTCTCTCTCCTTCACTCCACTTGCGTGTGTGTGCTTGAGTGTGTATGTGCATGTGTGTGTTTGTGTAGTGTGTGTGTGTGTGAGTGTGTGTGTGTGTGTGTGTCTTTCTCCAGCATTTGTCTCTCATTATCACAGGCCAAAGGATTAGGTACTTTCCACCGCAGGCCTGAACAAGAGCATGCCCGGACATGTAACAAGAGACATGGACATGTCTGGGGGCAGACTGATTCCACTGTAGCGGGCCTTATTGACACCCCCTCCATGGAATCAGACTGTTCCCCCCAACTCGCACTAAGCCCTAAGCCAGTCCTTGTCTTCATCAGCCGTATTCACACTTAAGACATCTTCTTCGTAATCCAGATCGATTGGATCCTCGTGATACGGTGCTGGGTCTTCGGTGTCACTGGGCCCCAGGCTTCGGGCCTCCTCGTCAGCGGCGTCCCAGTAATCCACTATCGTCAGTTCGCCAGAGTCGACCTCTTGTGAGTCGTCCAGTTGAGATGCCAGATCACCCGAGTGATGTGTGTCCTCAAGTGACGGTGGAGCTGTGCCGATGACAGGCTGAGGGGGTGGTGCCTCCACACTCATGGGAGACCCCACAGGGGTGATGGTTTCAAAGATGGATCGCCCTTCATTCGAATAGACCGATGCATACACCTCCGGCACTTGTTGTGTTCGTTCTTGCATCGGTTCTTGAGGGGCCGTAACCCGATGGGGAAACTCCTAAATTATATTAATTACGACTTTAAAAATACCAAATTTAATATAATGAGTAGATCCCAATAACTCAAAATGTTGTCAAGAGTCCTGACATTCTACTAGTGTATATAGCTATAAGCAATTTTAATTATTTAATTTTATTTTAGGACAGCTATTAGTATGTGTCATACCATCTCTTCTTGAAGACCCTTTGTCAAAGGGGATCCTTGAATGATGAAGCTGGTGACAATCATCCCTCAGTTTCTTTTGAAGAATATTTCATACTGCCTTCAATAAAATCCAATCTTGGAAACTTGAGTTGGCTTACAAGTCCGAGCTGAGCTGAGAAAAATTATTTTCCTCTTCGGATCTTCAAGTTCCCTTTAGTTAATGAAGGCGTCAGTGAACTGTCCTTTAAAACTATCCAAGTGTTTCAGAACTGATCAATAATGCTGAGCATTTTTATACATTTGTCTGCTCATTGCGTAATTTCTGCATAGCAACAGTCCTGGATACGGACTATTCTACAAACGTCAGATCACACGTTCAACGTCACTGTCATTGCTAAATTATCTTCGACTGCCACTAGGTCTGTCTTCCTGTTTTTCTACAGAGAGCTTCCTCTTTTTCTGAGAGAGCCTCTTCACTTAAGGTATCTCGTTCCTGTTTTCTGGAGATAGCTTCCGCTTTTTCTACAGCTTCCTCTTTTTTCTTCCTACTGGCCTAGTCATCTGTTTAGACTTCCACTTCTTGTGGTGACTTGACACACACGAACATTAAGCTGTTAACTTGACCTTTTGACCATCAATTCTATTCACTTTTAGTCAGTAACTAATTCATTTATTCTTAATCATTTAAAGTTCATACTTTTAACACATAGTATATTAGAAATACTTATCACACTGTTACATACTATTATTTAGATTTGTTTCAGTAAATAAACCTTTCTTGCTTTTTCAGAAGTTTTATTAAATAAACCTTTCTTACTTTTCCAGAACACATACTCAGGGATCTGTGATTTATACTGTGCTCAACCTTATTTTAGGTCATGAAAACTGACTTCATACCTCACCTGAAATGCACAACACTTGACAACCCAAATGTGTAGTGAAGGTTTGCTGGAAATGCCTCGCAGAAGAACCTGTCAGAAAGATCTTCAACTCACACCTTGGGGAGAGCTTTAACCACATCCCAGCTGTGGTGAAAGACATTGAGTCAGAGTGGGCAATGTTCCACAACTCGCTTGTTGATATGGCTGCCTTGAGCTGTGGCAGCAAGGTTGACAGTGCTTCTCGTGGTAGCCATCCTCGAACTTGGTGGTGGACAATCCAGGTTAGGGAGGCTGTCAAGCTAAAGAAGGAGTCCTATTGGTCCTTGTTGGCTGTTGGGACTCCGGAGGCAGCTGAGGAGTACCAGAGAGCCAAGCGGTCCACAGCCTTGGCTGTTGCTAAGGCAAAAGCTCGGATGTGGGAAAAGTTCAGTAAGACCCTGGATAACGACTCTTGGTTGGCTCCGAGGAGATTCTGACAAACCATCAGGTGGCTGAGGAGGGGAAAACAGCACTTTACTAACACTGTATTCAGTGAAAGTGGAGTGCTATGTTGTTGACATCAACCAGTGACGACATCGGGAGGTGGAAGGAATACTTTGCAGACCTTCTCAATCCCACTGACATGTCTTCCATGGAAGAAACAGAGTCAGGGTATTTTGAGGTTTGTCTGTCCATAACCGTGGCTGAGGTTGCTGAGATAGTTTCAAAGCTCCATGGTGGCAGTGGACCGGGGTGGATGAGATTCACCCTGATTTCCTTAAGGCTCTGGATGTTGTGGGGCTGCCTTGATTGACACACCTTTGCAACATTGTGTGGACATCTGAGGCAGTGGCACTGGACTGGCAGATTGAGGTGGTGGTTCCCCTTTTCAAAAAGGGGGACCGGAGGGTGTGCTCCAATTACAGGGGCGTCACTCTCCTTAGCCTCCCTGATAAGGTCTGTTTAGGGGTACTGGGGAAGCAAGTCTGATCGTTGGTCAAACCTCAGATCCATGAGGAACAATGCGAGTTCCGTCCTGGCCGTGGAACACTGGACCAGCTCTTTACCCTCACTGGGTCCTTGAGGGGTCATGGGAGTTTGCCCATCCAGTCTGCATGTGTTTTGTGGACTTGGAGAAGGCATTTGAGTGTGGGATTGGGAGCCCGTTGTTATGGGCTGTTTGGTCCCTATACAAATGACGTGAGAAATTGGTTTGCATTGTTGATAGTAAGTCGGACCCCTTCAGGGTGGGAGTTGAACTCCGCCAGGCTACCCATTGTCACTGATTCTGTTCATAACGTTTATGGACAGAATTTCTCGCTGTAGCCAGGAGGAGGAGGGGTTCCGATTTGGTAGCCTCAGGATTCCATCTCTGCTCTTTGCAGATGATGTGCTCCTATTGACGTCATTGTGCCATGATCTTCAGCTCTCACTGGAGTGGTTTGCAGCTGAGTGTGAAGCAGTTGGGATGAGAACCAGCACCTCCAAATCTGAGGCCATCCAGAAAAGGATGGATTGCTCTTTTCAGGTCAAAGGTGAGGTTCTGCCTCAATTGGAGGAGTTCAAGTATCTTCGGGTTTTGTCCACGAGTGAGGGAAGAATGGAGATTGGCAGATGGATTGATGCAGCGTTTGCAGTATTACAGACTCTGTACCAGTCCGTTGTGGTGAAGAGGGAGCTGAGCTGTAAGGCAAAGCTCTCTGTTTACCGGTCAGTCTATTTTCCTTCTTTCACCCATGGTCACAAGCTCTGGGTGTCCAAAAGAATGATTGCGAATACAGGCAGTTGAAATTAGTTTCCTCTGCAGGGTAGCTGGACTCTCCCTTAGAGATAGGGTGAGAAGTTCAGTTATCTGGGAAATACTCAGAGTAGAACCGCTGCTCCTTCATGTCAAGAGGAGTCAATTGAGGTGGTTCAGGCAGCTGGTAAGGATGCCTCCTGGGCGCCTCCCTAGGAAGGTGCTTCAGGCATGTCCATCTGAGAGGAGACTTCAGGGAAGACACAGGACGTTGTCCTGGGAACACTGTGGGGTCCAGAAGAGCTTGAAGAGGTGGCTGTGAAAAGAGATGTCTGGGCATACCTGCTCAAGCTGCTGCCCCTGCGACCCGACTTCAGAACAGGCAGAAGATAATGGATGGATGGATGAAGTGTACACATAAGATACACTTATGTGTACTGTTCATTGGAAAACAAATGTATAACAAATGTATATTTCAGGCTTTCAAAAGTGTCCACTTAGTTAACTTGAGGATCAAAAATAAATCTTAGGAGTCCTAGGATCTAATCCTATCATAGGGACATCTTTACCTGGGGTATGAAAATTTATCTATTTTGTACCCTTAATATTCTGAGTTTGACAGGTGCTAAAGAAATCAAAAGAACACAGCCAATAAGAAAAATATATGCCATCATCAAAATCTGTGGTGTGAATAGAATCAATTAACAATTATTTTGACAGGGAAACTGTTGGCACTACTATTAGCAATTTTTCAGTCAGGTCATCTGGACAATTTCTTTTTTATGTGCTGAAACGTTTCGCCTTTGATCTGAAAGGCTTCATCAGTCAAGGAAACACACAACACAAAAGTGATTATTCCCCCAACTGCTTACTCCAAAGTGGAACAAACCAGTTATGTTGGTGTTAAGATGGCCTCTGTGTTTTTTTTTTGTTTTTTTTTTTGTTGTTGTCTTTGTTGTTTTCAACCAATTTGACACGACTGTCAACAAGGAAGAGCGCCGGCAAAGGAGGAGGGGGCGTGACAAATACATAATAGCTGTTGTGCGCAACACACTCACTCGCATCTTGCACATTCTACCCGGCTACTGTAATAACAGTGTACATGTAACTTTTTTTTTCTTTCATCAAACGCTAAAATCTGGGACATTTCCAGGGACAGCTTTAAGTGGGGACAGGTCGTCCTAAACAGGGACTATCCCTGGAAATCGAGGACATCTGGTCACCCTACCCTAGATGGCAGCTCTCTGCTCCGCACAGAGGGCTGTGGTAGCTTGGTGGTCTGTGGTTGGTCAGGAAGGGCATCCGACATAAAAACAATTGCCACGTCTTTATGCAAGTTAGTTTATTGTGGTGATTCCTCAGGAAGGGAGCAGCTGAAAGAAGAAAACAAATGTACTCAATAATAATTAAAAAAACAACTTTCAAATATTTTCCTCTTTAAAGTTTCAGAGGTAAGCTCCCTGCAAAGACTTAAAATACCAAATGGATGTGTAATAATCCAGTAAATTTAGAAGCCTAATTGGATTTCAGACAAGCCCAAAATAGTCACGGAGTATTTATTAAACATTAGCTCTGTCAAACTCTGCAATTGAAAAGGGGTCAAGTGAAAAAACCCATCAGCGACACCCACACTTACATCATTTACTGCCATGCCAAAATGTGGTCAGTCACCAGAGCCAAACACTAATAGCAAAGTTAAACTGCAGAACAAATTTGAGTAGATATGAGGCGTGAGCTTTTCAAAGTCCAGATTTAGAAACAGGATTGTAACACAGAACCTAAAACTAATTAAAGTCCATCTGTGTAATAACCAGTGCCATGCCAGCATTTTACAGTAGTCAGCCACTTTTCACTTCACCTTTCAAACACGCCTCATTTCACATCACAATACAAGTCACCAGAGCCAGTCACAACATTCCCATCCATATCCTTAAAATAACTGGCATCTGAGGAAGAAGCAGAAAAGAAGACAGAAATAGTACAAAGAACGCACACCAGCTCTCCGAGCTGTCCTTTTAAAAATGCAAATCAAGCCTCATTGAATTTATTGTGGCTCAGAAAATGGCTCAAGGGGCTGATGCTTAAAAATAAAACCTTGCAAGTCGTGACCCACATTTGGTTCAAAAATAACTCCCTGGAAGACCAGAAACCAACAGTGGGACATGGGAGGCAGAAACCAAATTTAATTTGCATTTCAGTCACACTTTCAGACGCTGACAGCATTATTTATTGATAACATTTTGGAGCAAGAAAAAATGCACAAGTTGTGAAGGATTAAAGAAGATCAGATGTTTTTAATTAACTTATTGTGCACAGTAATTCATAAAGAGAGGAGTGAAGGTCTACCCTTAATTTTTGATAAGAATCAAAGACCATTTATGCAATCCCTTAGACTACGCTTGGGGGATTTCAATTATAGATTATAATAAAAACATTTGTTGTGTCTTAAGTTTGACCTTTCCTCCCTTACAGGCAAGATGTTTCCATCACATCCAACTTACTCGGAGCATTTCTGCCTAATTAGAGCCTGATCCAAAGCCTTTCCCTCCTTATTCAAACATTTCAGACACACCAGTGGAGGCGTTAGCTCTGGGCCGCTGGTGATTACCTCCCCTTCATTTCTTTTAATTGCTCCTAATGCCATTTAACTGCTAATGGTTGTCATTTGTGGAGAAATCTGAAATTCAGAGGTCTTTTTTGCGAGGAGGAACATTATTTTTCCCTTGACAAATTCCTCCCTGTGAGAAAATCATGACAGGTGAGGAGGTGGGAATCTGTTCTATAAACTGTGGACTTTAATAAGAGCCTAATACGCTTCCTCATTTACCCCCCATCCCCACTCCACCCCAGAAACAAACAACCAGAAACTTCCTGTGTAGTGCTGAATTGAAAGCAAACTAACACCCATATATCACCTCTGTGACTTTCAAAGTTTGACAATTATTTACTGAACTCAAGTGGAAAATCATGCTTTCTAGACTGCTGAATAGTTCTGTCTGATATGGTTTCTGCATTCAAAGAGTAGCTGGAGCAAGGTGAGTTAAGTTACAGGTTTGTGCCGCATTCAGTTGGTTTAAAGCTACAAGAACAAACTGAAGTGTAGACTTTTTGCTTGTCATTTGTGAAATATTTTGAACTATGCTCATGCAGATTCCAAAATTTCTTAAATAGATCTGTGCTGAGTGTAAAACTTCATTGCTGAAATGTTCCATTCACACTTTGATAAACCTCAAAGAACGCATGGGTGCATTTCTTCTTTTCTGTTGAAAATGCAATGTCACAGTATCTTAGGTGAATATAAAAGGTGCGTAAACAAAGCCCATACTGGAGTTTCTGTGGAGCTGAATACTAACATGGTGGCTGGCAGCTGAAGACTTCATGCACCTAAAAAGCAAAGCTCAAAAACAACAAAGCAGAGCTACAAAAGCTTGCCTCCCCTGCAGGCGCTGCACGTGAAATCTGCTGCTTCCTGCCACCTGAACCAATCGCTGAAAAGCAGCAACGACAAAGATGAGCAGTATCTCCCGTGTGCACAACCACCGATCATTCCAAGCCAAGTTGGACTTTTCTGAGTCGGTCATGTCAGAGCTGACAGCACAAAATACTCACAAACAAAAAAATCAAACAAATAAACAAACATCAATGTGACAATTCCCTGAGAATAAAAATGTCTGCCTTTTTAAATGTTATCTCTTTGAATTAATCAACAAACTTAGATTTATCTGGTAATCACTGAATATTACAGAACACCAAGCTTGTGTCAAACCTCTACTACTGTAAAAAAGTCAGGAATGTATATATATAATAATGTATATATATGTTTTATTGTCAACTTATGTTTTTGAGTGGCACTAGATGCATTTTTACTCTTTTTT
>NC_056503.1:23786287-23801127 GCF_014905685.2 Nematolebias whitei | reverse complement strand
TATATATCATAATCAGAATACCTTTATTGTCATTGTACAGAAGCATAACAAATTTCTATTTCAGTACAGCCTGTCCAAAAAAGAAACAAAAAGACAAACATGGGTAGACGGGGTGCCTGAGGCTGCAACCATCATGGGAGGCGCTGCCCTTTTCCTTCATTAAGGAAAAGGGAAACATGAGGAAAGAGGAGGTTAAAAGAACACAACATATCTTGCACTGTGTCACTTCACACTGTGTCCCTAACAGGACACAGTGTGAAGTTACAATAAAAACCCTCGGCACAAAAAAGCAACATACAGATGACCTAAGACATATGCATGTGGAGTGGGCGAGGGAGGGGTGGAAGCTCCAGCACAGGCCGCCCAAGTGAGCGACACAGCTACCTGACGCCTTTTCATCTAACCTAGGTTACCGGTAACATGTGATTCTCAAGAATCATTTCCAGTTTTCGGCTCAGCTCACACAGTATCTGAGTCTGAGTGTTCACAGCACGACACATCCCCTCGCCAGGCAGCTTCACAATGGCCAGAACAGCTGCTGACGTTTTTCGAATTTGTCAATATACCAGGTAACAACCAACTCCAAAAAGCAGAAATTCTGTTAACATAAATCAAATTATGTATGCGGGCAGCACGGTGGCGCAACTGGTAGAGCTGCTGCCTCTCAGCGAGCAGGTCCTTGCTTCAAATCCCGGTCCGGGGGCCTTTCTGGGTGGAGTTTGCATGTTCTCTCCGTGCATGCGTGGGTTTTCTCCGGGTACTCCGGTTTCCTCCCACAGACCAAAAACATGCATGTTAGGCTGATTGGTAACTCTAAATTGTCCCTAGGTGTGAGTGAGAGAGTGAATGGTTGTTTGTCTCGTTTGTCTCTATGTGTCCCTGTGATGGACTTGCGACCCGTCCAGGGTGTACCCCGCCCCTCGCACAGTGATTGCTGGACATGGGCACCGGCGACCCCCGTGACCCAAAATGGAATAAACGGGTAAAGAAAATGGATGGATTTTAAATAAAAAAAATCCATGCCAATTATGCAGCTCATCTATCCGTCAATCAGCCAATTGTGTGTCATGTCCAATATTACCTTGAAAAACTGCGACAGAGAGAGTCCGCGATAACGAACCGCAAAGTAGCGAGTGACTACTGTTTATATATTTGTTGAGCTGGGTTCTAGCTGTTGAAGAGCTGGAGACTCAAAATTGTGAGAATTACAGCATTTTTCAGTTGCACTTATACTGAATTTGCACTTATGACACATTTGAGTATGTGTGTGAATAAATTGTGAATTTCACACAGCATTCATATTTTAGTGTTCCTTCAAATTTATGTCACAGTTTAGTTTCATAGGTTGTCAACCCTCAGAGATGCTGGTGTATGTTTTCAATCTTCCAGGAGCAGGGATGTGCACAGATTGACTTCATGTGTTGTTAGAGGACTTGTTCTTTGCTCTCTGGACCAGGCAAGTGCCCATTTTATTTTTTTTATTTTTTTTATTTACCAGTATTTATTTATTTTTTTTTTTTACAATGTGACCCATGGTGACATTTCTGGATTAAAAAATATACAATACACCACCAACGGCACAAAATGTTGTAATGGAGAATGCTTGTGATTGTTTCAATATTTTGGAACCCTCCAGTGAAATGTAGGCTTCAACAGTGACTTGGAAACCATTCAGGGACAACAAAATTGTCTAACTCAAGAAAAAAAAACTGTTAGAAAAACATAAAAGACCACATGGCAATAAATTAAGTTTGAATTTTTCTATTTAGGCCCACTGTGTTGTAGATGAGGCAGCATTTTGTTTTATCATTGTCGTTCTGTGTTGGCCAGCTGCTTCTGATTGCTCATCCAACTCACCTGTGACCAATTATCCACAACAACTGAGTGTCGAACTGTAAACAGTTCGACTTACACAAAGAGACATTTAGAAGAAGATGAAGCTGAAATAGCTGTCAGATTCAAACTTGGCTGGTTTTACCGTGGTGAGCAGTTTGTTGTTGATGGCAGTTAAAGGCCTGGCAGTCTTTAAGGAATAGAAGACGCCTGATAAAGTTTTAGACCAAGATCAGAAGTGACAGAGTTGTAGTCTTTTGGGGCAGACCTTGAAAATAGCATCATTCTCAGAGTACATGTTAATGACACTCAGCCACTACCACACCACATTTTACCTCAGTTTCTGTAAAACTGGCAGTTACAACCATCTTTGTGTTTTTTGAGGGGTCTTAGATAAAATGGCAATTTTAAATTGGGTTGACTCCAAAAAATAATCAGTTGTAGGTCTACATCCATCCATCGATTATCTTCACCTGCTTCTTTCTTTTCTTTTTTTTAGGTCGCAGGGGTCACTGGTTCCCATGTCCAGCTATCAATGTGTGAGAGGTAGGGGACACCCTGGACAGGTCACAAGTCCATCACAGGGACACGTAGAGACCAACGGGACAAACAACTATTCACTCTCTCACTCACACCTAGGGACAATTTAGAGTTACCAATCAGACTAACATGCATGTTTTTGGTCGGTGGGAGAAAACCGGAGTACCAGGAGAAAACCCACACATGCCCAGAGAGAACATGCAAACTCCACCCAGAAAGGTCCCCATCCTGGATTTGAACCAACAACCTGCCCTCTGAGAGGTGACAACTCTACCAGCTGAGCCATCGTGCTGCCCAGGCCTACATCCAATTATTACTTTTTGAAAACTCAATTAAAATCTGTCCAGTGCTTCCTGACATTTATTTATTTATTTTACAACTAAATAGAAATGGTTGACTTTAATCATAGGCAGCACGGTGGCGCAATGACTAAAAATTCATTCCTAAAGTGCTCAGGTCCAAAAACCAAAACCTCAGTTTTGTCTGTGTTCAACAGGAGAAAATTAAGGGTCACACAGTGCTCTCACACAGTGATGGCAGATATGGGCACCAGTGACCCCCACGACCCGAAATGGAAGAAGCGAGTAAAGATAATTGATATGGATGATTCACAAGACATTTTGTTAACACACAGACGCAAGCTACAACAATGTCTTCTGCCTTCACCTTCAAGCAGAACGCAGTAAGAATGATACAATGCAAAAAGTTGACCTGAAAACAAATCTTGTTTAACCACAGCACATTATAGAAAATTAACAAAAATTAAAATAAAAAAAATTAAAAAAGAGAACAAAAGCAACAACAAAAAATAAATACAGTAGTCCCTTGCTACTTTGCGGTTCATTTATCGCGGACTTGCTCTATCGCGGTTTTTCAAAATAAGATTGGACATGACACACAACAGGCTGATTGATGGATGAGTCGCACGTTCGGCATGGAATTTTTATTTAAAATACATTATTTTAATTATTTAGCACCTGATGCACATTTGTGCAGCTCAGAGCTGCAGAAAAAGCTTCCTCCTGCTCCTTTGTGCAGCCCACAAACTTCCTGCTGCAGCTGATCAGCTGTTCATGCAGAGCGGTGAAGTGGGCGTGGCCAAAGCGCTTGAAGGTGGCTGAGAGCAGAAGAAACAGAGATCTGAAATCATGACATTCTGTGCTTGTTTAGAGCATTTAGAGTTTAGAAACATTGTTTAGAATATTGCAAGAGTGTGGGAAGGGTTTAAAATGCTTATATATAAATATATAAATAAATTACTAATTACAACTTACTTTGCGGTTTTTCACTTATCGCGGGGCTTCAGGGTATGGATCCCCCGCGACAAACAAGGGACTACTGCAGCTTCAAATTGTTAATTTGTTAACCAACCAACCAGCAAACAGATCTATCCACTATTATAAGGTGTAATTTACAAGACTGAGTTTATTGCAGCTCCTGAGACTGACAAAGTCTTTTGGATGAAAGATGAAACATTTCAACAAGAAGAATCCATCCAGAAGACCTGACTTAACTTTGTAAGATATTTTTTACTTGGATTTTTGAGCATGCATCAGGATATTAGTTGCTTAAGTTTAAACTAATAAAATCATGACCCTAAAAGTGCATCATTCTTCAGTCAGTTTATTAACTGAAGTGTTATAAATTTGCTTGTTTGTTTATCTAAATGGTCTTTGATGAACACAGAAATTAATTATCTTTGTCGGTGTTTTATTTGATCAAATTAAAAACAATAAAAGAATAAGTTGCGTTTTTGTGACAGGTCACCAGCAGTAAAGGTTGTAATAATCAAAGTATGAATGTGGCTCCAACAAACAAAGAAAGTGTTCCTGTTTGTGAAAGACAACTGAGAACAGGACAAGGGACTCTTTTTTTTTTTTAAGAAAAATATCAAAGAACTTTAGAAATCTCACTGAGAACTTTAATATAAAAGTAACATTTACCCCCAAAATTTATAAAATGATTTTTTTTTTTTTCTGATTTGCTCTAATTCAATAAGAACCTAATGGTTTTTTTCTCTGACCTGAATGCTCCGACCTTCTATGGTGCTTTGAAAGTGAAGTCTTATCACACCATGTTTAACACCAACACACAAACTTTAGGCGTGCAGATTTTAGGAAGAAGTCACATTTAAAATGTATATATTTTTATTAATCGTGCACAGTGTTTATTACATAAGGACACAAAAGCGTCACCACAAAATAAGTTAAATTACAATAATGAAATGTTAGATTTCAATATCAAAAGCAATGCTTCATGCTCCCCTTGAGGCTGATCATCTGCGAAGCTTTCGTCCTAAACCTTCGGCTGTGGGTCTCCTGTCACGTCTCTCCTGTCTGCTGTTTTCTCTCTGTTTACTCTTCATCCCCTCTTTCCCACAGTGGCCAACCGATCCGATTGCACCTACATCTCCATGCTCAGTTTACACTCCGCTGAGCCCATGTCATCATTCCTACATGTCTTGCCAGGTAGAATTGGCCTCCTTTTCTACTTCCTGTAGTTCAACTGCTAAAAATAAAGCTCCCTTTTGCTAAGCTGCCACAAGGTTCCAGTCTGGTCCTCCGCAGGGCTTAAAACTTCACTTCCTGACAAACTGACTTTACTTTGGAAAGTCAAAGCTGGTGGTGTATGAAGCATAAGTAATCTGAAATCATTAAACAAGCTTGTGTGTACACAGTGTTCTGCAACATCTGAAAGCAAATGGTAAAAATATGAGCAATGATTCCAAAGAGCCGGACTTTGTTGTAATATATTTTAAAATATTATACAAAAGTCAGGTTTGCCTTTTCTATGTTTCTAATTAAATATTGGGAAAAGTCTAAATAAAATGCATATATACGTAAAATAAAATAAATAAATAAAAAAACACCATGAAATATTCCATTTGACCAAAATTACAAACCTTACAGATGAAGATGTTCATAAATTAAAAAAAAACGAAAACAGCGAGACAGGACTAATGCCAAATTTGGTATAAAGAGAGTGTGGACACAATGTAAACTGAGTTATAGTCTGAACCTGAAGTGAGATTTAATGGGTGCTCAGGACCAGGACCAGGACCAGGATATGAGTTTCATCTTCATGTGTAAAGAGCTGAGGTACACACACAGGTGCACAGGAAACATGCAAATCTTAAAAATTAGATTTTTACATATATTGTACCATATGATGAAATGTATATGAAAAAATATACATATGTATCTCTGATTTTGACATTTCCATGCACATATACTTAAATTTAGTCAATCATTCATAGACAGTGAAATGATTTCTTTGGATCATCTTCAGGTTTGTGTAATGGACAAAATTATAGCTTGGTGTGTGACAGAGCTGACAACAGAAACAAGGAATATTCACACACGAAAGCCTGAAGGATGAAAACAAACAGGAGTGCTTTTGCTTGAACCATTTAAAATATTTTCCTTGAACATGACTATCTTGTGATGTCGGTATATATAAATATATCATAATATTAACAATAAATAGACAGTCCCTCTAACTTTTTCATGGTTTTAAATATCAGAACATAATAAAACGATGATCTTCATCAGACTTTGAGTCTACGTTCACACTGCAGGTTTTACTGCTCAATGGTGATATTTAGCTCAGATCTCATTTTGCTGTGTGGTCATTCACATTATAATTTAAATGTGGCCTCCATCAGACCCCAGTGTGAATGGGCCACGGTTCTGAAGCAGAAGAAAATTCATCATGCACAGCTCGCTGTGTTTACAGAAGAAAACATGTGTCCCTCAAGTGCCTAAGGGTGCATTCACACCAGCCCTGTTGTCCTGAACTCTAATCTGTTTGCCTAGGAAGTCCGGTTCATTTGGGGAGGTGTGAACGCGCCATCAAACTATGTCACAGAACAAAAATGCGAACTCTGGCCCGGTCTAAAACCTAGGTCTCGGTCCGATAGAAGAAAATTCGAGCGCGGTTCGAGTACAGTGTGAATGCAGGCAGATCGGGCCCCGCTCCACAAGCAATAAGTGGAGTACAGCGCAGGGCAAACAAACAAGCATTTTTCTTACCTCATATGGAGCCATCAGCCGCCTTGTGTGAAAAACAACATTATCCATGGTCTTCTGCCTCATCTTCCACTCATGCTGAGTCCATTGTTGAAAAATGACAAAGTAGAATTCCTAAAACCGATAAAACTTGATGCCACTCCGTTTTTGTTTTTATTTCCAGAAGAAGAAGAGTCTTCTTCAGAGGTTTTTGTGTAGTTTCTTTCAGTAGTTCTTGGTGCAGCGCCACCACAGGTGAGTGGGGGAACAGGTTGGTTTGAACAGGTTGGCTCAACTGCACAGTGCAGTGTGAATGCAAACGCACCAGCTCAAATTAGGGGTTGAACGAGTATATAATTTTTAAACTCGACATTAACATAATAAAACCCGAGTAGAACTCAAGTATTTGATGACGTCATAGATCTCAAGATACAAAAATAAATAAATAAATAAAACTGCAAAAAGGATAATTATTTGCAAAAAAAAAAGACCAACAAAACATTGGGAGCATATATTATGCTCCTACCATTTATCATACTGCAAATAAGTCACAGGAAAAACTAAACTATTAGTTTTTATTATTAAACTGCAAACGTGAAGAAACATGCAGCACGTCAAAAACAAAACTTAATGTGGGGGTGGGGGGGTCGACCACCCCGCACCACTGCCAGCTGTGGTGCGCATTAAGTTTAGTTTTAGAGATTAATATGTTTATAGATTTTTTTAATAGGTTTAGAGATTAATATTTTTTGCTTTTTGTTTGTGAAACAAGGTCAGAGGAAGCTGTTTCTGGTTCGGTGGATTGGACCCGGTGTTACGTACTCTGTGACCTGCAACAGTGCAATACCGCCCTCTACGGTGGTCACATAGCATGACGTCACTACGGACACTCAACGTTACATTTTTAACCTCGATAGAGGTCCTAGCAATCGATATGTAGATTACTCGAGTACTCTGTTAATGCCCTAGCTCAAATGTAAACAAATTGTTATACCATACCATTTTATTTATAGAGCACTTAAAACAGTGACAAGGCCAACCAAAGTGCTGTACAGACAGAAAAACAGGCAACACACAAAGCAATATACAAAATGAGGTAAATCAGAATATAGACATAAGAACGATGCAGATAATAAATATGATGACAAACCTGTGTGAAGCAAACAGGTTCAAAACACAGATCATCTGATGTTGAAAGCTACTGAATAGTAGTGGGCTTTTAAACAGTGTAGTATGACATATCCTGAGATATATTCATACATTAAACGGGTTCACTCATCTTTCTGGACTGTGTAATGTGCGTGCGTTGAATGTAATAAAAATGTGGACGTGAGACGTTAATTATCTTTGACTCACCAAGCGAGTGGGTCATTTATTAACAGAATCAAGTTTAACACATCACACATTTACATTAATTTGGCAGAATATGAAAACAACAACATAATTAATCAGCTTTACAACCAGGAAAACCATACGGCCATGATTTTCCGTTGCTTCACCACAGACATTAATGAAAACATCTGGATTAATTTTCTAGCAGAAAGGAGAGTTTAAAGATGGAAAATTGAGATTTATCTTACAGAGAGATGTGTGAGGGAATTTGTCTGTTTTAACCAGAACGTGCACGCTCCTTCGGAAATCAGCTTGTCCCAACAGTACACTTTTGGTGAAGGTCGACTTTTACCTTTTCTGAAGATAGATCAGTTCCGGCGTGGAGTCTCACTTCCAACCACTGTTCAGCGTCTCAGTGAGAACAGCTAAATACCTCGAGAGCCGTGCGAGGTTATCCAAACAGAAGTTATAATTCCCAAAATCGTCTCTGGTTCAGCTTGATTGGTTTAGCAGCATCCATGAATGCCTGCGTTTTGCATTCAGGAACTCCAAAACTCTCTGCATTCTGGATTCCAAAACTCCTGAACTCTTTACTTAAACTGCTGCTCCATCTTCAAGACTGAGCTTAAAGCAGCTTCAAGACTGAGCTGAACTCTTTGAGCCGAACTCCTCAACTCTTCATAACTCTTCTGTTGAACTGGGAAGTTGCCACATTTAAATGGGCTCTACTTCCGGTTCATTTGAGAGCTTTTTGATTGGTGGATGGACCAAAGCAGAGGTGTGGTTTGTGATGTAAGGTGTTATTAAAAGTCAAGGAAAAGATTCAAATTGTTTAAGAACAGACAGAAAGATATCATGGCAAAACCAGACTTCGTAGAGCCACCTCTCCTGTATCTCGCTGTAAAAGTTAAACATGACATTTCTTTTCAGTAAACTTTCTAGTTGACCGAAGCTTGAACTTTAACACACTTACAACTTTGCTCATTGAAGACAGAAAATCAAGAAATGCATATTAACCTGATTTCTTCTTTGAATGAGGATTAAGGATCATTATTTACTGTTTCACAGTTAATAAAAATGAGTAGTTCACTTCAACATGTAAACATTGTTTGAACTAACACAATTTGATTATCAAACATTTGTAAAATAGTAATGATCATAGAGAATTGTCTTTTCCATTTGATTATTTCAAGAAAGAAAGTCTCAGGATGGGTCAAACTGTATTTCTGGATTCAAATCAATGAAATGACAGTTTCTGTCCATCTGGTCAGTTTTGACATCAGGCCTAGTCCACTACAGTCCCCCCTTTGGAAATCATCGCCTGTCCATGGGGATGAATTCCAAACATGAACTTACGCCTTCGAACGTCCTTGATCTTGATGTAATCCAGCAAGGAAAACCAGAGTCAAGAGTAATCCAGCAAGGAAACAAAAGTCAAAAGTAATCCAACAAGGAAAACAAAGTCAAGGTAATTCCACAATGTTCTTGGTAATTCCATTGTGTTGATGATAATTCCATAATGTTGTTGGTAATTCCATTGTTGCAATGTTTTAACCCCTTGGAAACAGAGTCTGTAATCCACTGGAAAAAGTCATATAATCCACAACGGTAAATCCAAAACGATTGGAAGTGTTGATTAATCAGCATACAGAGGGGTACCCTTGGATTGAACTGAAGATGCGGCCACTGGATGAAGAGTGGAGACCAACGTCAGGATTGCAGGTCGCCTCCAGCGAAGGTCGTCTCTGGGCGACGTCCAGCCTGTGCCGTTCTGGTTCAAATGTGTCATGCAATTATGTGGTTTAAAGTGGGCTTATGAAGGGGATTTTACATAAGGCCTTAAACTATATGCACCTGGTGTGTAAGCTATTATGGTTGGGAACAGCTACAACTACCAGTTAAGGGGTGGAACATGCTGAAAAGGGTAACTACAGGGGTTTATACCTATAGAAAAGGGTTCCAAACTATTTTTCCATTTCTAACTTGGTTTAAGTTAGCTTTACATGGTAAAATATAGTTTGGTTCAATTGTCTGTTGTCTTTTAGACGAACGACTTGAGATTTGGTGTTTGGTTTCCCCAT
This sequence comes from Nematolebias whitei, assembly GCF_014905685.2. Lineage (NCBI taxonomy): Eukaryota > Metazoa > Chordata > Actinopteri > Cyprinodontiformes > Rivulidae > Nematolebias > Nematolebias whitei. The sequence goes on along the minus strand of NC_056503.1, from coordinate 23,791,334 downwards.
AAATGTTTTTGGAAGTCTATGGCGAGACTCATCAAAAAGAATTAGCTATCCCCCCGAATAGAATTGTTCGAGTAGGTTCGGCTTAAGCGTTGTGAGACCAATGTAGATTATGGTACTTAAGGTAGCAATAATATACATTGGCTCCGCAAAGATTGCAATTTAACGAATGAACTGCATGTTGGCATGGTTAAAGGCCTCTTAGTCTCTAACTTAACTACATAACAAAATTCATTCTTGCTTGGGGTGTTCAAAAACAATACCAAAACCAATTAAACGATGTCTCAACATCGACAAAAACAGTGACTAAGCAACCAGTTAAACAACGTTTCAACATTGACAAAAGCAGTGATTAAGCAACTAGAAAACGACGTTTCGGTGCGCCACTCACTCTGAATGTCAGATTTGATTATGTTATCGCGTCTGGTAGCATTATCCTAACTGGCGTCACCCCCCTTCGGTCATGGGAGACCGCAAACACGGGTGAGGACGTCGCTCCATGAGCTAAAGTTAGGCTGTCCTTGAGTAGTTTTAACTGTTTGCGCAGCTGAAAGAGGACTTTTAGGTCTGGATTGGAATCCAGTTTGACTTTCGATGGAGTGTATTTGTCTGGGTCAGTCAGATACAGTATCATCGATTTAATCGCAGGATCATCCAACTTCTGAAGTTGGAGGATGTCTGGGTCAGTTGACAATGACTTTTCATATTTTAGAAGAACTTGGCGAAGTTTGTCTCTTTCTTCATCAGATGTCAGAGTGTCGGCTTGGGCGACCACCTGTTCAATCTGTGATGAGACTGTTAAGGGTTCTTGCTCCTTGGGGAGCTCCAACGAATCCTTTTCTGAGTCGTCGGACGAGCTATGGCCTGTGATGGTTTCGTGAAACATACTGGCCCAGCTTCTTGACTCGGTACCAGGTTATCTGGGAGTCTTCCCAGAACTGGAATGCCTAGTTCAAAATCATGAAAATCAGGTTCTGAGTTTTCAGTTTGTGATGACTCATCATCGTTTGTGTGTGAGTTTACCCCCCCTTCGTCCGATGAGGGGTTGTTGGAGGCAACAACAACAATGTCTTGGTGTGTTTCACCGACATCTGTAATGTTGTCATTCGCGCCTTCAGATTTAGTAGCGATCAGATCACTACATTGTGCTCCTGGTTGGATTCCCATTTCAGCGTTTTTCAAAGTTTCTACAAACCTTTGTATTTCCTCTGTCTCTTCCGAGCTCAGAGGTTTAGGGCCTTGTTCCTGGGACCTTTGTGATTTTATCGCCTCGGTTCGTTCAGTCCGAGGTGGGGGAGGGTTAGGTACGTCTTTTGGGGGTTCCTCTTCGGATTTCCCCTGATAATATGGGTCCTCTTGGATCACATATCTTTGCGTCCTACGCATGCCCCATATACGATAAGCACGTTCATCCTCTGAAAGAAGAGCCTTTTTGTCCCAGCGTGCACCTTCATTACGTGGTTTGTTAGTTTGAAAATACTGCCTTTTCTCGCCTGTTTTAGGAGGAGGTGGTGACGCACGCCGTCCTTCCATTTCTAGGGAGTGGGGTTTAACCTTTATACCAGGAAACACCTCTATGGGCGTCTTATCATGAGAACATGACTCTGTCCTGTTTACAGCACACTGTTGCATGTTTTGTGGATGAGACCTGTTCAGGTCTGTTCCTACCACTTTAGGTGAGGGTGGTTGGAGTAGTTTAAAAGCACCAGGTCTGTAAAAGATTTTTGGAGGTTTTGGTGGATTATCCCGACACTGTTCAAGGTCTTTTCTGGATTCCAGACCACCTCGCCCCTCGTCATAACTTTTATTTGTTGCTGCTCTTAGCTTCTCCTCACATGCTTTTAAGCGTTCCTGGGAGGTTTGACATTCACTTCGTAAACGCATAACTTCTTCCAGGAATACCTCTTTATCCACTCTGCTTTTGTGCAGATCTTTTTTAAGCACATCTATTTCGCCTTCGCAGCGGGAAACTTGTGACAGTGTCACGACGTGATCCCGTCTTAATGCAAAGTAAGATTCTTTGGACAACAGCTCTTTAGCATCCCTGGCTTCAGATAGTGATGCATTAAGTAACTGTATTTTGCTATTCAGCGAATCAATTTCTGCACGTGCATCTTGCTGTGATTGAAACATCTGTTCAGAATGTTTTTTTGTGAGGACTTCGTGTTCACTTTTAAATTGAAGGAAGTGTTCTTCAATTTTCTGAACCACCTCTTTTTCACTGTCTAACCTTATTGCAAGGTAATCAGCTTTCTCAACAACTGTATAGAATGATTCTTTCAGCAATATTGCAATTTTAGCCAGCTTTTCATAGCTTGACATTTTAATTTCTGTAGAGGTAACACTCTTTGCAACCTCCATCAGATTGTCCACTAACTCTTTTGGGTTCATGCTCTCCGCCTGTTTGCCATATGGATGTAAGGATCCTGTCAGCAGCTTCAACGCATATTCTAAACAGCCCTTCATCCCATAAGGATCAAAGTCTTTTTCTACCACACCTGTCATGTTCATTCACTGTGTAGCACTTTTTCTGGATAAAACAATTGCCAGCTTCAGATATTTTACAGGTTAATATATGTATCCTAGTGTTATTGAGTTTTCACACTATTTTAAGCTTTGGGTTTACACAAAAGTACTGTTATAAGTCAACTTATTCAACTGTGGGTACCTATCTCAGGTTTTACCCCAATTCATGAATATTCTTAAGTAAATGCTTCTCTGCAGTGTTACTTGTATGTGCTTATTTCTTAACAGATACTAGATTACCAAGCTCTTTTTTTAGTGTATTTTACTCTAAAGCACTGAATTTTTTAATAAACCTGTAATTTTTCTAAAAAGTCTCACAGCAAATCAGTTTAAAGACACTTTTTAAACCGTTCTGTTCCAGAAATTTGCTATTTTACAGTTACTCATAGAACCAAGTGGTGAAAAGAAAAAGAAAAATTGATGATGTGTCAGGATTAATCAGTCTTTCTTCAGAAAAACTGTTATTACTCCTGTCCTCCTGTCTCATCCTCTATTTAAAATTAAATAGGAAAATGTATTTTTAGGTGGTAACTTAAACAGAAAAGTTTCTTTTTTCCTGATAAGTTTACTCTTATTTAGTGATTTTGCAATTAAACGTGTATTATCTTTCAAGCAAATGAGTAAACTTTTCAACTCTGTGAATATTTGAACCGTATCTTTTAAAAAGTTTCTAATTTTTCATTTTGTACCTCCTGTTTGAGGAATTCAGTGAATGAAAAATGTCCTGGTAAATGCCTGTCTTGCATAAATACCTTAATTACTTTTTAAATGCAAGATAACAGTGATTATTCAGCTTTGAGGAGCGTTTATTAACTCAAAAATGCCTTACAGAAAGAAAATACGTTTAATTTCACTCAAAAACCTAAAACTGAAGTGAAACTGTGGTCTCAAGTTTCCCAGGAGGGGGCAGTGTTTAGCTTTCTACCAGCAGGAGTCTATGACGACTTCCTGTGACGTTCGGTTGACATCCTGTTGTTAGCCGCTTAGCTTAAAGTTAGCTTCGGCTAAACTCGGTTAGAATCAACATTTCTGAACGTTTTTTTTAGCGTAAACGTGGCGTTTTTTCAACAAGCACGACTTTGTAGCATGAAACATGAGTTTTAGGGGCATGTGGCAAGTTACATTTAGTGATTTTAAGCACAGCGAAGGCTACGGTTGCAACCGAGCTCATTTCCAACATGGAGGAAGTGACGTGACACGTCACTCATCCGGTCGTTAGCTGTTAGCTTAAAATTAGCATCGCTAGCGTCGTTCAAAAACATCATTTAATGACGGATTTTAAACTCAAACGTGGCGAAATTTCAACAATTATGCTTTGAAGACACGGAGCAGCGTATCAGAATACAGCTTTTAAAGCGTTTTTGAACTTTAAAAAGCAGATTTTATTCCCTATGAAAACGAGTTTTCATTTCCGGGTCACTGACTGACACGTCTCTCAGCCAATGAGAGCGTTACACAGCAGCTAATTCAACCAATCACGCAGCGTTTTCCCAACTAGCATGTTAGATTTATCTGAACAAGTCCGTCAACTTTTCTGTCTTTTAAACCGTCAAAATGCACTTTTTTCTGTTAAAAAATGTAACGAATCAACTCTGAGCTTAGCTGAGACTTCGTCCAGTCTTTAAAACGTTTCTCCATCTATTTAAAACAACTCGTTCAAACTTTTTCAGAACCGAGCCGGACCCAGATCAGCGTCTGGAACACGGTTTAAACAGAAATAAAGCGTTTCCACAGCTCAAAGCCAGCTTATGTTACACATAACAGACGTACAATTTCAGCTTTCAAAAGACATTTTGACTGAATATCAGCTTCAAAGCATCAAGCGTAAACATGCAGCGTTTTTCTCCAAGTGCGCAGCTTCAGCACGCTGCGTTTCAGCACAGCAAACGATCTGTTATTTCTTTTTCATGCCAACACGTAATATTCAATTAATACACGCATACACAGTCCATTTATGAGCACGTTACGGGCCACCAATATGTGGTGGAAACGTGCGGACGGGCCACAGGATTTGACAACTGAGAGGGAGGGGGCCTGTCTGACAAGCAGCGGTAACTTGTTCCAAAATCTTGGTCCTGCTACAGAGAAGGCCCTGTCACCTCTGCGCTTAAGACAGGTTCCTGGAACTGTGAGGAGCAACTGGTCTGCTGACCTCAGGGAACATGGTGGGACATAAGGTTGTAGCAAATCAGAGAGATGGGGGGGGAACTGTTCAGCGATTTGTAGACATACAGGAGTATTTTGAACTGGATTCAAAAGTGAACCGGTAGCCAGTGCAGCGAGGCCAAAACTGGAGTAATGTGCTCTCTTTTGCCTGTACTGGTTAAAAATCGGGCTGCTGCATTCTGGACAAGTTCTAGTTGTGCAATGGAGGTTTGACTGATACCAAACAGGACTGAATTGCAGTAATCAAGCCTAGATGTAATGAATGCATGTATTACTGTCTCCAGGTTATTTTTGGACAATATGGGCTTCAGCTTAGACAGCCGCCTCAGTTGGAAGAAACATGATTTAACAATCATGT
>NC_056503.1:23769389-23771287 GCF_014905685.2 Nematolebias whitei | reverse complement strand
GGGCAGCACGGTGGCGCAACTGGTAGAGCTGCTGCCTCTCAGCGAGCAGGTCCCTGGTTCAAACCCCAGTCCAGGGGCCTTTCTGGGTGGAGTTTGCATGTTCTCTCTGTGCATGGGTGGGTTTTCTCCGGGTACTCCGGCTTCCTCCCACAGACCAAAAACATGCATGTTAGGCTGATTGGTAACTCAAAATTGTCCCTAGGTGTGAGTGAGAGAGTGAATTGTTGTTTGTCTCGTTTGTCTCTATGTGTCCCTGTGATGGACTTGCGACCCGTCCAGGGTGTACCCCGCCCCTCGCAGAGTGATTGCTGGACATGGGCACCAGCGACCCCCGTGACCCAAAATAGATTAAACGGGTAAAGATAATGGATGGATGGATGGATGGATGGATGGATATATATATATATATATATATATATATATATATATAGGTCTCTCTTGTAAATGAGTCATCGAGGCTCAGTGGTATTAACCTGTCTAAATAAAGGTTGAATGAATGAAATATATTATGTATATATATACATGCATACATATATATATATATCTTTTTCTTTACAAGTCTGGGTTTGTGTTTTGGGTTCTATTTATTGCATTTATAATTCAATTCAACAAAATTAACAAGTTAAAAGGTAACAGATCATTGTATTAATTGTTTTATTTACATAATGAGTTTAATTGCTGGATGTCTGGCCCAGAGCAGCTGGCTTTAACTGTGGCCACCATAACAGTTTAGTTGAATAGCCCTGCTTTAGAGGGTGGAACATATTTTATTATTTTTACTGTATTAAGAATAGGTCTGCTACTGCTCTGGACATCACTGCATGGACTCAAAAACACTGTCCCAAATATTTGTCTATAAACACATCACTAAGCTGTTTCCAAATGCAGGTGTTAATTTGCTCTGTCATACAAAGAAGAAACCATAAAAAGCTCATTTAAAATGGACAGAACTAAAGTGAAAAATTGTTCTGTGGTCAGACAAATTGAAACTTGAAATTATTTTTGGAAACCATGGACACCACATCGTCCATACTAAAAAGAAGAGGGGTCATCAAGCTTGTAGTCAGTGCACAGTTCAAAGGTTTGCCTCTCTGATGGTATGTGGGTGCATATGGCTTGAACAGCTTACACATCTGGAAAAGCTACATCTGTGCCGAAAAAGATATAAAATTTTTAGAACATCATATGCTCTCATCCAAATGATTTGCTGGTTTACACATTTGATATGCTTACTATGTTCTATTGTGTATGAAATATGGGTTTATGAAAATTGAAAATCATTGTTGTTTTTCGGGGGGTTTTGTACACAACAGCACACAAATTTTGGAATTGAGGTTGTAGTGTTTAATGGATATACAGTATATTGTTTTGATTTGCTAAAAAGGCACATTTGTGAAAGTTGAATCAAAAGCATTTTGTTTGCAGGATGATTTTATTTTGTTCTTCGTGGAGTTAGAAACCTTAGGGAGTCAGTTTTACAACTTTACCTTTCCTGCACAACACAGAGAGTAAAGCTCTCGCAGTGTGAGTCAGTATGTCTTGACTGATTGCACTCATCAGTTCATCGTGCCCCTCTTAAACTCAATCAGCACATTTATCGTGGATTTATTCTGCACAACATGTTGAAAACAACGTTGCATATTTCAGAATGATGTAATGCACCAATCTCTCCTCTATTCAACATTCATACAGGTTAGTCTCTTTGAGCCTTGAGGACTTTTTTACAAGACCTGTTTTTAACAAAGAATGATGACAACAACAAAGTCCATGCTCTTTTTGTGTGTCTCCATGTCTTCTTGTGTGTTTCCTTGACTGATGAAGCCTTCCGGACCGAAGGTGAAACGTTTCAGGACAAAAAAAAAGAAACTGTCCAGATGACCTGACTGAAAAATGTTGGA
>NC_056503.1:23766300-23769379 GCF_014905685.2 Nematolebias whitei | reverse complement strand
ACAAAAAAAAAGAAACTGTCCAGATGACCTGACTGAAAAATGTTGGAATGACGACAACAGTCAACAACAATGACAACGGTAGACAATCATAAAAGAAAACATATAAATTGAAAAAATTAATAGAAGAAAATTATATAAAAAAGAAAACGAAAAAAGCTACATTGTAAAGCGATGCAAAATACTAAAAACATGAACATGTCTGCATTGGTTTTTCCCATGAACTTAGCAGTTGATTGAAGCCACTTAGAGAGATCAAGGTCAAGAGCTTCAAATCTTTTTGCAAGGTATTCTAGGATACAGGAGTGGCGTAAGATAAGGTCCTTTTGCCTAGTTCAGTCTGCGCTGAGGGAACACTGCATGTAATAATGTCCAGAGAACGCACGCTGTAGCTACACTAACGTAGTGACATGTAAGAGGAGATTTCTGAAGGCAACAAAGAAGTGATTTAAAGATGAAAATGTACCAGTAAGAGAGTCTACTTGAAGATAATGATGACCAGTTAACCAGTGAATACAGGTTGCAGGGTAAATGGTGGGTATGGTAGTTACAGCCAGTTATGAATCTTAACGCTCCATGATAGACAGCGTCCAACATCTGCAAGGTGCTTGTAGGGGCGTTCATGTAAATAATGTCACCATAGCACATGATGGGAGACTGCAACGAAGCCAAGATTCAACTTGTCTGCTGGATTCCTTAGATAAAGAACTTTACTAATTGGCTTTTATGTATGTGAATGTTCCTGTAAAGTGCCCTGAGACAACTTTGTTGTGATTTGGCGCTATATAAATAAACTGAATTGAATTGAATTGAATAGTCACCAACAAACATTGGAAATGAGTTTGTAACCTCAGATTATTCATTTATTTATTTAAAAATATAAACATCACCATACACTACTGTAACACTAGCCTGGTTTTTAAAGAGCACAAACACAATCAATTACTTGAAGGATTTTGCCTTTTTGGATGCTGAGCTAGGCATGTTCATGCTAGCATTTCACAGATGTGTGCAAAGCTGAAAGAGTGTAGACTTAGAGAGACACCTTGGCTTAGATACTTCCACCTCTCAGAGAACCTGTTTGTCTAAAGAAGCCAACCTTAGAGAACAAGTGATTGTGTTAAAGCAAAGACGTTTATCATACACTAATGTTTGTCAAATTCTGATTTCAATTTGCTACATGTCTTTCAATCATTGTGTTGCGTCAATTAAGAGGATGTCCCACCCCTCACATTTAAAAAAAGATTTGTTTGGACCCCCGCCCCCACATTTATCATGTAATATTAGTTCACCCAGCGCAGTTTCAATTTCTTTGTGAGTACTCAAACCACTAAAAGTCCACTCCAGGTTTTCCTGGTTATCTACAACAACTCACCACACTGCATGCAGTGCTTCCTCTAGGTCTCTTGGCTTGGCAGGATGCCTACGAGGGCAGGAGGGGGGAGACACCTTTGTGTTGTGTGCTTGCTTAGCACTAACTTAGTGCTAGCATAGTGCTGGCCATTGTTGATAGGCGTAGGGGTGTTAGGATGTGTGAAATAAGCGGAGCGTGGGGCTTATAACCATAAATCATTTGCCAAAGAGCCTGTCTGAAATGGATCCTCCTAAAAGTAAGTTTTATTCTTTTGCACCTCTACTGTTATCTCTTTTGTGCTAGTTTTTATCCAAGCCTTAGATGGCAGATTGTCACGAGTCACTATGGGGATAGGATAATTGACTGACAGAGGGGCTTTTAAAAAAGACTTTGGGGAGGGAGAGGCTACAACACAATAACATTTTACTGCATCAGTTATGAAAGACAACTTGAATTACACAAAAAACAAGAAAACAATTATTTTAACAAAGCCCTTCCCACAGGACCAGCAGGGCCATCTGCTGATTCTCTCAAACCCCTCATTAGGTGGTCTTGATGTGGTGTCTATAAAATAATGCAGAAGCAGGTCCAAAGCATCTGTGAATGTTTTCAACAAACATCAAGCTCAGTGACTGCGAATGGAGTGTTACTGTTGGTGACCAGTTAATTTGTACCTAACTGAAAAAAGGAAGCCAAAATAGCACATGAAATAAATCAAAACGGGGCAGCATGGTGACACAGTTGGTAGAGCTGCTGCATCTCAGCGAGAAGGTTTCCCTGGTTCAAATCCCGGTCTGGGGGCCTTTCTGGGTGGACTTTGCATGTTCTCGCCGTGGATGCGTGGATTTTTTCTAGGTACTCCGGTTTCCTCCCACAGACCCAAAACATGCATGTTAGGCTAATTGGTAACTCTAAGTTCTCCCTAGGTGTGAGTGAGAGTGAATTGCTTGTCTCATTTGTGTCCCTGTGATGGACTTGAGACCTGTCCAGAGTGTACCTGGCCTCTCACACAGTGGTGGCTGGACGTGGGCACCCTCGACCACTGCTGCAACTCTAAAAAAGGAAGACGTGGGTAAATATAATGGATGGACAGATAAATCAAAATGAGTCATTTTCTCAGTCTTTTTTATCTGACATCAATTAAAACGATATATTCAGACACAATTCATGTGATGGAGCACAGAGCTGCTATCTTGGGCACCTGGGGAAGCAGATGGTTGGGGTTATGGGCCTTTCTCATTGGCCCAGAGAGGGGCAAATGAGGGTAGAGATGTTTCACCTACCCACATTTTGATGTTGTCCATAGGAAGAGTTGAACCGGTGACCTTTTGATCACCGGCCTACATTCCCTAACCTCTGCACCACCACTCCCTAGACACAAATCATAAACTATTGTATATAAATAATTTTTCAATGTAGGTGTGAGTTTGTAAACAAAAAAACATCTTATTGATGCAAGATGCAAGAAACAAGAACAGATTCAGTCTCTCTCCAATGGGACAGGGTAATCCCTGGACATCTGTTGGTGAAGCATCCTGACAGGAGGGCCTGTGGAGATCAAAGTATGGCCTTTTATTTGGTCATTGCCTGGTGAAGGGAATGAACTGAGTGAAACAAGGAGCTGGTTGGATCTGTGGCAGTAAAAGTACCATAGTTACACAGAATACGTTAACCCTGCAGTGATAGATAGATAGATAGATAGATAGATAGATAGATAGATAGATAGAT
>NC_056503.1:23729083-23766290 GCF_014905685.2 Nematolebias whitei | reverse complement strand
AGATAGATAGATAGATAGATAGATAGATAGATAGATAGATAGATAGACACAGATAGACACAGACAGACACAGACAGACAGACAGGCAGGCAGAGCTGAGGACCCAGATAATACATACAGTGTGCATTAAAATGTAACAAGATGAGTGAATTCAGATTTGAAAAAATGTTTCTAAATCAAATAAAATGTCTGCATTTAATTTTAATAAATCAAATAGAATAGCTACATAAAATATAATCTGTCATCATACAATTTGCTGGCTGCCCTACATAGATAATTTTTAATAATTGGCTTCTATAATGTATGTTAATGATTTTTACAGTGCACTGAGACGATTTCTGTTTTGACTTGATGCTATATGAATTAACTGATTTGAATTGAAATTAGATGAATGCGGCACATGTTCAGCATGATATGTGAGATGTTAATTGCAGGAGCCAAATTGGATGCATTCAGCTGTTCAACATCACCAATCCAAGACACCGCTCCTTCCCATTATTTTTAGAAAGTTGCATGAATCCATCTTTAAAATCAGTTTTGATCAAGCTGTCACTGTTTGCTCAACAAAACCAGATCTGAAATATCCACAGAGATGAAGAGAATGTATTGGCTTGTTAGTTTAGCAGTGATGTTAACAGTGATCTTATTCAAACTAAAATGTAATGTGATCTTAAACTTATTTTTACGTTCACTCATATTTCAGAGAACTCTGCACAGCCATTTGATTTGATGATAACATAAAGGATATTTTATATTCATTACTTTAATAGTAGGTTTTCTTTTGGCTGCTCCTTCCTGTAGGGGTTTCACATTGCATGAATTAGCATGGAAGATTTGTCAATTGTTACGCCTGGTGCAGGCTGGGTTTGAACCGACAGCCTTAGAATTACAAGGCTGCAGCATTAACCACTGGTCTACTGCTGCCCCTCATTAACATTAGTGAAATTTAAAATAATAAAAAAAAAAGTTTTATGGTTTGATTCTTCAGCTATCTATGGCTTTATATACATTTTTTAATATAATTGTTAAATTGTTTATGGCCAATACCAGTGGCATTTTCACATAATTTTGCTTTGATAACAATAAAATAAACATGATATGAGCCATTACTTTATAATAAACGTCATGTAATTTAATCAACTCAACAACATTTATTTCTTGGATGGCTGCAAGACTTTTTTTTTTCCCAAAAGATTTGTTATATGAAAATGGTCTATGCACCACAACACAAACATGCCTGGTGAATATGGAGCACTACCATCTGTTCGTGTCACCCTGTTGGCCAGTAGGTCACTGGCAGGAAACAAGCTGCAGACTGGTCAGTGCCAATGTTGAGTCCGTGCAGTTTGCATATTCAGAATTTTGTTATATCTCAAGAAAATGTCATCTTAAAACAACATTATACAAAGATATTGTGTGCTGATGACCAGAATATTATTATCATGATCCTGGATTGTTTTTTGGTGAAATGAGATTTTTTTTTTATTTCATTTAGGTTTTTTTTTCATTTAGCAGTTTTTTTGTGTTTCCTTTATGTTTATCTTTGGGGATTCCATGGTAATGTTTATTTTATAGGATGTTAATTTTCTGTTTTCATTGTGTTCAGCTTGTTTCCCGTCATTTCCCACTTCTTTTCCTCACTTATTTACTGATCGTCAGTCAATGCTCCGCCCACCTACACCTGTTCTATGTTACCAATAGGCCAGCTGACTCCTCACCTAATCAGCTCGGGTTAATTTTCTTCGCTCATCTTCCTCCCTCACTTATTTGCAGTCAGACATTGTGGTTCCTACCCACTCTGGTTCTCCTCCATGAGTTTGTGTGATTTCTTATTTTGTTTGTTGCCTTGACAGCCATTTTAGTACATTTTTAAAATATTAAATCCCCATTTTCTGAAGTTCTTTTGAAAGTCTGCATCTTTTGGTCCAACTCACTTCAAATTATGACAGTTCCCGATTGTTACTGTTTGTTTAAAATCCAGTATAATTTTGGCATTTTCTCTTCTTTGTTCTTGAAGAAACTGCATCCAAACACTTCTGTGAAGTGCCTTGTGGCACAAACAGGCAAAAGTCAGTGTATGGCAGCCCTCATAATGGGAGTTGACACTACAAGCTAGTGGGCACATACTTCATAGCACTACATTTCTTTCTCTAATAGGATTCCTCCCTGTTTACATTTAGTGATAGGCAGGGGTGGAAGAATGATCAGTGTTTTTTCCTCCCCCAGTCTCAGTTTAGCCCAAGAAAGATCCATTCGAACTGCATAATAGTGTCATGTTACTTATGTGTACATCTTGCTGTAGTTCACATTCTTGTGTGTTCACATTCAGCACAAAGTGCAGTGGGTGGGATATGTGAGTCTTATACTTGTGATAAACAAATTTAGCTCATTCTGTTTTTTAAATATTATTTTTTTATTAATTATATCCCACACACCCCTGTGACCTGCAAAGGAAGAAATGGGTAAAGATGATGGATGGATGGATGGATGGATGGATGGATGGATGGATGGATGGATGGATGGATGGATGGATGGACGGAAGGAAGGATGGATGTATTGGATGGATGGATGGATGGACGGATGGATGGATGGACATAATCCCTCATAGCTGCATGAATCTGAAACTTTCCATCAATCAAGAACCAAATCTGGCTTTATTTTCCTCCCCACCTTCTTCATGTACGTCACAGTCATCCCTCTGATGGAGTCCTGCAAATCTGGGGGAACTTGTCAGGACTGGAGCTTGAGAGACTCAGAATGTGCCCTTATCAACAGAAGTGCCAGCCATCATCAGCTTGCAGACAATACAGTATGATGGCACACTGCCTGACATGGGGTGGTTCTCCCAAAGTGGCTGAGGTTTGAAGAGACACTTAGTTATGACTGTCAGGTCTGAAACTAAATACTGTTTTAGAAAGATTTGTTTTGTATTTGTACAACAATTGGGGGAAGATGAGGAAAAAATAAGTACAAGAGAAAGCAGTTTCCTTCATCTGCAGAGAGGCATATCTGCATTTTTCAAAGTGAAAAAGAAAATGCAGCAACTAACAGCCTTTCTTTGTCAAGTTGTGTGATCATGAATTATTGATAGGTACACTTGTTCTCTTGGCACAGGCTTTTTCTGCAATTTCCAAGGTTTTACTCTGTTATGCACAGTCAAGTGAATAAATGTTTCACACTTATTTAGCACCTTTGAACAAAGCTACATTCTACAAAGTGCTTTACTAAGGAATTCCCATAAACACCCACAATAAAACTTCATACTAAAACTTTGCATTTGATTTATGCTGCATTTGTTTCTTTTTTCAGTCCCAGATCAATTAGCTTACTGTTGGGACAGTCTCGGGGATCAGTGTCTTTCCCAGGAATTTTTTGACATGTGGAGGGGCTCGGGATCAGAGAACCATACCTCTGATTGGACGATGACCCTTGAACAACGGTTGCCAATCACATTTTCCATCCATCCATTATCTTCCGTTTGTTCCGAAGTCAGATCGTAGAGGCAGCAGCTTGAGCAGGATGCCCAGACATCTTTTTCCACAGCCACCTCTTCCAGCTCTCCTGGGGGGACCCCAGGGTGTTCCCAGGCCAAACCAGAGACGTAGTCTCTCCATCATGTCCTGGGTCTTCCCCTGGGGTCTCCTTCCTGTCGGAAATGCCCGAAGCACCTCCCTAGAGAGGTGTCCAGGGAGCATCCTTATCAGATGTCTGAACCACCTCAACTGGCTCCTCTTGATGTGGAGGAGCAACGGTTCTACTCTGAGTCACTCCAGGATAACTGACCTTCTCACCCTATCTCTAAGGGAGAGTCCAAATACCCTGTAGAGGAATCTCATTTCAACCGCCTGTATCCGTGATTTCATTCCTTCGATCACTACTCAGAGCTCGTGACCATAGGTGAGGGTAGGAACGTAGACCGACCGGTAAACAGAGAGCTTTACCTTACAACTCAGCTCTCTCTTCACCACAATGGACCGGTACAGAGTCTGCAATACTGCAGACGCTGCACCAGTCTGTCTGTCAAGCTCACACTCCATTCTTCCCTCACTCATGAACAAAACCCAGAGATACTTGAACTCCTCCATTTGAGGCAGAACCTCACCCTCAATCTAAAGATCACATTTTCAGAGCAACAAAAATTTTGAGTATTTATTTTATTCTTTTACCCATGCAAGACCCAAATTATTTTTAGAATTATCAATTATGTAATATATGTAATGTTTCTGGTCTGTTGGAAGAAAACACACGTATGCAAAAAGAGAACATGTAAACTCTACATAGAAAGGCAAACTGTCCCTAACTACTGCTGCCCACAAATGATATTTAAAACATGCATAAACAGTAAATGGTCATTTCAGTGCCATCTGCATACATGAACCTGCCAATTAAGAACAGTTGGTAGAAAAACTCTTGACTGATCTGCCCTGCTCTAGAATTTATTGAGAGTTCTTTCTCTGTGCTCACAGATTTAAGATGACATAAACCTGACTGACAAAGAAAGGTATGAATATGTGTCATGCTTCTGTTAAAGTTCTGCTGTTTATAATTTTCACGAGGTTCTGATATTCAGTCATGTAAGGTTCAGGTTTGGGACTCAAAGGCAGACTCATAAAAACTATTTATTAAACAAAAGACTCTTTAGGGTGTACTTCTTGTCTGGAAAATTAAGATGAATGAGACAGCAGAACCCCACAAGGAGGACACGTCGCAAACACAATGCACGGACAAGGAATAAATGACAGAACACAAATATGTACAAACACAACTAATCGGGGGAACAGGGAAGTCCTGGGAAGAGGGAGCCAAACGTGAAGACTTGAAAACAACACAAAAATGTATCTGACCTCCCATCACAACTTCTCATTAACTCTGTTCCTGTGTCAAATAAGCACGAGATCCTGAACTGTTTCAACAAACACTTTGTTGCTTCTAGTTCTTTATTTGACACAGTTACTATTGGAAAATCAGCCACTTCACTTAATAACCAAACTTCTACAAATCAAATCCCTCCTACAAGTCAATCCTCAGTTAATCACAGCTTCTCTCTTTCTCCATTCTCAGTCAGTGAGGTCAATAAACTGTTAAAAAGATCTTGATCCTAAAAAATCTGCAGGTCCAGATGAACTTCCACCTTATTTCTTAAGGCTGGCTGCTCATATCATCACAGTCCCTGTCACCCACATCTTCAATCTCTCCATAAGACAAAACTCCATCCCAGACACTTGGAAAACAGCCTTTGTTACAACTATCGACCAATCTATAAAACTCTGCATTTTAGCCAAGGTTCTACAAAAACTGATAAACTCTCAAATCAAAAATTACCTGGACTCATTTAATATCTTACCTCCACATCAATCTGGTTTCAGGAAACAACACAGCACAACCACTGCTTCACTGAAGGTTCTTAATGATGTTGTTGAAGCACTGGATGCTAAGGATTATTGTGCTGCACTTTTCTTAGACCTGTCTAAAGCTTTTGACACTGTGGATCATAACATCTTGTGTCATAAACTCTCAGAAATCGGTTTCTCAGATCACACCATTGGTTGGTTCTCTAACTATCTTTCAGACCGGAGGCAATGTGTTCAACATAATGGTACTTCCTCCAGTTATTTAACAGTCAACAATGGTGTACCACAAGGCTCAGTCTTAGGACCCACCCTCTTTACAATCTATATACATAATGTAGGTAAGAACATCCCTAATGCATCCATACATTTCTATGCTGACGACACAGTTGTTTATTGTCGAGCTAAAACTGTTGATAAGGCTTCCCAGCTTTTGAAATCTGCATTCAACATCATCCAGACTGATTTGTTTCACCTCAAACTTGTCCTAAACGCCGAAAAAACCAAAGGGATGCTTTTTTCAAATAGGAAGTTGGTCCCAGCAGTTCTTCCTCCGATTTTATCCTCAAATGGTGTCCCCATTGAGTTTGTTGATTCCTATAAATATTTGGGTATCTTGGTCGACTCACATCTCTCTTTTAAGCTCCATGTGGAAAACTTGGTAAAGAAACTGAAAGTTAAACTGGGTTTCTTTTTCAGAAACAAATCCTGTCTAACCCTGAATGCTAGAAAACGCCTTGTATCTGTGACTTTCCTTCCACCTGATATGGCAAGCCCATTTAACATAAAATCGAGTAGTCTGACTATCTGTAGTTACATTCTAGATATCTAAAAATGAGTTTTGACTAGGAACAATTACATTTTGACTATCCAGAATGTTAATTTAAGATATCTGTATTTACATTCTGACTAGTCAGAGTAACAATTCAAGATATCTTAAAAGGAATTTTGACTAGTCAAAATGTAATTCAAAATATCTGAAATGACGTCACCTGATTCGTCATTTGAAGGGTCAAACATCCTTAATTACAATTCAAGATACTGTATCTCGAACGTAATTATGACACACATGTGAATGTGAGGCCCATGTTACTGTAGTTTGTTTGTTTTGCAAATCTCAAGTATTATTCATTTTTATTTTTGTTAATTTCATATTTATATTCCAGGTTGAAGGTGGCAGTCCAGTCTCGTGTAGGTTCCGTTCCACTCGTGTCTCGTGCATCACAGCTTGTGGGTGAATTTCTGCTCTTGTGTTACCTTGAACCATCCTTTTTGTCTTTTAGTTGACTGACCACTGGAAAGCCTCAGCCTTGGCTAAATATTTAAGAATCATTATTGCCTCCATTAGAATTGTTTTTTAATTTATTGTTAACAGTACACTATAAACTGATAGTGGAATATAGATATTTTATCAAATTATGCAATTTAATTTTAAAGAAATTGGCACATTTATGTATTTTTCATGAATAACCATTTACAGTATTTACATCTAAAAATGTCAAGTCTGGTCCTCTGGACATTCAAACACAAAAAAGAAAAAAAGTAGAAATGTTTCGTCTTTCATCCGAAAGACTTCTTCAGCTTGAGGTGCCGTATTCAGCTCAGTCTTATAAATAGCACCTTCTCATAGTGGATCGACCCACTCTGAGTAGAACAGCTCTATGCCTCTTGCTGCACTTTGCCATCTGCAAGTGCTTTCAGTCACGCCCACTTCTCCAGTGCAAAACAGAGATATGACACACTGCAGAAGGAAGCTTCTACTACAGCTGTGGGCTGTACACAGGTGCTGCAGGTGCTAAATACATTTTAATAATTTATTTTAATAAAAAAAACTCCATGCCGATCATGCGGCTCACCTATCAATCAGCCAATTGTGTGTCATGTCCAATATTATTTTGAAACACCGTGATAGAGCGAGACCATGATAAATGAAGCGTGAAGTAGTGAGGGACCACTGTAGTGCTGAAGCATATTTTATGAAGGTCAACCAAGCAGACAGTTAATCTACTTGGAGGAAAACAAATATCACTTCATCGTGAACAGGTCAGAAAAAAAAAAACTTTGTCATGAACCATGTCATAAACTTGACAAAGGTCATTGGAAAGTGTGGTCTTAGCTACAGGGGCACTAATTTAAGGTTGGGAAAACATGGCTCTTAATCATGGAAACTTCTTGGAAATGATCCTGCTGTTAAGCAAATTTGATATTTTTCTCCAAGAACATGTTAATGAGTGTATAAAGAAAAGCAAGAGCCTAAATGAAACTGGGATAAAGGGAGAGGATCCCTCATTACACTGCTCTCTAACACATCTGTCAATAAAATAATTGCCATTATTAGCCACTTGATCAATCAAACATTTCAATGGAAGTGAAGGATGCAGGAATGTTTTCTGTCCAGATAGATATGACAGAACTTGTTACCTCCACAGACCAGTGTGCTGTGGTCCTCAGGTATGGGACTGACACCATCCACAAAAAGCTCATCTGTGTCATTTCATGTGAGTTATCAACAGGACAGTCTTTTCTTCAACTACTTAAGGATATTCTGGGCTCTGGCAAATTATGATATTGATATCTAGAACTGTGTTGGTAACTCAACAGATGGAACAGTAAAAATGCAAGGCCGGTACAACGGCTTCCATGTTTTACTGTCATCGGAGTCCCCTAACTAAATGCACATCTGGTGCTATGCATATGTGCTCAATCTCATTCTGGGAAACACCACAGGTGTTGTGATAGAAAGTGCTTCCCTTTTCTCTCTTGTAAAAGATGTTGCCATATTTATCAAGAAGTATTACAAGTGTATGAGCATGTGAGAGAAAGTGAGTTGATGACAAGCATCACAGATGGCCATCCCCCCCATTGTGGAGACCAGGTGGTATGCCAAGGACCAAGCCCTGAGCAATATATTTGGCTGTTTTGTAACCCAGACAATGTATTGTTTCTTGATTTGATCATAACAGAGAAAAGGATGGTGAAAGATATATCACTGAAGGCCCATGTCAGAGCAAGAGCTAAGGGCTACATTGAGTCCCTACTGAAGCATGAGACAATGTTTACAACACATATATTTTTGAGGATCTCTGAGATCATGTCACCACTCTCCAGATATCTTCAGACTAGCGACATAGACCTAATCACTGCTCATCAGCTTGTAATGGGGGCCTTAGACAGACTAAACACATTTACGAGGGACATGGATGGTGTATGACACAAACAGCAAATATATTTGCTGAGTGGGCAAACAAGAAGCTGGAGGAGAGCAGATCAAAAGAGGTGGTTCATGTGGATCTACTTGAAATAAAGATCAGAAAGTCAAAAAACATGGTTGAGGTGAGGTGAGGTTGCAGAGGAACACAATGGGTTAAGTGCAGGGGACCAGTACAGGGTCAAAGTGCACAATTTTATTTTGGACTTGGTCACTGAGAACATTCAGACTTGCCTTTCAGTAAATGTAGCTCTTCATGATGATTTTGCATGCCTCGACCAAAGAAACTTTGGAAAACTAAGAGATGGAGGGTTCCATTTGAATCACTTCAACAGCTCAGTAAGTGTCTCCTTAGGTTTGATGACAGAGCCACAACTGGAAGGATGAAACCTGAGCTCTGTAATCTTGCCAACCACTGGGAAAGACTTAAGTTGCCCCATTTACAGTCATACATTGTCAGGACTGCAGAAGAGAAAGAAAATGGGGAAAACATAGAGCCAAAAAACACCAGTTGCATCCTTCTGTAAAAAAACTGTGCAATTTGTGTTCATTAAATACTCTTCAAATACAATCTACTGACTGATGCCTATTGAACTCATTGGACTAGCCGAAGTTCCTGCTGATGCTATCTTTTTAATCAGGTAGCTTGTCAGAGTACGTCACACTCAAGTTTGTGAAGAACAGACTGATGACCACACTGACACAGGAGCATTTTGAGGCATTTATGCTAATGTTAACAGAGAAAGAGGCACTTGTGACTTTAGACAATGATACAGTTATGGACAAAGTTGCAGAGACCAGTGTACTAGTCAAGCACTTGTTAATAATGGAAGTTATAAGAGCTTCCTTTTGTTTGGGGGGTGGGTTATGATGTTATGGGTCAACCTACCTTTGGAGGTTGGTTTTTGTTCCTTTTGGTCCTTCAGGGAGGACCAAGTGGCTCAGATGAGGTGAGAAAAATTCAAATGCTTGACAGTATTGAGGAACAAACCTCAACAGATCTTCACCAATCCAATATCAACATAGCTAAATACATTTTCAGCGTGTTGGAAAATAGATATGGGAATAATTCCACAATTAGCCTTGAGAGAATTGAAGATCTAGAGATGATTACCTATGTAAAGACAATTCAACCAAGAACTGTTATTGATTTAATCCAGACTGGAAAAAGCTCGGATGGCTCTCACAGAGCTAAGAAACACAGAAGCGATCAAAAATGCTTTGATAATCAAGTCCATTGAGCGCAAACTCCCAGACAGTTTTACAAAAGACTGGCTTGTCTTCATGATCAATCCAAGAAATGGCATCACATTTTGACAGCCCAAAAAAATCCCTGAAAAACTGAAACATCTTGGTGTAGCTGAAAGACCAATGGCCATAGTGAAATATGAAAAAAATGTATGCCTCTACACGGTCTACAAGGAAAGGTGGAGGATGTGTCATTTGTGGAGATGAAAGACATGAAGAAAACTTCTTCTTTTGCAAATGATTCAAAGAACTGCAACCCAGTGAAAAGCAGAAAGTTGTTGAAAAGGTTGGAGCATGTAAGAGGTGCTTAGAATATCATGAAAATGATGAGTGCAAAGACATTTATATGTGAAGAGGCAGACACTAGGAAAATGACTCTTCAGACCATCATTTTTTTCTGTGCCTGGAAAGGGATTCCAAGAGAAGTGAAGCAGATAAAAAAACAGAAATCCAATCCAAGGAAGCATTCACTCACAGAGGAGCAGGAGAGATTTGTGTCTGAACTCTCCCAAGAAATTACTGAAAAATTTAGTAAATTTTTTACCAGCACTGCAGCAGAAGGTAACTTTGTTGTAACTGTAAAGAAAAACTAGTCACGTTAAGTAGAGCTAAAGAGCTTCCAGTCATTCTAATGCTATATGAAGTCACTGAAAATGCTGGAAAAAGTGGGAACATCAATAAACCTGGCTTCAGACACCAACTATATTATACGCAGAGCTGCCCATTGACTGAACCTGAGAAGTGAAGCAATCACTTTAGTTGTTCACAGAGTTGGAGGGATGATTACGGAAGTTAAAACACAAAAATATCTCCTTGAACTGAAACTCAGCACACCAGAAGGCAGAGTGAGAGTGCATGAGTGATTTGGATGAAATTGCTACTAGGGCTGCATGGTGGCTCAGTTGGTAGAGCTGCCGCCTCTCAGCAAGCAGGTCACCGGTTCAAATCCTGACCGGTGGCCTTTCTGGGTGGAGTTTGCACGTCTTTCAGTGCCTGCGTGGGATTTCTCCTAGTTTGTGGTTTGTCTATTGTGGATTCTCTCTATTGTGGTTTGCGGACGCACAATCCATATACTGTACTTGGACAAAAAAAATTGTACAAGACACACTATTTGTGGACTGTACTGTAACAATCTATCTCTGTACTTGTGGTTGTGAAAAAGTTAATGACAAAATTAAAATAGTTTTGGAAAGGTGCCACTATTTTGTAGTTTTCTCTCAGTAATTCTTAACCGTATTCCTGCTCATGACCACCACATTTGCCAGAAAACACCCCCCACCCCCACCCCAGAAGCCCCATTTCCTTCTGTTGAAAAACACTGAGGTAAAGGTTTGATTTGCACGGAGCCCAGCAGATGCAGAGAAGCCACACTGAACTCACTGAACCAAAGCAGAACAGGAGCAGAACCAGACCTCCAGACCCATCAGTGAATTTTGAGAGCTGGTAGCTGGCCCAAGAGGACCTATAAGCGGGGATGAGCGCCAAACCCATGGGGACATTTTACCTCCATATTTTGACTTAAATTGAGCACCTATGGTCCCACGCCAACCAACAGAAGGTCTGCACCCCCATGAAATGCACTTTAGCCCTCAAGCTGCACTGAACTGGACCAGAACTGGAGATCCAGCCTCAGTGGTGAACCCGAGAGCTCCCAGCTGGCCAACAAGAACCTATAAGCGGTGATACACGCCGAGCCCATCAGGACTTTTTTCCCTCCATACTTTGACTCAAATCGACCATGTATGGTCCCACGCCAGCCAATAGAAAGTCTGATCCCCCCAAATGCAATTCAGCACTCAAGCTGCACTGGACTGGACCAGAAGCAGACCTCCAGACTCAGCGGTGAACCTGAGAGCAAGTAAGTAAAATTTAGTAGCTACATGTATGTTGTTAAAATTAAAACGATTACGAGTTGACAACTTTGATTGTGGGCTTGTCGCTGATGGTTAGGTCTGCAGAAACGAACTGGGGTGAACCAGGGTAACCTGTTTACTGAGAGGCAGCAGCTCTATCAAATGTGTCACCGTGCTGCCCACTACTACTACAGTAAATACTAAAATAAACTACTACTTACTACTACTACTTGTGTACATAATTTCATTCCATCTCATGTACCGCATGAGATGGTAATGACAATAAAGTTTACTTGAACTTGAACTTGGATTATTGTATCTCTACTTTGCGGTTTTTCACTTATCGTGCGTGAGGTGGGTGTCCCTAACACCCACAATATATGAGGGTTTTTCTCCGGGTACTCCGGTTTCCTCCCACAGACCAAAAACATGCATGTTAGGCTGATTGATAACTCTAAATTGTCCCTAGGTGTGAGTGAGAGAGTGAATGGTTGTTTGTCTCATTTGTCTCTATGTGTCCCTGTGATGGACTTGAGATCTGTCCAGGGTGTCCCACACCCCTCGCAGAGTGATAGCAAATATGGGCACCAGTGACTCCTGCAACCTGAAAAGAAAGAAATGTGTAAAGATGATGGATGGATGGATGGATGGATGGATGGATGGATGGATGGATGGATGGTTGGATGGATGGATGGATGGATGGATGGATGGATGGATGGATGGATGGATGGATGCACATGCCAATAAAAAGTTTCTGAGCTGGTGGCAATGGGACAACATTGGAGCAGCTTGTGAACTGCAGTGTTGTGGATGTAGAAGTGTAATTGTCAGTCTGGAGGCAAATAAATGACATTATATGAAGAGAGTGAGTTGGAACTCATAGGAAGAGGCCTGACTTATGAGTTGGCAGATGCTCATCCTGATGTCCCAATATCCATGGATTGAAGATCAAGCTTTGCTTCCCAGTAGCAGGAGTGGAATGGCAGCAACCTTTATAAGGACAGAGAACATTGACAGACCAGGAAAACAGAACTGTCTGAGCATGCACAGTGTATGCCAGGTGCCGTTAATTCAAAGTGAGCAGTCAAGATGTTAAGAGAAGGGAGCTTCTCTTAGAAGCAGACTGCTTTTAGTGTTCAATAAGAAGGAAAACCTGACACTGAAAAAAAAAACCTCAGCTCATAGTTTAACTAACTGAAGATGACAACGGTATGACAAGTGAATGAGGAAATTGTGACGTCATTGTGGTCCCAGTGGCATTACATTTATTTGAGTAGACTGTTAATTTGAGATTCATTTTGTATTTAGGAAGTAAACATGTAAGTAAACAGATTTTTATTTTTACATTATATCAGTGATTGTAAATAATATAAAATGCCTGAGAGAATTTAATCATGTGAAATAATATTTGGCATTGTGCAATACACTGGGTGCTTATTAGTTTATTTATTTTGTTTATTTAAATGTTTTCAACCTACTACTACTACTGCTACAAATAAGTACTGATGCTAATTATATTGG
Source organism: Nematolebias whitei (assembly GCF_014905685.2). NCBI lineage: Eukaryota > Metazoa > Chordata > Actinopteri > Cyprinodontiformes > Rivulidae > Nematolebias > Nematolebias whitei. Next base: position 23,753,113 of record NC_056503.1, on the reverse strand, counting down.
ATCATAAAGTTCTGTTCAGTTTTCTACCAAATTTTCCCTGTTGAACACATTTATAAAGTAAGAACAGCAATATGCAACAAGTCAAGATAAAACAGGATATTCTTGTGTTAATGTAAACCTAATCTTAACATGAACATAAAATAACACAGTTAAATTCACATATAAAAATAAACAGATAAAGTAATATATTTGATGTTATATTTTCTTTCATTTAAAAGTGCAAAAACCTTAAAGATGACATTCCTTACATTTATATTTTGTTTGCTCCCATGTTCTCTACTCTCAGACTCTATGCTTCAGTACAGTAGACCTTTTCAATTTTCAAAGCCTCTTCAAGCAATACACTTTTTATTTCCAAATTCTTCTGTAGAACCATTCTACCTTTGACACAAAGCCAACACACAGTTTTAATCATGACCATGGATGGTATAACTGCTATTGAAGGAATATTTCCAGTACTAATGATCATTAGGGACCTCAGAGCCTTTTGGTCCACAAACAGCAGCTGTATACTGAGCTGTTTGTGCCCATTAAATGAACAAATGAGTGTCAGTCACTTCGACAGAGATGTGTTTCAGATCGTTCTTACTGTTAATTTGTAGAGACCAAGGAATCCTATCTGAGTTTCCCAAACATTTTTTACACACAAGTTTTTAGACAGGTGGCATGGTGGCTCAGTTGGTAGAGCTGTTGCCTCTCAATGAGAAGGTTGCCAGTGCAAATCCCTGCCCGGGACCTTTCTGGGTTGAGTTTGCATGTTCTCTATTTGCATGCGTAGGTTTTCTCCAAGTACTCCAGTTTCCTCTCACAAAAAACATGCATGTTAGGCTGATAGGTAACTCTAAATTGTCCGTAGGTGTGAGTTAATTGTTGTTTGTCTCATTTGTCTCGATGTGTCTCTGTGATGGACTTGGACCTGTCCAGGGTGTCCCCTGCCTCTTGCACAGTGATTGCTGGATATGGGCACCAGTGACCCCCTTGACCCAAAAAGGAGGAAGCAGGTAAATATAATGGATGGATAGATGGATGGAAGTTCTTAGACATGTTTGCACCTCCCACTCATCGAGGATTTGTTAAAATCTATATTATAAAGCACTTTCCATAACTGATCTTTACTAAACCCTGTGTTCAGTATTTTTATGTGGACTCAAAACATGACACTTCCAAGAAACAATGACATAGCAGCCGTTTTTGCACATTCCTTTATTTTTTGGAGCTGTTTAAACCGTGTGTCTCTTTAACTGTCTTGCTTTCTGATACCTTCATAATTAAACTTTGATAGTGTGCTGAGATGCCTCACACCTGGAAGGAAATTGTAATTTGTCTCAAAGAACAGAACAATCACTTATTGCCAGGGTGGCTGTGGTGCAGTGGTATAGGCAATCGCCTTGGGACCAGAAAGTTTTAGGCTCAACTCTCCACCATACCCACATGTTGTAGTGTCCTTGAGCAAGACAGCTACTCCCTAACTTCTCCGCGGGTGCTTACATAGCTGCCTGCAGCTCCACCTGGGTGCATGACAAATTTACTTATTGTAAGGGAACATCCTTTGTACAATGATGACAATAAATAATTGTTTTGGAGAACACTTCATCTAAGACCAATATTTCTCTCTTTTGATGGGTTGTATTTGGAGACAGTGAGGACATTTTTGCAACCCAGTGGTTTGAAATGGGTACTTTTAGTATTTTGTGTGACTTGAAGAAACAAGTTGTATAAAAAACGATGTTCAAAAAGTATTTGTGAAACTCAAGTAACAGATTCAAAATAAGAGTTGAGGACATGAGGACGTGAGACAAGCAGTATGTTTAGCAGTATTGTATAAATGTGACTGCAGATGTGATCAAATCCTTCCAAACTCAATAACTAACATGCCGGATGCTTGGCTGTGGTTGTAAAGAGCAAACAAGATGTACATGAGAGAGCTGAAGCTCTGTGGAGAGCTAAATGTCAATGATGAGTGAATGTGACAGAACTCTGATGAAAATGAAGGAACAACACATAACATCAGGCACATATCAGACTTAATCAGTTGTGATATGCAAGAAATCCTCATCTTAGGTCAGAGAAACTGAAATGCAAATGGCAAGAGCAGAATAACGAAGTCATCTGTCATGGTCATCATCCCCAGCTCCTGTCCTAAAGGTGCAGGCCTGGGCCATAATCACAGAGAATAATGTGCTGACTCAGCATCCAGAGCTACTGGAAAGAGCCAACAGCATAATATAATAGGACTATTACTCCTTCGTCTGATGATAAGGTTGGGAGCTGATGATTAACAGCATTTATTGGGATACTATATATATATTTTTTTTTTAAATTGCACAATGTCGCCCCTAGGCACCTTTGTGTCACTGGAGGGTGAAGACAGTCAACTTTGATTTTTACAGCATGTATTGCTGCTCTAACATAAAAAAAGTTTCATTTTTTTCAAGCAGGATTAATGGGAACATCAACATTTTATAAAATAAATAAAATAATAACCATTGTGTTTCACAAATTTGAACATTTAACAATTCACAATTTAGTGAACATACATCTGACAATGGTACCAATAAAAAACGGTAAAGTAACCTTCATTTGATTTATCCGGTAATCTTTTGTGTCTATCATCTTTAATTTGTCTCTCAATTTTGAAAAAAAAAAAAAAACCCACATGCATCCCCCCCAAAAAACCCATCAACAACGGCATGTGGCTCAGTCAGGAAAACTGTGCTTAATTTAATTGCAGTGGATCAGATGAGCTCTACAGCACAGACATATTCTAATATTTAAACAAGTCATGGATGCTTAAACTTTACATGACTGAATGAACAGTCATGTAAGGACTCCTAGAATCTTGTCATCTCTAGAAAAACACTGTTAGACATGTGAAAACATGACAAATATGACTGAATGCTTTGCCACTTACAGTTTAGGGACTGTTTTTAAGAACACAACTTATAGTTTATATTTGTTTATTTTGAGGCTTTCTTTCTACTCTACAGTTCTGTCTGCCTGGCCTTTTACAAATTGTGCCGTTTTCACAGGTGAAATCCGATGGATGTTAGTAGCTGCACAAGCGCTGTTTAAAATGTCTCCAGATTTTAGCTGTACATGTATTAATTATTTATAAATCTAATGAACCACTGAGTGCAACATTCAGGGTGTCAACATCAATATTCAAATCAAGCTGTTTGTGCAGTGAAAGAATATTAAAAAGTGTTTTGAACTTTATTTTCAGAGGAGTACAGTGTTGGATAAATACATATCCTTTCATCATCTGCTTACTCAAATAATCCACTCTGAGGACACGAGACTATTTTTACAACCGGTCTTTTACTAGGGACCCAAAAGTCCCAGGTTCGATCCCCAGTCACTGCACATCACGTGGCGTCTCTGGGCAGCACGCCTCATTCCCAAAATGTCCCCTGGGCGCTTTCAATAGCTGCCCACTGCACCACCTGGTGGTGGATGGGTTAAATGCAGAGACTAATTTCGCCATTGTATGGAAACATACAGTGCTGACATTGTGATGACATTATTATTATTATTATTATTACTAGCATAGGGTACATGGTCATGGTAAGGCTTTCACATATGTATAACAGTTACATGCCTAGAGCCTCGTCAGTGACAATCTGCACCAGACAGTGAGGCAGGAAGTGTTTTATAATACACGCTTATCAGACAGTCACTGGTGACCTCGCTCTGCCAGCTGAAGCTCAAATCAGCTCCTCTCTGAGCAGACAAAAGGCTCTGACCTCACACACATGGTTCAACATTAATTTAACATTAGTTAGTGATAAACATCCACAACCTTTACTTAAATTCCCTAAACATACATCTAAAAATAAATGTAAAAAAAAATAGAGCATCATGAAAAAGTTCTATGTATTTGTCAGTCATTTCAGAAAGTGATTGACCTGGGCTGTGGACTTCAGAAAACACAGTGGACCAACACCAGCAGAAGACATGGCCCCAAACAATCACTGACTGTGAAAACTTCACTCTGGACTTCAAGCAAGGTGGATTCTGGACCTCTCCACTCTTCCTCCAGACCTTGATTTCCAAACGACATGTAAAAGTTACTTTCATCTAAAAAGAGGACAGTGGACCACTGCGCAACAGTCCAGCTCTTCTTCTCCTCAGCAGGTAAGACGCTTCTGATGTTGTCTCTGGTTCAGAAGTGGCTAGACTTGAGGAATGAGACATTTGTAGCTCATCTCTAGGAGTTATTAGGTGATTAGGGTGTGACACCAGGAGTTTCTCTTACCGCAGCACCTTTAGTGGTAGACTGAGACCACCGAGGTGCTCCACAGAACGCCACAGGAAGTGCTTTCTTCCTGTGTCTGTCAAACTTTTCAACTCCTCCCCTTTTCTACGCATGGGACAATAACATTAATCCTGTACTACAATAAACATTTTAATGTTTCTGTCTGCCCCTGACCTGTTTCAAACCTTACTTGTTGGTATTTTTATATTTTCTGTTATTTTCACATCTTGTGTGATTAAAAGCAGGTCTCTCTTGTAAACGAGTCCTCGAGGCTCAATGAGACTAACGTGTATGAATAAAGGTTGAATGAAAAAAAAAAATTTCCCTGTGCATGTTCCTTTGTATTGAAACCCTGGCACAACAATTGCCTGCTGGATCAATAAAAGTTCTTATCTTATCTTTTATCTTCTATATATTGAACCTCTTCACAATATTCTAATTTACCGAGACACTGAAATTATGTCCAGATGTCCAGATGACCTGACTGAAAATTGTTGGCTTGTATACCTGGATTCTTGAGCATGGACTTTTTTTTTTACACTGAAATTATGTTTTTCATCATTTGTTAAACGTACTCATCAACATTACAACAAATAAAGGCTTGATATACAATATTTCACTATGTGCAATGAATCTATGTAATGAGTTTCACTTTCTGAAATGACTGATTAAAAAAAAAAAGAACTTTTTCAAGATCTTATTTTTTGAGATGCACATTTAAAGCGAGGTTAAGGTTTACTAAAATGTTCAGGCTCATGTAAACACTGAGCATTAAGGCTGTGATGAAACCTGCTGTGTTTGTGGAGGTGCAGTGTCCTCTCTCTGCAGCATCACCAATTTCCCTACTTGCATCAATCACGCTTATGTCCCATAACGCAATCAGAGGCTTAATGGCCAACACAGCCCGGCGGCACGATGCTGATGCACCACATTTTTCTTGCTGGCATAAGTGGACACGTAAATAAGTGAGTTAGGGTAATCAGTTAGTAGAGATGCTCGTGGCTCCTGGGGATGTTGTGTGTGTGTGTGTGTGTGTGTGTGTGTGTGTGTGTGCACATCTGTCTACAATGTCAGCCTAATATTGATCACATTCGCTGCTCCTGGAGCATGTTAGGCAACCTGCTCTCTGGTTTGACAGGTGTCCTTGGGGACTTAACTCGTCTGGAAGCACTTTGTTTTTCCTTCTTCCTTTTCCATCAGCGAGACACTGTTCATGTGAAATAAGTGGTTCTGTTTGCCTTATATCACTAGTTCCCTGTTAGTCAAAAACTGTTTCAATTTATAAAGACAAGGCTGAAAATGTACACACACACACAAACATTATGCTGATCTGGGGTCAGGTGTCAGCTGTTGCAAGCGATGACTCCTTTAAGATGTGAGATGAGTGTCCGTGTGACGCATAGACGGGAAAAGAAATCATTATTCAGAATGCAAAAGCTCCTTATTACAGGGATACACTGCCATGATGCAGGGCAGTCTTGCGTGAAATTGAAGAACTGACAACTGTGTTTTCATCCTTTTTTTTTATCTGTCTGCCTTCCACAGTTCAGTAAGTCAAGTCTGTCACTCACTAATGTTGACCGACAATACGTTTTTTTTTTCTTGTCAGCCCTACCTTCTTTCTGATTGCTGTAAATAGGACAGCCAATAAAAGCTTACATGGATGACACCTGAGAACTTGTGTCCACGTCCGGAAGGCTGAAACCTTCTGATCGAAGGAGAGGGACCTTGCTTTGACATGCTACAAAAATATATCCAGGAGAAAGGGTGATAAAGGGGTTTTGGGGAGGAGCTGTCAGCAAAAATGAATTTCAGCACGGCAGGAGACAACACTGGCAACGGTCCAGTGGTTCACAGCATCCTGGCAGTTATTCACAATGACAACTCTTCAAACATTGCTTTTCCTGACTTTTTCTCTAAAAAAAAACTGCATTGAGCTGAACCAGCCTGCACTATGATTACTGTAAATATAGCTGAAACAGAAATATGTTGTTCTGCTCGCGATTAAAAAAATATATATATTTGTACAGTTTTAATAGGTGCAAAAACATCATTTTGAGCCTAGTCTTAAAACACTGATTCTCAGATTTACTTCTAACTGCAGCAACAGAGATCCGCCTGTGTCCCTGCACCTTAAGCAATAACTGCACTGTCTCTGTCTATGAGTTTGTTGCCATTTAATGATCAACAGTTGTAAAGACTAAACTATGAGCAGCTCCTCAGGTGAGCGGTTGGAGCAAAATGTCGCAGTTCACCCACTTCTCTACATACACCAAAGTTCTGACCAATCTCACAGTAGCTGACACATTCTCCTGAGAGAAAAGGATTCTCCCTGAACCTTGTGAGGGGAGCAGGTCCTTGAAGCTTCTAGAAGACAAAATGATGTCCATCACCCAAAGAAATCAGCAAGAGCAGATTTCTTCAATCCTGCTGAGAATGACTCCAGTTCAGGATGTTGCAGAGTCAGATACTCCTCTCAGAAAAACAATAAAGCTACAATAATATAAAATCCAGTTGCTTTTTTATTTTATTTTACTTTTCTTATATATATATATATAACTCCATGTGTTTGAGTGAACACAACATCTTCAGTGAAACCTAGAAACCCTCCACTGAAGCAACACGATGAAGGCAAATGTGAAGCAAAAACATGTTATGAACACAATTAAAAATATGAGACTGGAGCCACATCCTGATGGTCAAGCTGGACTCACAGTACTTTTTTTTTTTTTTTTTTTTACCATGTATTCTATGTAATGGTTTATTGGTTTTGCCCATGACAGGGAAGAATGGAGCGTGAGATTGACTGGCGGATTGGTGCAGCGTCTGCCATATTATGGACTGTGCTGGTCCATTGTGGTGAAGATTGACCTGAGCTGTAAGGCAAAGCTCTCTGTTTACTGGTCGGTCTACGTTCCTACCCTCACCTATGTCACCAAGTCTGGTAAGGATGCTTCCTGGGCACCTCCCTCAGCAGGTGCTTAGAGCATGTTCACCTGTTTGTAGACTCTGGGGAAGACTCAGGACACAATGGGGAGACTATTTCCCTCAGTTGGTCTGCAAACACCTTGGAGTCCTCACAGAAGAGCTGGAAGAGGTGGCTGTAGAAAGAGATGTCTGGACCTCCCTGCTCAAGCTGCTGCCCCACGACCTGACTTTGAACAAGCAAAAGATAATGGATGGATTGTTGGATGAATGGACGGATGGATGGATGGATCTAATGTAATAATTATATAAATCTGTATGGATTTAAGAACATATGTCAATCTCTGTTTCTTCTCATGTAAAATGTGAGGAACTTTTACGAAGAACTGGATTTATTGGTCTTATAAATCTGCAGATCTGTCAGCATTTTATGAGAACAATGAACGTCCAACTGTAACATTGATTTTGTAGACATTCATTAAAGTTAGTTCATTTTTGACACATTTTGGATGGAGAAATTTAGTTTTAAGAGGGTAAAAATAAATACAATATCCTACGTTTTATTAGCTTTAGTTTCATGTTTTGTTTTTTTTTTGTTTTTTTTTTCAAAAACTCACAGCTTGTCTTAATGCCTGGAAATGTTGGTGAAGTTTAGAACATCCAGTATATCACTGGCCTGCAGCTGCTGGCCACTAGTTGTAGACAGACACTCGTAAGGATGTTTCCAAAAATGTCTTCAATTATTTGCAGGGCTTTTAGAGTCACAGAGGAGCTCAGTCTTGGAACATGTTCATACCTCCAACTCGACTAAAAGTTCTGGAGCTATAGTTTCACACCTGTAAAGGAAATCAGAGAAAACATGTAGGTCTAAAAACAAAACCTAAAACTATATATTATTGAAAACTGGTCCAAATCTTCTCATCTTCACTGAAAACATTCACTCCAGTAAACAAATGCATAAATGCTGAGGTACAGATCAAGCTGATGCAGATCAATTTAATATGTGGGAGGAGGTCAGTAAAATAACGTGCACAGTTTTGCAAGCCGTGCGCACAAAAATAAGCTGTTATATTCCAACATTGGTCATGCAAAACGCAGCTGCAGTCTCACTGGTCATCTGGTGGCAAATATACAGAATTCAGTAAGACTGTAATTAAATGTTTGCCTGTTTTCATCATTTATTCCTCCATACATTTTCAGGCACTGGTTATTCTCCAAAAGCCACAGCCCAGTGAGATACTACCTTCACTTGCTTTCTAATGGTTAACATTGGGGCTTAATTTGAGCCAGATCCTGCAGAAACTCTCTTATTTTGATAGGATGTGTTCTGGTAACTGTTTGCTTGGATCCGGTAACTCTCAGGCCTAATAAAAATACATTTATGAACACATTTGACTGCCTTGAACTAATACACCCTATATTGCATATGTAAACTAAAAATAGTTACATAAACATTCATTTTAAACATAATGAGCTTCCTAATATCACATCAGACCTGTCACTTTGCATTTCTTCTTCTGCTCTTAAAAAAAGCTCCGCCCCTAAAAGTTCAAGTCTTAGGCAATTTTATTAAAAACACACACAAATATACCGGTAATTGTTTTATGCTATAAATAAGTTCCTGCACTTTTATGAACAATTGTTGTGTGAATCACTGCAGCAGTTACCTGAACTGCAAAAAACAGATGATGATTTCGCCTCATAAACTTGTTTGCCGTACAGTCAGAGTATTTGAAGCCATGTCGGAGCGATCAGGACGTTTCTCTGAATTGAGCAGGAGGACTGAGAGCAACTCTTTTCTGAGCCAGTGACAAAGCTCTGAATATTAGACAGTTTTTTTTCTAAGTGTGGCCAAAACAGAGCAGCGCGTTGTCTCACAGTCCAACAAAAGCCATATGATCATTTTACCGAGGAGCTGCAGTGTTTTATCCACAGAACTGGTCTGAGGACGCAGGTGTACTCTGTGCACAGACTGAAGTCGAGTCTCTCTGTTTGCGCTTCTGTCCCCACACAGTGATCCATGCCCACGTGGAATCAGGAGAATCTGATCTGCACCCCAAACCGAGCTTCTCTGCACACTACCACCATGTCTGACCTGTTCTTTCTCACATTGTTGGACCTCCTTTGACCAAGTTCTGACTGTCCCTTATGTGAGGTCGTGAGTGGCTAAAGGACACATACTGAGACACAGAGCAAGGTGTGGAGCAGGGAGGAGGATGAGGAGGCGCACCTGACTGCAGTGTGGGATATAATTAAATTCAAGACTGTAAATTGGCCTAAAACTTTTGACTCTTGTACATGATGATTCATTGTTTTCAACGTTCTGAGATTCCGACAGGAGGTTGGCTTGAAGCACACCAATGAAGGCTACCTATGGGACAGATCTGGTTGGCAGGCCAAAGACTGAAGAAGTCCTCTGGATGGGGGACAAAACATTTCTCACTTAAAGAGACTGGTCCAGATGACACGATTGAACCGTTTTTGTTATTCAATTCAATTCAGTTTATTTACATAGCTCCAAGTCATAACAGAAGTCATCTCAGAGTACTGAACAGAAACATTCATATGCCGTTATTTATTAATTGAATAACTAGTAAATTAAGAAATGATCCTGCACTTAATGCACTTATAAATCACACATAAAGTGTTTAAAAGTAAATTATAAATATGAACTGGCTTCAGTGGTGATTTTAGCCTCTTTTTCACCCTTAAATTTTAACTCAGCACCTCTGAAAAATAAAGAAACCATCACTAGGATTTTGTAAGGAAGCTCAATTACTAAACCTTAGATTCACCAAAATACTGAATAAATATTAAATACGGTAAATATGAAATTAATGACGACAGTCTTAAACAGGCCAGTAAAATCAATGACTTTCTTTTTTTTCTTTTTTTTTTTTGCAAATGTCGTGCCACCTGTCAATCAATCCAGCATGTCAGCAACTGACCAATCAGTGACCTCAGTTTGTCCTGAAGTGAACGCTCCTTACCTGCAGAGCTGCAGCGATTTGCATTAAGAATGTCTTGCAATCATACATATTTCAATGATGTGTTTACATCTTTTGTTTCATGTCAATCTACTGTAATAAACCTTTGTAAAATACACCAGAATACAGGAAATGGCATCTACTTTATTCAAAATTTATGAAGGAACCCCCCCACCCCCATTTGTATTTCAGCATCGTTTGGTTTACAAATTAAGCCCTGGTTAACAACTTTGCTCCAAAACTTAAAGAAACATTCCTTTCTGCTGTGAATGAAGTTGTGGCAGAGAATGAAAATGAAGGTGTTCAAAACCAAACTGAAGTCTCTTCATCCCACACGCACACCTGCAATGTTGTCTTCCTGTTTTTCTTCATGACAGAATTGATAATACAAAAACGGCGTTTTGTACTTAGTGTTACTTTTCTTCCTTGTTGAACACAGATTCTAAAGTCTATGTGTGATTAATAATCAACGTATGTCTATTTGGCATCTGACTGAATCACTTTTGAATGATTTTTAACACAAGTATAGCGTGAGGGCTGTATCTCAAAAGGTTAAAGAAGATTTTGTGGGTTTATTTGTTAATGCAAACAAAACACCTTTTCTCCCTAAACTTAGCAAAAGAGATTTAAAAAAAAAAATGATATGACAGGATATATAAACACACCAAAAATGTATGGATCAAGATCGCTTTAAAATAAAATTGTCTCTCTTTCAGCCTCCAGGGAGGACTTCTGTCACTTGATCATGAGGGAGTTCTTGCTTGCTGTATTTCTTCTCTCGATGTGCTGGTGACTCTCACTTTATAAGAGTTTTGTTTTAAATAGGAAGTGTTTTATGTAGTAGTGCAGTTATGAAAGTCAAACCAAAGTAAGAAGAAGGAAAAAAAAATTTCTTGTCCTGTTCAGGTGCACATCCAGACTACATTTCCTCCTGGTTCTTTTCAAACCCAAACTTCCTCTTTTGTTTAGTTCTGTTTCGTGTCAGCCTCTCACCGCTCTGGTATTTCCCAGCAGCCCTCCCGTCCCTACATCTCACCCTCTCTACAATGCATCTGAGCAGCTTCAATAAAGCTCTCCCCTAGCTAAGCCCATTCTCTGTTTTCTGCCCTACTTCCATTAAAATGCAGATCCCCAAGGCTTTAGATTAGATGTTTTTCATGTCCCAGTGCTTTTACATATAAATATATATATTTATATCTCCTCTTATGACTAACAAGTACAAACTAGAACACTTTGTTTTGACGCTGCAAAACGATTGATCTTTACAGGAGTTCTACAAAGACCTGATGGACTTGTCCAGTGGTGTTTTCATTCTGAGGGACAAATCAGAGGACACAAGGACACACAACAGGATGATGACACAAGTTGTCAAAACTAGAAGCAACAGCCCAGAGACAATTAGAAAAAAAAACAATTTCGAGTTTAAGATGAAACACCTTGTGTTCTTTGAAGTTGTCGAGCTATTTCTAAAAGTTTTGTTTAACGCATTCCAGCAATTCATGAAATATTTTGCTAACAGACACACGAACACAGACAAAAAATAGTATCGCCCACCTTTGTCTCTTGATGGCAGATAACTAAAAATACCTTTTGATGCTTGTTTAGCTGATTTAAAAATGTAATCCTTTCCAAGCTGCATATGTAACGACTGAGTAGTTCACGCTGTTCGAGGGTTGTGACTTCTTTCTACCATCGGCATCGGCATCAGAGAAGCATCTGTAATTGGGGGGGGGGGGGGGGATAAACAGTGGTGGGGTGATCTGAATAAAGCAGATGCCATATCCTGCATTCTGGTGTATTTCAAGGGGTTGATAAACATCTACGTTTACCTACCAATGTAAAACTTGATTCAGTAGCATCAAAGTTCATGCTCAGTATGCTGGTGGTTCAAATCTACGTTGATGTTTTGAACCACTTTGGCAATGGCTGCCTCAGAGGAGTCGACGGGGGAGAGGGTGGGTTCCCTGAAACCATCTTATCACCAGCAAACTTGTTGGTCCACTATGGGAGTGTGCTGCTTGTGGAACTGTTTTTTTGTGGCTCATCGGACTGATGAAGTCCTTTGGATGACGGAGGAAACGTCTCAACAAGAAAATAAACTGTCCAGATGACATGACTTAACTTTGTTGGGCTGATTCAATAACTATTGTAGAGAGCATCAGCATGACACAACAAGAAGTAGCCTTACCAACAGCACTCCTTTTATGAATCGAGCACCCTCCAATTCTCTCACACATTCTAACTGCCCCCAATCAACAACTGCCAGCACTAACGTAGTGCTAAGCTAGTGGCATACAATACAGAAGTACTAAAATGCTACAGACTTAGAAACACTGCATGTGGTGTGATGAGTTGTTTTTGGTAACCAGGAAAACCTGGAATGGATTTTTAGTGGTTTGGGCATTCTTCTAATAATTAAGTGGAATGAATTTGTTCACAAAGAAATAGAAACAGCACAGGGTGAACTAGTGCTAGCAGCACGGCAGCACAACAGCTCAGTGGTTAGCACTGTTGCCTCACAGCAAGAAAGTCCAGGGTTCCATCCCCGGTTGGACCTGGGGTCTTTCTGTGTGGAGTTTGTATCTTCTTCTCATACTTACATGGGGTTTTGCCGGGTACTCCGGTTTCCTCCCACAGACCAAAAACATTCATCTTAGACTGTCTTCAGGTCCAGGCCTCCCTTGCAAAAGAGATCTGTGATCTTAATGGAATTTGCCAGGTTAAATACAAGTTAATAATAATAATAAATAATGTTTCATGGTAAATGTGGGGAGGTCCAAACAAAAATGTGAGGAGGACACATCCCTTTCACATATTGATGGGATGCCTATGCTGTAAACATTCAGGACATTATAAAAGGGAACACAAACTAGGATCACAGGAATAGCAGAAAACACCTGTATTCTTGCTTTTCAGCAGCTCGATGATGTTACTCCTTTTTGGAAACGAGGACTCTGGGTTGTGTTTCTGTGGTTTGTTGTCAGAGCTGGAAACTGGGTGTGCAGAATATGAAAAGCTCCAGCGTTGTTACCATTCTCTGTGAGTCTTAGATGTGATGTGACAGCTGAGCGAGGTTGAGAGGGCAATTATGAATTCACAAATGCTAGCCCCAGGGACCAGTGGGATTGGTGGTGGTGGGGTGCTGGGAAGGGGCGGGAGGTGGGGGTGGGGGTTGGGGGTGTTACAGTGTGTGGTGGGCAAAAAGAAAGTTTGGGTGAGGAGGAAGGTTATAAAGAGCCAGAGAGAGTAAACTGTCTGCAGGGCAGACAGATTTCTGTTTGCATCATTCTGTTGGTCGTTTCAAACCAATCATCTGATTTTACCATTTGTCATTTATTGATCAGAACAAATAGAAGCACTGTTCCACCTCAAACCCAATGGTCCTCAGAAGTCTCAAAAACTTGTTTTTGTTAAGAGTTAGACGTCAAACATATGGTAACTGTAATACAAACATTTCCATAGAGTAATGAGCTTTTAGCTTGCCTCCCTTGTAAGAATGTATTCCTTATTCTTCAAACTAACATGGCTCTGACAACTGTCTACTGCAGGTAAGATACTGACTGCTAATAACGCCACAGAGCCCCACTTTGAAATATCTGAACAATCCTTTTAACTTGTTCTGTACCCATTTATCAAAATGTATCAGTTGAAAGTAGTCCATGCTTTCATTTCATCACGGCTGGTTTACTGTAATTCTCTCTATCTCGGAGTCTGCCAGTCCTCACGTACACGTCTGCAGCTGGTGCAAAATGTTGCTGCACATCTTTTATCAGGAGCATGTGCAAGAGAACACATCACCCCTGTCCTGGCTTCTCTCCACTGGCTGCCCGTGTATTTTAGAGTTCATTTTAAAATTATTTAGTTTGTTTTTTAGGTTTTAAACAGCCTTGCTCCACCTTATTTAACAGAGCTTTCCATCGCTACACTCCCACTCGGTCACTCAGGTTTGCTGACCAGCTGCTTCTGGTCATTCCCAAGAGTAATCTGAAGCTTAGAGGAGACAGGGCCTTCTCTGTTAGTGCCCCTAAGTTATGAAACACTCTGCCTTTGCACATTCGACAGGCCCTTTCACTGTCCATTTATAAAACTCGTCTGAAAACTTATCTCTACTCATTGGCCTTCAACCCAACTCAGACTTGATTTTACTTAATTTTTATTGATATTGATTTAATCTGTTTAACTCTTCATTTTGTTGTATTTTAAACTGAGTTTTTAATTCATTGTGTGTTTAGTGTTGTATTATTATTATTATGCTTTATGTCATCTTGTTTATTACTGATGTTCAACACTTTGTTTCAGCTGTGGCTGGTGTTAAAGCTCTTTATAAATAAAGTTGTTGATGATGATGATGATGATGAAAGCATCGATATACACTAGTTTTCTGAGGAGGAGCTGAATGAACCAAGTTTTACTTTTGAAAGAGCCAGGCTAGCAGTTTCTGTTTCCCAATCCATCCTGATTCCACACAGATACCTGGAGTAGCTGTGATCCATTTCTTATCACACAATATGCTGATAAGGAACTTCTTAAGAATGTTTCAGATGTATCCTTTTATTGCACTACTTGCTCGTTTTGTACTTATGACACTTCTTCTTTCAGCTTTCCTCTCTTCAGGGGTCTCCACAGTGAGTCATCCTCCTCCATCTTACTCTGTCCTCTGCATCCTCTGTCCTCACTCCAACTACCTCCATGTCTTCTTTAACTGCATCCATATATGTCATCTTTGTCTTTTTCCTGGTAGCTGCATTTCTAACATCCTTCTACCAATATACCCACTGCCCCACCTCTGGACATGTCCAAACCATCTCAGTCTGGCCTGTTTAACTTTATCTCCCAGTTGTTCAACCTGTGCTGTACCTCTGATGATCTCATTCCTAATATTATCCATCCTTGTCACTCCCAAGGAGAGCCTCAACATCTTAATTTCTGCTACTTCCAGTTCTTTCTCCTGTCTTTTTGTTATTGACACTGTCTCCAGACCATACAACATAGCTGGTCTCACCACTGTCTTGTAAACTTTTCCTTTGACCTTTGCTGATACCCTTTCACTCAAATTCACTCATTCATTCAAATCACTCCTGAAACTTTTTTCCATCCACTCCATCCTGCCTGGACTCTCTTTTTCACCTCTTTACCACACTCCCCATTTTTCTGGGCAGTGGAACCCAAGTACTTGAAGTCCTGCACCTTTGTGACCTCTGCTCCTTGTAGCCTCACTGTTCCACCGGCCTCCCTCTCATTCACACACATGTACTCTGTCTTACTACGGCTGACTGTCATTCCTCTTATGTACTCTATCCTCTTATTCCTCTATTGTACTTATGTGACACCATGGTGTAAATTATTTGATTTGTGTTTAAGCATATGACAGATCTTCTGCAGAGAGGCATACATAAAAAAAGTTATAGAAAACTAGAAAATATGTAAATTCAGACTAATTTAAGGTTACAGCTGATTTGTTAACACACCATAATCTTTTAAATCTTGAGCTTTTCTCAGCCAGTCTTTCAAAAGTTACGTCCTTTCAGTTAATGATTAAATCACACTGGTGACAGAAAGGCTAGTTTCCTTTGTTAGATGGTAATTCAAACAAGCCAGTCCAACAGAAATTACTGTCTTAAAGCAATCCTTTAGATCAGAGATACCCACACTTTTTCAAAATTGTTAAAATGTAATTACTCAAGGAATAAACGGGTAAAGATAATGGATGGATGAATGGAAAGTACTCACCTGTCATTTTTTCTAAATAGAAAGGTTTCTTTAAAGCAAATTTGGTTCTTTTTCATTCATTCAACCTTTATTTAGACAGGTTAATCCCAGTGAGCCTCGAAAACCCATTTACAAGAGAGACCTGATTTCAACAAAGAATGATGACAACAATGGACAACAGTAGACAGTTATAAAAAGGCATACAGATTATTATTAGGTTGGGTTTTTTTTACAAATAAGATGGCAAAAAAAGTAACAAAAACAGCTAGATTATAAGGTGAATGTAGAAAACTAAAAACAGGAACATGTCTGCATTGTTCCTGTTCTCCACTAATTGAAAGGATTCACTGACTCCAGATATAAAAAGGTAAATATGTTTATTAAGAAGCAAAGGATGTTCGAACTGGGAGGAAGATAGGATAAGTACCTCATGATGATTTGGACATTTCCTTGTTCATAGAGGTTATATGCTTACTGTGTTGCTCATTCTCTTTCCGGCTTGGAGGACCCCAGAGTTTCCAAGATGTTGTCAGAAGGTTTTCCAAAGGTGAGTATGTTTTAGACAGAGAGTAGCAGTATGATCCAGAGAGAGTAGATGAAGCCAGTATGTCCAAACTTATTTTTCAGGCTGAGGGGTTGATGCTGAGTGGTTCCCTGCAATGAATGCTGAGACTCTGAAGAACCAAATGTTTGCTTGGCTTTAAGTTGACTTCGCTGAGGTCTGGCTTCAGTCTTCATGCTGTCTCTGCTCATCAAGGTGGTTGTCACCGCTTGTAAACACCTGCTGCTTCTGACTGTGGAGCGATGGTTAGTGACAGGTAGAAGAACAGGAACTGTAATCCTCACATCACCGACCACACAATTACAGTTTACGATTCTTTGCTTGTTTGGACCATAACTTCTGATCTGCACACGATAAATTTAATGAAACTTGATACACATATGCATCATCACAGAGTGTTGCTCAGTGTCTCTAAGGTCAAGGTCACAAATCAAGGTACATGGTCTTTGCTTGTTCGGGCCATTTCTATGTATTGCTGTATCACAGTTTGTTGATGGGTGTATAATGTGCTATATGTGATACGGTTGTTAAATTTTCTTCTGACATTGCTGTATTTTAATGCACAGTGTGTTAACTTCGACAGGGTTCTAATGAAAATGAAAATAATGACCCAAGAAGAGAAGTGGGAAGTTGGTAAGAACTCACTAACCAAATTTTCTTGGCAGAGATGCAGCAAGTGAAACTGACGACACAGCAACCGGGATGCTAATACAGGGCTAATTGCCAAGTGCTGTCACTCCACTGCCTGAGCCTCGTAGCCCTGAGCATGACTTAGGCAATGCTCATAGCAACTCTTCCATCAACACTCTTCTCTCTGTCTGTCACTGCTCTTGTCAATGTCTCCCTGTCTAACATTACTCTATATTTTGAAGTGGGCTGTCTTTCTGGTGTATACCTTCACAATGCATTAGCATTGACTGGTTAGAGTATCAAGTATCAGTGTTCTTCTATAAATAATAATTACCAGTAGTACGTTTAGAGCTTCGGTTTAATCTAAGGACACAATAACAGCTTATGACTAAACACAGTGAAGCCACATTTCTGCTCTGACTGTGACCTGAGTCAGCAAATGAATCCATAAATTAAAGGCTTCAAAACATGAAGAAAGCTTGCTGATGCATGTATTTAATTTTATGTCAGTGTCCACAGGCTTTTTGACTAATTGATTGGCACTGGTGGCCCGGTGATGCAGTTGGTAGATCTATTGCCTCTCAGTGAGAAGGTCATCAGACTGAATCCCTTTCTGAGTTTGCATATTCTCTCCATGCATGCGTGGGTTTTCTCCGTGTACTCGTTTACTCCCAAAGATCAGAAACATGCTAATTGGCAACTCTGAATTGTCCCTAGGTTTGAGTGAGAGGGTGAGTGGTTGTTTGTCTCTTTGTGTCCATGTCATGAACTGGAGACCTGTCCAGGGTGTCCCCAATCTCTCACACAGTGACTGCTGGATATGGGCACCAGTAACCCCCGCAACGCAAAAAGAAAGAAGCAGGTGAAGCTAATGGATGGATGGATTGGTATTCCTAAGGGTAGAAAATCTTATTACACAAAAAAAGTTAATTTGAGGCTGTTGTTATGGACCGCCACATGTCTGTAACGAGCTATACTTAGTTTATTTAGCCACCACCAGTGGACCAGTACAGAGTTATGATAAAATAAAAAATGTGTTTTGATTTTATTATTATTCTAAGGACTGATATATCAAAACAGGGTTAAAAATCTGCTTCCTTACACATTTTAAAGTTAGGTACTATTATCTGTTTACCAACCATTTTAAAATGTTGGTAAAAGTGCATGAAACACTATACCATGATTCCAAAGCTTCTGGAAGATCAGCTTCATCAGTGTCCAATACTAATTACATTTAGTTAGTTAGTTAGTTAGTTAGTTAGTTAGTTAGTTAGCATTTGTTAATTAATGTTTGTGTGCATTTGTGTTAGTGCAACTCTTTTTCTCACATGCTGTGTTATTTATTTTCATCTTGTGAGGTACTTAATTTAGTTTTCTTGGAATTATCATGTTTTATGTCAGTGGTTAATTAGTCGTTTTCTTGGTCTTTGCTTTTTGTAAGATCTGTTTTTGCCACTAATTGTTTTCTGCAGTTTCCAGATCTTGACATAGCACATATTTTTCGTTAGTCATCGACACACCTGTTGTCTTTCAGCGATCGCTCCTCGCAGCACACATGATCCCTTTGTCAGATCCTCGTGTTCCTACCACTACTACTTTATTTTTAAAGCCCTTTTACAACCACAGCTGCTACAAAGTGCTGTACATGTAAAATAAAGCACCTTAAAACACAAAACAAAGAATCAAAACAGTTCAAAATGATAAGATCAATAAAACAATCATGAAATAAACTGAAGCAAGTCTCAGGTTGTGCTAGAAGAGTTTTAAAAGTGGACAGTGAAGGGGCTCATCTGATAGGAGGTGGGACATTGTTCCATCTTGGAGCAGCAACAGAAAAAGCTCTGTCCCCTCCTAGCCTCTGTTCAGACCTCAGCATCTCCAGGAGCAGTTGATCAGCTGATCTGAAACACAGAGTAGGAGAGTACAGATGAAGCAATTCGGAGCGGATGGAGCAATACTTATCAAACTTTAAACAGATGCAAGTGACGAATGTGACGAAGGCATGGATTATTGTTTCCAGCTGTTGTTGTGTGAGGATCTGCTTTACCTTAGCCAGCTGTCTGAGGTGATAAAAACTGGACCTGACCACCGCTCCAATCTGAGAATCTAACATAAAATCACTGTCCATTTTAAAACTTGGATTAGAAATGGTTTTCTTTACATGTAGACAATGAGTATCAAGTGAGGGGGGGGGGGGCAATAAATTGACTGAAGAGAACTGAACTGATGACAGGTAAAACACAAGAAACAGAACTTGAACGCAAAGAGACAAAAACACAGACAAATAAAGCCTAAACCACAAAAAAAGCCCATTAAACTAGAAAATAAGTAACAGAAAAACACAGATCATGACAGATATTTTTTTTTGAGGAAAGTAAAAATTCACATAATATTTTTGTGTTTCAAATATATAGTTGACATACCAGCACATTGTTACCATCCTTTAAGCTGTAATGATAGCTGTTACACCCTGAATTGTGCTCTGAGATGCCACTGATCCATAACTAAGAGTTTGGCAGTAGAGTATTTTTGTAAATTTCAGTGTATCTTTCAGGATTTGGGTTACGTCTCTTATCTTTAGTGTTGTACGATCTTGATGTTTCAGATTACTACGGCATTTCGGACAAAATGATGTGTTCACCAGTAATGGAGGGTCCTGTTTTATTGCAATATGACTGTGCTCATGTTGGATGAGTCTGGTCTGCACAGAGCCTCAACTTCAGCTCCATCAAGCACCTTTGGGATGAAATGGAACCAAGCTTACAAGCTCAACCCTCTGGCACAAAATTAGTGCCTGACTGCATAAATGCTCTACAGGGCATTAAAAAAACCTCAAAAATCTTGTGAAAACCCTCTAAGAAAAGGAAAGCTGTAAAATGGGGCCTGTTGATGTGATGGTCAGGTGTGACCTATGACCTCTGTGTGTACAGTGTATTATAATTATAATAGTATAAAGATGGTTGTTAATGGGTCTGCAGGGTTCCTGACCTGTGACCGAGAAGAAGCATGTAGTGAGTTTAGAAATCCCATGACATCTTTCATCTTCTCTGTGCTTCTTTCACATGTACTTTTCATAACATAACCCTTGTTTTCTTTATTTGGCTCTTTTTATTTTGAATTGAATGAATTACAATTATAATATATCTTTTTTTCTTTTCTTTAAATTGTATTATATTTGTTGTTTGGATGAAATGAAATGAATAAATAAAACATACATACATACATACAATTGCAGCAGCACGGTGGCGCAACTGGTAGAGCTGCTGCCTCTCAGCGAGCAGGTCCCTGGTTTAAACCCCGGTCCAGGGGCCTTTCTGGGTGGAGTTTGCATGTTCTCTCCGTGCATGCGTGGGTTTTCTCCGGGTGCTCCGGTTTCCTCCCACAGACCAAAAACATGCATGTTAGGCTGATTAGTAACTCTAAATTTTCCCTAGGTGTGAGTGAGAGAGTGAATGTTTGTCTCATTTGTCTCTATGTGTCCCTGTGATGGACTTGTGACCCGTCCAGGGTGTACCCCGCCCCTCGCACAGTGATTGCTGGACATGGGCACCAGCGACCCCCGTGACCCAAAATGGAATAAACGGGTAAAGATAATGGATGGATGGATGGATGGATGAATTACCATTGCAACTAAAATAAGAGGTTCCTTGTCCAGTGAGATTTCTTGATGTGCATAGATTCAATGAAATGCAATGACGTTTTGAGAGCTTCAGTGGAGACATAAAGTGCTCACATGTTCACAGTTTTTAGTTCAAGTAACACAATGGGTGAGTTGGAAGAGATTCAGTGACTTATTCAACAGTTTTATTCAGCAGCATGAGTGCAAACGTCCTTTTTGTGGGAGCTGACTGCAAAAGTCAGTCTCTCTGGCATCTAGGTCGCCTTGTTTGACCGATTTTATAAGGTAAGTTGTAACTCGTTACTTGTAACATAACAATGAGCATAAATGGACTGTGAGGCACCAGCATCAATATGTTCCCCATTAACTAGGTACAGTGGTCCATTAACATTATCTGCCAGGAACTGTCCAGAGGCAACTTGGGCTTTTTGTTGCTGGAGGGAGAGGGCTCGCTCCACAACCAGAAACACCAGACAGAGAACCTGAAATTAATATTTCATCAGGCTCCAACGCCCATCAAACAGATTTATGTGGACATCCCGTCAATAACGGGTTGAAAGATTGATGAATTATGATTTCTCTGGGTGGAACATGAGATGGGGGTGGGGTTGTCCGGAGTCAGATACTATTTTTGGAGGCTCCCTTGCTGTTTCTTTAATTCTATGAAGCAGCCTGATGTAGCAGCCATTGTTGCATACATCACTTTGTTCCAAAGTATGGGTTAAATAAAAGCACTCTAACATTTCAACTCTACTTCAGTTCAAATATTTTACTGTGAGGTTTGTTTGGAGTGCAGAGGGACACATCAAATATGAGTCAAGATATCGCTCAGGACTGGGGTCATTGAACACAAAAAAAAAATCATAATTTGTATCTCAATCAAATGATGACAGCTTTACTTGTGCCTGTCTGTTAGCAAAATATCTCATGAATCACTGGACATTTTTTAATGAAACTTGCAGAAAGTAATAATTGGATGTGCAGCTACTCCTGCTTAACTTTCATAATAAATCCAATTACCGTATTTTCTGGCATATAAGTTGCAGGTTTTTTTTGCATAGATTTGTCAGTCCTGTGACTTGACGACAAAGCGACTTATATAAGTTTTTTTTTCATATTCATTACAATTTTTGACTGACACTTTAAATTTCTAAGAACTGCGACAGAGAGTTCTCCCATGCATTCTCACTTCACTCAGCTGGTGCAGGCAGAGGAACACTGGAGAGCTATCATCTCCGGCCGCAATGGATGGATGGATGGCGCCGTGTCGCCCAGGCGAAATAAAGCTGATTTGGTCATTAAATAAACGCATAATAAATGCGACTTATATGCCAAAGCGACTTATGTATGTTTTTTTTTTTCTCTTCATGATACTTTTTTTGACTGATGCAACTTATACACCGGAAAATATGGTAAAGATGGCTGCCACAACTAATTGAGCTTACCCAAAACAAAAAATAGCTACAACTCTGTTAATTTTACAGATACTGGGTTATAGTTTGTAGCAGTAGTAGCTGAGAGTCATCCACAAACTGCTACATCTCCATCATTGTTCTGCATTACCGGGGTAGTTGATCTTAGTTTAAAACTCTGTCAGTAGGCCATGCGTCTTCTTTTACTTCGTTACTGTTTCACAAGAAGAACCAGCATTAGAAATTCTTATCACTTCAAATTTATTACTGTGATAGAAAAAATTACCATTAAGCGATTAGTTTTACGATTCGTTAGATGAATCAAACATTTCCTACACACCCTCGAAAAATTTGTGGCAGAACTTTATTGTAGCTCCATGAATGTCGACGCAAACGAGACGAGTTTTCAAAGAATAACGAGCAGAAACGAGTGTCCATCCTCTGCCTCAGTAACATTTGCCTTACAGCTGCAGGTCCAGAATCATGTGAGCAGAGGGATGCCCGAAGAACCACAGTTACTGACTATATGTGATCGGCTACTCAAAATGAGAAAACCAGGACAGATTTAAATATTTATATTAGGACCGTGCGACAATCAATGAGTTGCACTCACTTCTCCTAAGGAATTATTCTTCTGAACCAAAAGAAAACATTGGGAGAAAGTTCAATCATAAAGTGATAATGTTTCTGGTAAGTGACGAGAAAGATTTGTGTCTATGGTCTCCGGTAGTCCAGCAGAACACCTGCTGCAGTTTTATAACCTGGCGTCAATCCTCCCACCTGCTAACTGAACAGACTGCCTGTCACGGCAGATGCTGCACGTTTGTTCAGAGAAAACCACAAAGTGGGAACAGAGGGATCACATGATGTCAGCAGTGACAAGAACAGGTCTGAGGCCCGGGAACAGCCTTCAATGGATGTGACATGGTCTCATCTAACTCCTGAACTTATGATCAGTTGGTTTAGACTGATGGTCCTCCATTAAGCATGTGTAAAGCCAGTTTTCTGGGAATTCCACAGCAGACTGGTTTGAAACACGTCAACAAGGTGCTACTTAATATGACAGATCCTGTTGGCAGGCCTCAGACTGATGAAGTCCTTCGAATAAAAGATGAAATGTTTCTTCCAAAAATAAACTGTCCAGATGACATGATTGAACTTTTTTGTGATTTATATACCTGGATGATTGAGCGTACCTACTCTTTTTCTTTTCTTTGTTCTGTTTTTATTATTTAATTTTCTGGTGAGGAGCACAATAGGTCTGGAGCAGCTTCTGCATTAGTTTGAAATCATGGACTATTTACCCTGACAGTGATGATAGACAGCTTGAGCTGAGGGCGGGAGAAACAACAGAAAGTTCAAGTTTGTTTTTTTATTGTCCTTCGCATCACATGTGGTGCATGAGGTGGAATGAAATTGTCTACTTAGGGTCTCAGTTACACCCAACAATAGCAAAAATATAAAGTAATAAAAAGAAACAGTGCATATATACTGTAAGATACACAGTAGTCCCTCGCTACTTCACGCTTCGTTTATCACGGTCTCGCTCTATCGTGGTTTTTCAAAATAAGATTGGACATGACACACAATTGGCTGACTGATGGATGAGCCGCATGATCGGCATGCAATTTTTATTTAAAATAAATTGTTTAAAATTATTTAGCATCTGCTGCACCTTTGTGCAGCTCACAGCTGAAGGAGAAACTTCCTCCTGTATGTGTCAGGATCTCCACTCTGCCATGGAGAAGTGGGCGTGGCCAAAAGCAGTCCCGGCAGAGAGAAGGCAGAAAGAGGAAAATCATGACATTCTATGATTTTATTGAACATTTATAGTTTAGAAACATTGTTTAAAATATTGCAAGAGTGTGGGAATGGTTTAAAACACCTTCATATATATATATATATATATATATATATATATATATATATAT
>NC_056503.1:23708154-23728683 GCF_014905685.2 Nematolebias whitei | reverse complement strand
CAAAAAATTAGCATATTTCATCCCACCAATGAAAGACAAGTGTTTTTAATACAAAAAACGCCAACCTTCAAATAATCATGTTCAGTTATGCACTCAATACTTGGTCGGGAATCCTTTTGCATGAATGACTGCTTCAATGCGGCGTGGCATGGAGGCAATCAGCCTGTGGCACTGCTGAGGTGTTATGGAGGCCCAGGATGCTTCGATAGCAGCCTTAAGCTCATCCAGAGTGTTGGGTCTTGTGTCTCTCAACTTTCTCTTCACAATATCCCACAGGTTCTCTATGGGGTTCAGGTCAGGAGAGTTGGCAGGCCAATTGAGCACAGTAATACCATGGTCAGTAAACCATTTACCAGTGGTTTTGGCACTGTGAGCAGGTGCCAGGTCGTGCTGAAAAATGAAATCTTCATCTCCATAAAGCTTTTCAGCAGATGGAAGCATGAAGTGCTCCAAAATCTCCTGATAGCTAGCTGCATTGACCCTGCCCTTGATAAAACACAGTGGACCAACACCAACAGCTGACATGACACCCCAGTGACTGTGGAAATTTGACCCTGGACCTCAAGCAATGTGAATTCTGTGTCTCCTCTCTTCCTCCAGACTCTGGGACCTTGATTTCCAAAGGAAATGCAAAATTTACTGTAATCAGAGAACATAACTTTGGACCACTCAGCAGCAGTCCCAGGCGAGATGCTTCTGACGCAGTCTCTTGTTCAAAAGTGGCTTGACCTGGGGAATGCGGCACCTGTAGCCCATTTCCTGCACACGCCTGTGCACGGTGGCTCTGGATGTTTCTACTCCAGACTCAGTCCACTGCATCCGCAGGTCCCCCAAGGTCTGGAATCGGCCCTTCTCCACAATCCTCCTCAGGGTCCGGTCACCTCTTCTCGTTGTGCAGCGTTTTCTGCCACACTTTTCCCTTCCCACAGACTTCCCACTGAGGTGCCTTGATACAGCACTCTGGGAACAGCCTATTCGTTCAGCAGTTTCTTTCTGTGTCTTACCCTCTTGCTTGAGGGTGTCAATGATGGCCTTCTGGACAGCAGTCAGGTCGGCAGTCTTACCCATGATTGCGGTTTTGAGTAATGAACAAGGCTGGGAGTTTTTAAAAGCCTCAGGAATCTTTTGCAGGTGTTTAGAGTTACGTCGTTGATTCAGATGGTTAGGTTAATAGCTTGTTTAGAGAACCTTTTCATGATATGCTAATTTTTTGGGACAGGCATTTTGGGTTTTCATGAGCTGTATGCCATAATCATCAGTATTAAAACAATTAAAGACCTGAAATATTTCAGTTGGTGTAAAATGAATCTGAAATATATGAAAGATTAATTTTTATCATTACATTAAGGAAAATAATGACCTTTATCACAATATGCTAATTTTTTTAGAAGGACCTGTATGTTAAACAATTTGCTAAAAGATCTAAGGTATATACAAAACACTCATAATGTAAAATAATACAGTATATTAAGCAGCAGCCCGAACATGAGTTTGTGGTGAGCAGATGGGTATGAATGAATGAATACAACAGCATGAGTTCAGCATCATCTATAATCAGCAGCACAGATATGTCACATATCGCCAATTAATGTGGCATTACAGTGATTTTTTGTTTTGTTTTGTTTTGTTCTCTTTACAGTGATTTTCCTGGTTAGGAATTTATTAATCTAACAGCCTCAGGGTAGAAGCTGTTCCTCAGTCTAGTGGTTCTAAACTTAATGTTCCTTGACCTCCTGCCTGAGGGGAGCTGGACAAAAAGTGTGTGTGCTGGGTGAGTGAGGTCCTTCATGATGCAGGTGGCCCTCTTCCTGCATCTGGACGTGTAGATGTCTGTGCTGGTGGGGAGGCTGACTCCAATAGTTTTCTGTGCAGCCTTCACCACTCTCTGCAAAGCTTTTCTTTCTGCAGCTGTGCAGCCTCCATGCCACACGTTGATGCTGGAGCACAGGATGCTCTCCACTGCACACCTGTAGAAGGAGGTGAGGACTGAGCTTCCTAGACCAACTCATAACAACATAACAACAACAAAATAAGAACAGACAACAATTCAACAATTCTCCAAAGACTCCTCTGTGGGTTTAAAGATTTGTAGTTTTCTGCCAATATGAGCTTAAAATAAATGGGAGTCTTGATTCGAGAGCTTCAGAGGGAAAAACTGAAAGGAAAAGAAAACATCCTGACTATAACATCTGTGGCTCCTTTTAAAGGAATAGTCTGGTCAATTTTGAAGTGAAATTCTGTCCAAGAATTATCAAAGGTTTGAACCTGATCAGCTCTGACGTGAATCATGGACAGAGACAAAAGAACACAAGTCTTTGTCCAGGTGCTAATGGTTATAGAAAAAAAATAATGTTTTTTTTTAAATAGCTTTTCAGGTTTATAAAACAACTCTTTATCAAAATGACAAACAAAGAACCCTACACTAGCTAAAACTCAACCTCTACACTTCTTCATGACACAGATTGTTCAGGTTTTCGCTGTTTTCTCAGTTCAACCATGAGCTACCACTAAACTTAGCACAAATATATTTGCATGGTAACGCAAAGAAAACATCTTCAAACAAAAACAATGTCATGCACAGTTTATATTAACTAACACAATGTTATATTAAAACAAATAGCTTTTTTTTTTTTTTTTTTTTTTTTAGAAAGACCGGTTTTATAAAACTGAAAATTAAAAATTGGCACTCATTTAGCTAGCCATTGGCCTAGCTGGACAATGACTGTCCTTTCCCTTCAGACTGCATGCTTTTATGATTGATGTCAGGGCTGATGAACTAACTATTGAGTACAAACCAGAGCTTAATTTGTAAACCAATTGATGCTGGAATGCTAACAGTGGGCTGGTCGTGGGTGAGGGATGTCTAGGGGTCTTCCTCCTGAAATTTTGGATAAATTAGATACGATTTCCTGCATTTTGGCATATTCTAACAGGTTGCTAAACATCTAAAATTACCAATATGTGTAAACACCCTGCCCCCTTACTTGACGATTCCAAGACCAACATTGTCCCTGCTCGTTGTTGTCCGACTCCACATGTGAAACATCCAGGGGCCTCCTCCGTCTGTTCAAGGTGGCTGCCTGTGGGCTCCTGCCTGTGTATGACTGCCTGGTTAGCTCGTCACTCACCCCCACCATTCTTTTAGGGGCGGAGATTTTTTTAGGGGTAGACACGGAAATTAAACTTGAAGAGGCAGCTCATATGTGATGTTAAGAAGCTCATAAGAGGCTGTTGTGTTTAAAATTAGTGTTTATGTAATTATTTTCAGTTTACATAGCCAATATCAGTTTGATTTGTTCAAGGCAGTCATATTTGTTCATAACTTCATTATTAGTAAGCCGGAGAGATACTGGATCCAAGCCAGATCCAAGCAAAGGATGCATGGGGAGTGGTGGCGCAGAGGTTATAGAAGGTGGGCCTGTGATTGGAAGATCGCCGGTTCACGCCCCGGTACCGACAACATCAAAAATGTGGGTGGGGTAGGTGAAGCACTCACACTTGCCCCCACCCTCATTCGCCCCTTAGCAAGGTCCTTAACTCCCATCTGCTCCCTAAACAGGTCCCTCTTGAAAATGAGTTCACGTGGCTCAAGGAGACTACTTGTAAAGGGTAAATAAAAGATCCTGATGCATGCTCAATAATCCAGGTAGAAAAATCCAAAAAAGTTCAATCTGGTCCTCTCTTACAATGCTGTGATTGCTAGTATCACTCAGCCCTCTGTGAATAGTAAACAGCCATCAGTGTGCTAATGATCCATTATTAGGCTGATGGTCCTTCTTGAGCATGTGATCAGCTGGTTTTGGTTGTCAGCAGCAAACTGGTTGATCCACTCTGAGAAGATGCTATTTAAGAGACTGAGCTGAAAACAGCACCTCAGACTGAGGAAGTCTCTTGGATGAGAGACGAAACGTTTCTATATTTTTTTGCTTTGTTTTGTTTTTTGTTTTTTTGGATGTCCAGAGGACCAGATTGAACTTTTTTGGGTAAATAAAAGAGTTACCAGAATGCACCCTGTCAATATAAGAGTTCCCTGATCCTGTTCCAGCAGGATCCGGCCCAAATTAAGCACTGCTACTAAATGACAGATCATCACTTCAAAAATTACCATACTATCCATCCATCCATCCATCCATCCATTGTTTTTTACCTAGTTCTTCCTTTCTGGGTTGCTGGGGTCATTGGTGCCCGTATCCAGCAGTCACTGTGTGAGAGGTGCGGGACACCTTGGACAGGTTGCAAGTCCATCACAGGGACACATAGAGACAAATGAGACAAACAACAATTCACACTCTCACCTAGGAAGAATTTAAAGTTACCAATCAGCCTAACATGCCTGCTTTTGGTCTATGGAAGGAAACTGGAGTACCTGGAGAAAACCCACGTATGCACGGAGAGAACATGCAAACTCCACCCAGAAAGGCCCCCATCCGGGATTCAATCTCGCAATCTTCTCACTGAGAGGTGATAGCTCTACCAACTGCACCACCATGCCACCCTCACCAGACTATCACAGGTTCTTAAAAAAAAAAAATCTGGGGGTCTGTTTTAAAAACTGTAACTTTTTTTTTTAATTAGTTTTTTTTTCTTCTTTTCTACAGATCAAATGGAAATCAATCTAGGACGCCTTTAATAAAGAGAAGAATCACCTTATCTCCAGACACGTAAATCTCAGGTTCATTTAGTGAATTATCTTGAATGAAAGAACATTACAGACCATAATAAGACTGTCTGCAGGTTCAAATAGGTGTGATTTCCTCAGACTGAGCTCGAGTGCAAATGGAAGTTCTAATCTGGAGGTTTTGCATGTTAGGCAAATATTTGCATAACAAGAAGTTGGCATAACAGCCTCTGATCAGCTGATTAACATAGTGATGAGAATCTTCAAAGGAAAAAGTTTCTTTTTCTGGGCTTGAGCTGAGCGTTATAGGTTATAAGCTGCTGTATTGACTGTCTCTGAGGGCATGTTCAGCTCGGCAGCAAGAAATATGGGACACGGCTGCTGATTAGAATGAAGCCGAGAAAAGGCAAAAGCTTACTTTTGGAAGAAAGGGGAGGAGAATAAGAAAAAAAACGTAGCAGTCTTATTTTGATGGAGCTCATTATCTTTTCCAAAGGTGTCGGAGACTTTGAAAAGCAGCAGGAGGTGAAGAAGAAGAAATGAGTTCAAGATTTTATAAAAACATGGAATAGCTGGAGATTCTGGGATAAATGAATTCTGCTATTAAAATCCATTTCCTAATTGTTCCTGGAAGACAGTCACTGGTGTTGTGTTTCCCTGCTGTATGCAATCCTCCATATGGTAATTTGGGCAAAGGGCATCCGTCTGCTCCTCAACAGGCAGGCACAGCCTATAGCTGCTAGAAATGTGCTGACACGGCACTTCTTGAAAACACCAGAGGATGTAGGTGTAATGGGGAAAGTGGGGGGTGGAGTGATCACTAGATGCTGAACAAATGTTCCTTTTTGCCTTTCTTTTATTGCAACAGATGCTGTTTCTGCGCTCCTAATAGTAAGTTACTTTAATTCATTTGACACCCTGTTTGGATAGGTGGCGAGGAAGGAGGTGCTTTTTGATTTAAACTATTCCAAAATAAAAGACGAGGTCTCCTCAAGGGGATGCATTTTGCCTGTCCCCTTCAACAAGGTTTAGACTAAAACCATCTTCTGATGAGAAACAATAGAGTTGTACCTGCTTTGGTCAAACAGTGAAAAGCAATGTTTTGTGTTTGGAGATGTCAGAATCAGAAGCTCAGAGTATGGCTCTCAGCTACTACCACGTCAAATTTTAGCTCCATATCCGTTAAACTGACTCACTTTGGTGTTGGATAAAGTTGTTAGGCTATGGAGGCCATATTGAGTTGGACTGAGTCTGTATGGATCCAATGATTCTTTTATGATTTTTATTTCTGCTTTGGCTTATTCCTTGCTGTTATTGTGTTGTTGTTTATGTGTTTGTTTTAAATATCTTACGTTTGTTTGTTTTCTCAGCGTCTTCTTGTGTCATCTCTCCCTCAGTTAGTCCTGTTCCCTGTTCTTCATCTCCCACCTGCTCCTTGTATTCATTAAGCTCAGCTGTCACCACTTGCCTCATCACTCAGAATTTCAGACCTGAATTAACAATCTTACTTATAACATACAAAGCTCTTAATACCCTAGCTCTATCTTATATTTCAGATCTTATTGTTTCATTATTCCCTGATAGCACATTTTGCTCTCAGACTGCAGGTTTACTTGAGGTTCCTAGATTCAAAAAGCAGAATGGGAGGAATATCTTTCAGTTATCAGACTCCTCTCTTGTGGAACCAACTTCCAGTTTCTGTCTGTGAGGCTGACACTTTGTCCAGTGTTTAAGACTGGACTTAAGACGTTCCTTTTTGATAAATCCTATAGTTAGGGTTGTCTCCTTATGCTGCCATAGACTTACTGGAGGACAAATTGACCTCATTTCCTTAAAAGAATTGTTAAAATTGAACAGTTTTCATTTGATACCATTTCTATCTTAACATGTGACTTTTGACC
The DNA here is from genome assembly GCF_014905685.2 of Nematolebias whitei. NCBI lineage: Eukaryota > Metazoa > Chordata > Actinopteri > Cyprinodontiformes > Rivulidae > Nematolebias > Nematolebias whitei. The sequence continues at coordinate 23,722,164 of NC_056503.1, read as the reverse complement.
TGCCATTGTGTATCTATTCCTCTCAAACCCAGCCGGTTGAAGCAGATGGCCTTTTGTCCTGAGCCTGGTTCTGATAAAGGTTTCTTCCTCATGAGGGAGTTTTTTCTTTCCACTGTCGCTTCATTCTTGCTCAAGATGAGAGTTTTGTGATGGAGTTAAATTCAAAGCAGTCTGCTCCTCAGATAAATAATGTTAACTTATTATTTTTATATGTGAATATTTCTGTTCAGTGCCCTGAGATAACTTCAGTTGTGACTTGGTGCTATATAAATAAATTAAATTGAATCACTCCTTGTTTACTTACACGCATGTCTTTCACAGAAGTTTTGTTCTGGTATACTGCTTTGTTCTGTGTTGTTCCTTCTGTGCTGTTTGCTGTAGTGTGTTTGCTGCCACATTGTCCTTTTGTTTTTGAAGAATGCTGGATCCAATCATGTCTGGTGACCTTTCTGGGTGGAGTTTGCGTGTTCTCTCCATGCTGACCAAAAACATGCATGTTAGGCTGATTGGTAACTGCAAATTGTCCATAGGTGAGTGAGTGACACCACGACACAGAAAGGAAGAAGCAGGTAAAAATAACGGATGGATTATTAAACACTTTTCATTGTTTCTACAAAAACCTCACTTTCAGAGAAGTTCTTTAAAATCCTCCCATTGGTTTCTGAGATATTTTGCTAACAGGCAAAAAAGGGTCAAGTCCAAACGTTATTGGTAAAGATTTTTGTAAATAAATTGTAGCCTTAACTACACTGAACTTTAACACAATGTCTGTAGAAATTACTAAAATGTAACCATTTTGTGTTGTCCAAGGTCACTTGGCTGTGACGGCCATCTTGAACTGGATTAATCATTCGTAGAGAACTTCTGGAGTGTTTCATTCAAATCCATCCAGTAGATCATGTGAAATTTTACTAACAGTTGCACAGTTGACTGTAATTGCACCAAAGTTTTCCCATCCATCCATCCATCCATCCATTATCTTTACCCGCTTATTCCATTTTGGGTCACGGGGGTCGCTGGTGCCCATGTCTAGCAATCAATGTGCGAGGGGCGGGGTACACCCTGGACGGGTCGCAAGTCCATCACAGGGATACATAGAGACAAACGAGACAAACAACCATTCACTCTCTCACTCACACCTAGGGACAATTTAGAGTTACCAATCAGCCTAACATGCATGTTTTTGGTCTGTGGGAGGAAACCGGATCATCCGGAGAAAACCCACGCATGCACGGAGAGAACATGCAAACTCCACCCAGAAAGGCCCCTGGACCGGGGTTTGAACCAAGGACCTGCTCGCTGAGAGGCAGCAGCTCAACCAGTTGCGCCACCGTTTGCTGCCCCAAAGTTTTCCCAAAGTTTTCCAAATATATTTTGCACAATCGGGTAATGTTGAGAGTAGACGCCGCAGTTCAGTCACAGCTGCTACCACACCAAACTTTAGCTCAACTTGTGCAAAACACATCGAGTTGTTGTCATTTTTGTGTTTGCTAAGATTGATTTGCTGTGGCAGCCATCTTGAATTCTTGAATTGGGCTTAGTCTAAAAGTTAATCAGTTAGAGATGTCCACCTGATTATTTTTTATTACTTTATGAATGCTTCAATCAAATGTATTCAGTGATTTATGAGATTTTGCTAACAGTACAGAAACAAACAGAGACAAAGGCAAAAACATTATTGCTCCACATTCCCTATTAGTGAAGTGGGGAGAGCCATTAGCTTGGTCTACTGCAGTCTTTCTTCTTTTTTTTTCTTTTTTTGGGCAGTGTGAGGTCAGTGCCAGAATTTCTCTCCCTCCCCCTCTTTCTGATCGTGCTACTCAGCACTGCAGCACTGTACCAACAGGATGGATGTCTCCCTTAATGTGTGTGTGTGTGTGGGGGGGGGGGGGGTGTATCAGGGGAGCGAAAAATGAAGCCCCAGCATGTCAGGGGCAACACGCAGCACTGATATTACGATAACAAGCACTCTGCAGAAGGAGAGCAGACACTGAAGGACAGAAGTGACGTCGACACTCATCGTTAGATTTTTGGATGTATTTGTCTCCAGAGGCTGCTGAAAACAACCCTCAAACTTTAATATTTATTCTAGAAAAAAAAAAACAGCTGAAACGGATTGGCTGAAAGTAATTGTGTTGCATTGCAAAAGGTGGTGTGATTCTTTATTTGTGTCTCAATGTGAAAAATAACTTTTCTTCCTTGGTTTGTTGTATTTTAATAATCTTTTATATTAGAAAAATACTGTTAGAGCAGAGTTTTACTAAGTATAGCACTCTATACTGTTGCTGCAGCATGTGCCACTTCCCATCTAAACCTGAGCCTATGGGCTATATATAAGTCCGCAGTCCTGAATAATAAATGACATCCACCACAAAAGTCGTTCGCCTGCTGCACCAAATTACGTCTGATTGATCCCCATATTGCCACTGGAACAACAGAACCGCTCGAATGCTATGCCTATCAATTGGTTCTATCAAATATCAACTCAATGGTTGTAAAGTAAGACTGCGTATCGGTGGAGGCTGTAGCTGGAGAAGCTCTGCGCAGCACTTTAAAAGACACAGGCCATTAAGCTGTATGCTGTGGATGCACTGAATGGGGAGCTGCTCTGTGACATCACGCCGTCAAAGAGGAATGGCTTAATTAAACTTTCATCCGACAAACATTCATGCACGTTTAATGATCTCAAATCACTTCATTCCACATGAGTTATGAATATTAATGAAGAGCATGGAAGGCCAGTTGGATGGGTGTACGTATATATTTTATCCTAAAGGAAAGACTGAGGTTAACGAAGGTTGAAACGACAACCAGTCGGTCACTTTGCTGATGTTGTACAATAACTACTACTGTAATGTGGAAATACTATGTGTGTTCAGCTTGTTTGTAACTGTCTTGTGTGGCTAAATAGCCATAATATGTCACCCATACATGTCCAGCCTCTATAGTGGAGCTGATCTGGCCAATTTCTGGGGTTCAGTCTTCCTCCCATAGCTTATTGGTTACTGTCATGGCTTGCAGCATTGTTCCCCTTTGTTATTCCTAATATCAGCCTTCAGCATGTGAAACAGTGTGGTCATGTTTTGCAATCATAAAAATACAAGCTCTGTCCATTCTAATTCCATTTCTCATTCCATTTGTAGTGAGCAGTTGGAATTTCTAAGTTCTAGGGCACACAGGCGTGAACATATCCTGCACTGTCTGCAGCTGGGAAGGACGTTGCGTGAGGACTGAACTGCCTTTGGCTGCTTTATTATTGGGGAGGGACCCTCAGCAGAATCTGATGCTTGTTAAGATGACTAAGAACGATATATGCTTTTAATTCAGAATCTCTAAAAGTCTCCAGTAACATGAAAAATAATCTCTAAATTTGTTGCTTAAAAAAATAAGTTGCTGGGTTCTGAACAGTGGCTAAATATAATAACCAAATGTAGAATTGGGGGGGGGGGGGGTGAACATGAAGCAGCCAGGCAAGAACTAACTACATGAATTGTTAAAAGTCTACTCCGGAAGGGGGAAAAACACATTTGAGGTATCTTTTTATTTGTTCATCTGGAAATATCCAGTTTGTTCACATGCTCTCAAACCAATAATGAAGTCAGCCTACAGTTTGTGCTGTTTCAACTTCAGCTTCCACATTACAGTCTTGTATCTATTTACTATAGGTTCATGAAGGGAAGTCATCTGAGACCTGATTTCTGAGGTAAATGCAGCATAAAGTTCATGTATGATTCTGGTCTAAGGTCCAGCTAAATATGGCTTCATTCTTGCTGCCAGACAGATTTAAAATCAGAACAGTGCTTGTCAGTGTCTTAGTTCATGAGCTGGAGTAAAGCAGTTCTGTGAGTTTCTACGGGACATTACACAGCAATGGCTGATTCATCTACTGTGGAAAATAATGAGTGTTAAAATATATGTAATGACATACATGATTGGCCAACTACTGGTTAGCCTGCCATGCTTCAGTGAAGTGCATTCTATGTAAAAAATAAATTAAAAAAAAGAAAGAAAGAAAAAGAAACACGGATGATGAGGAAATCAGCATGTTCAGATAAAACAATAAGGGCTGTCTGCTGTGCAGCAGTTCCGAAAGTTTAGCTATTAATAATAGATTTTAAAGCTTATTGTCTTACAGACCATGAACATTCATTCAACATCAATCTTTCTAAACTGAAATTTGACAATATCACTGAAGAATATACTGTTAGCTGCTCACAAATGGATCTTTTAGAACCTTCAGAAACCCAACGGTGCATGGAGCCCCGACTTCAACAGTAAAAATGGTCCTCCTATGACAACAGAATCCAGGTCTTTGAACATATCTCTTCTCTGCTGTTTTTATTTATCTATTTATTTATTTATTTATTTATTTATTTATTTATTTATTTTTAACTGCATAGCAACCATCTGACATGCCTACAGAAAAGACACATTTCCTAACAGAACCAGAACCAGTGGAGCAATGCTGCCATCTACAGCTAGTCCTCCGACTGAACAAAGACAATTGTTTCAGAGATGTCCAAGTATTTCACTCATATCTACATCATACAGTTCAGACACAAAAGCTAAATGGAAATTATTTTCTGGGGGAAAGAAAAGTATTTTTATTCAGATTGAGTGGGTAAGCCTGTTTCATCCTTCCTTTGACACATTTCATTGTTGTGTTCAGTGTTTTATGTGGTAAACTATCAAAGTATACTACTTTGTACATAAAACACTGTAAAATTGAAGGGGGGGGGGGGTACTGTGAGACTTTTAGTTAACGCTGCACAGGTCTGTTTATTTTATGATTCAGGCTTTGTTGTCACCCACCACCATGATAGGCAAGGGATCATTTAAATGTCTTTGTGTGCATGTGTATGATGGTCTGTTAGCAAAATATCTCTTGATACAGCCAATAGATTTTACTAAATCTCTCAGATAGTAAATAATGGATTTGCCTCACATATTTACACTCACAACACTAGTTTATTGACATCAGCAAACAGAAAAATGGCCATAAGTCAGTAACTTGTACAGATGCTGAGCTGTAGTTTGCTGTGGCTGAGCATAATCTCTAACAAACACTTTGAGCACTAACATGTCATATGAGATCTTTGCTTAAAATGCTGGCATGCAAGGTGATGGGCAATATGCATTCATTTGAGGTTTCAGCAAAGTCAGTCAGAACATCCTGAAGAGCACAGTTAATACGAGCTGCAGCTTCACACTGTAAAGCTTATTGTCCTCTGAGGACAGCATGGACATTCTACCCTGCATTTATTTGGATAGTGATCTATAGATTGAATTCCATACAGATATTTTGTATACTGAATCAAACCTGAAGAAATGAAAGTGGAGCCCTGTCCTCTTTTTGTGGCTTGTTTCACATCTCTACCCATGACTGAGTCTGAGAGGATGTTTCCAAGGCATGAAGGAGAAATTCATTATGAATTTCTGAATGAATGCATGAAACACACAGCCACAGGAGTGGCTGTGGCTGAGCAGTTAGAGCAGTCGTCCTCCAGTGGAAAGATTTGGGGGTTCAATTCCACCAGCAGTCACATGCCCAAGTGTCCCTGAACAAGACACTGAGCCCCTCATTGACTCTAATCTGTGTCCCATCGGTGTGAAGCACTGAGTATTCTTTATACAGAGATAGTAGAATGTTGTATGAATGGGTAAATGAGGGCACATATTGTAGTGTAAAGCACTTGTAGAGTATCTTGTTAAGATTGAAAAGCGCTATATAAGTAGGCCTGTCACGATAACAAATTTTGCTGGGTGATTAATTGTCTCAGAAATTATTGCGATAAACGATAATATCGTTTGAAATTTGACAATAATTAGTCATTATTGTCAAATTTAAGAAGAAATGTTGTTTTAGAGTGTAGTACCTTTTTTGACCACCAGATGGCAGTATAAGACAGTTTAAACCAAAAGATGGTTAGTGAGGGAGGAGCCGCATGTCTCTAAGAAAAATGGGAGGGAGGCCCCTAGACTTGACATGGGCTATCTCTCTTTGCTTTTTTTCAGTTCTCAAAATGGCGGCTGCTTGGTGTGATTTAAGCTCTTTAGCATAGCATTTTCACACAAATTTTTAATTAAAAAAATCGGTATATAAGTTTGAAGATTCTTTTTGTAGAGAAAAACAACTTTTTAGACGAAGGCATGGGTTTCAACTGTGAATTTTGGAGTTTCGACAATTTGAAGGTTTTTTCCTGAGGTCAGCCTGTTAGCTTAGCTTGTAGCTTAGCTTCTCAGCTTAGCTGCTTTTAATGATCCAAAAATGTGATTTTGGACGCTTAAAACGGATTTTAAAGAGAAAGGGAGATGTCAGTGAAGAGCACTGGAGTTGAGCCTTTTGTCATCCAGTATCTTCAGCGGCAGAGCTTAAATGGGGGGGTTCTGCAGGGGTCCATCCTGTGTCCATCCTGTGTCCATCCTGGGTCCTCCTATTCTCTCTATACCTGCTGCCACTTGGTGCTATTTTCCAGAAACACAACATACCCTTTCACTTCTACGCCGATGACTGTCAAATTTACTTCCCCCTAAGACACAATGGTACATGCTCTATTCAACCTCTGCTCAACTGCCTGGCTGACATCAGGGACTGGGTGGCTTTAAATTTCTTAAGTTTCAATGAAAAGAAGTCTGAAGTCATGTTGTTCCCTCCCAATGACACGATCACAAACCACTGCATCGACCTTTCCACTCTAACCCTGTCAGAAAAACAAAGAGACACTAATTTGGGCGTGATAATGGACCCTTCCCTGAAACTTAACAATCATGTAAACATGATTGTTAAATCATGTTTCTTCCAACTGAGGCGGCTGTCTAAACTGAAGCCCATATTATCCAAAAATAACCTGGAGACAGTAATACATGCATTCATTATATCTAGGCTTGATTACTGCAATTCGCTCCTGTTTGGTATCAGTCAGACCTCCATTGCACAACTGCAACTGGTCCAGAATGCAGCAGCCCGATTTTTAACCAGTACAGGCAAAAGAGAGCACATTACACCAGTTTTGGCCTCACTGCACTGGTTACCAGTTCACCTTCAAATCCAGTTCAAAATACTCCTGTATGTCTACAAATTGCTGAACAGTTTCCTCTCTCTTCCATCTCTCTGATTTGCTACAGCCGTATGTCCCACCACGTTCCCTGAGGTCAGCGGACCAGTTGCTCCTCACAGTTCCAGGAACCCGTCTTAAGCGCAGAGGTGACAGGACCTTCTCTGTAGCAGGACCAAGACTTTGGAACGAGTTACCTCTGCTTGTCAGACAGGCCCCCTCCCTCTTGGTTTTCAAATCCTGATTAAAAACATACTACTATGCAGTACTTTTCAACACCAGAGGATCTGTGTTTTGAACCTGTATGCTCCACACTGGTTAGTCGTCATATTTATTATCTGCATCGTTTTTATGTATATTTTCTTATTTACCTCATTTTGTATATTACTTTGTGTTTTGCCTGTTTTTCTGTCTGTACAGCACTTTGGTTGGTCTTGTCGCTGTTTTAAGTGCTCTATAAATAAAATGGTATGGTATGGTATGGTATGGTATGGTATGGTATGGTTTGGTATGGTATGGTATGGTATGGTATGGTATGGTATCTTCAGTAGAGAGAGACATGAAGAAACGATAAAGCCGATAAGTGAAAATGAGGTTGATAATTTTCATTTATCATGTGATCAATTGATTTATTGTTTATCGCGACAAGCCTATATATAAGTACAGTCCATTTAAACTGAACAAATTAATATGAAGGATGAAGACAAGGATCCGTCTGAAGGGGATGGAAGTCAAGCCTCTCGTATGGTCCAGTTGACCTCCACACTCAGAGCAGTCACATCTGTTAGAAATATTTAATTCCAACCACTGAGCCAGTCAGAGGTCAGAGGGAGTCTATTCAATAATCCACCTGCAGGTCAAATATGTCCCTTTTTAAAAGTTATTTGGCCTCCACAAAGATGTCGGAATCCCAACGTAATATTGTGTGAGTATAATGCTAAAAGTCTTCATACGAGAGCTACTTCCAAACATAAAGCATCATAAGATAGAAGAAGGTTTCCTCTGTCAAACAGACAACAGAAAGGGATGGGGCTGGGAAAAATGCAAGTGGCCATTTGATTCACTTACCCAACCACATGGAGAGCTCAAAGCATGTGCGTAAATTAACCTCAGCTCCACCCACATCAGATTTTATTTGTTTATTTAAAATATATACTTCAAAAACATATAATAACAATTCAGACAAAAGATGTATAATTTAATAATCTAACAGAATGTTTGTAAAGGTGTAGGATGAAGCTTTTTTTTTTTATAATTTTCTTAAACTGGCCAACAGATTTGCTTCCTTTGATTTCATCATGTAAACTATTCCACAATGTCACAATAAAAAATTAAATGCACATTTTATTTTATTTTTTCTTTCAGCTGCTCCCTTTTTCAGGGGTCACCACAGCGAACTAAGTGGCATAAAGACATGGCAATTATTTTTACGCGATACCCTTCCTGACACAACTGCAGACTACCGAGCTACCACAGTCCTCTGTGTGGAGCAGAGAGCTGCCATCTAGGGCGCCCGGGAGAGCAGATGGTGTTGGGGTTAAGGGCCTTGCTCAAGGGTCCAGAGTGGGGCAAATGAGGGTGGAGGCATGTGTGGGTGCTTCACCTATCCCACCCACATTTTGATGTTTATGGTACTGGGAGTTGAACCGGCAATCTTCTGATCACAGGCCTACCTTCTCTAACCTCTGCGCCACCACTCCCTACTCCCTACCCCACATATGGTACTCTTTAAATTTGTATGGGCATAGCCTTTCATTAAAAATAATATGAAAATATATTTTCCTCGTAGTATGTAGCCACCTACTCATATCCTTTGTTCTTTTAAATAAGTTCTAGATATTACCAGTGTTGTGAAATAAAGATTGTGTTCCTTGTTGAATCTGACTCCCACTTCTTGTTTTACTTTGAAATTGACCCACTTCCTGTTTTACTTTGAAGAGGCTCCCACAGATTGATTTCTCTGTTGAAGTCTGTTGCGGTTTACATCATGTGACACGATGTCTCACACTTCTGATTGGTTTGAAACTGGCCAATCCCATGACAGCAGGCTTGAGAGCACGATGAAAAGTTAGTTTTTATGTGTGAAGAAACGCCCTGTTTTTAGACAAAGAAAAGTGCAGTTTCTCCTCGAAGCGGCAGCCAGACGGAGCAGAGAGACGGTCGACTTCAGATTCCTCCTTAACAAGGTTGTATCGTATAGTTTAATGGATGCGCATCCATTTAATTATATGTTAAAATAATGACTGCATTTAACTAATCCACTGTTTATGCTTGTGAATCTGTGACTTTCTTTGCTTATTAAATATTCGTAAACTTGAAGGTGCGTTTGTCGTATTCTGAGTGCGTGTCTTGACTCCTCCTGCAGGGGAACGGTAACAGCAGAGCTCGGGTGGAGAAATAAGATAATAAAACACAACAAAATGGAGGTCCCACCGAGATTTGAAAAACAGTTACCGAGTCCATCACACTGATCTGCGGCGCGCCATAAAGAGAAGGTAAGCAGAGCCAGTTGATTACGAAATCTGTAAATTGGGCTTTCGATAGGCAAATTTGCTCAGTGTGTGTGACTCCCAAATAAATAGTTTTAAATAGAGAAGTTTACGTCGACGATAAGAATAGATAAAAGTAAGATAAAGTAATAAAACCAGTCCCAGATAAATCACGCAGTAGTCGAGCCCACCAGAGATCGACGGGTCTCTGGACCAGAGGGGGTGGGGTTGTAGGATAAATCATTTATTCGCCGTCATCCCTGTAACTCTGAGACTAAGTTGAACTGTAAACTTGTTAGGTTGGTGTCTAACTGAAAACAGTGTTAATTTAAACTTACTTAAAAATTGGAAGTTCATTAAGTAAGTGCGGGACTGGGTGGAATAGTAATTAATTAAATACGACGCACGCACCGAATAGATTAAAATAAAATCAGCACTAATAATTAGATTTGTTGAATAAAATAACTTATGATCTGTGGTGGGTATAAGAGGTCACAGGTTCACAACTAGGGCTGTCTTCTAAGATATTAAAAGGGAAGTCAACATATTTTGTTTTAAAAAAAAAACAAAAAAACAACAACAGTTTCAAGGGTGACCATTGTGATATTTCTGGCGTCTGTGACTTGCGTGAATGTTGAAATAAGTGGTCAGTATCTTGTTTGTTTATTTTGTTGTTTGTGTCTTTGTCAAATATAAGACCATAGTATGAATGTGTAGAAAAAAAGAGTTCCAGAGTCTAAAAAAGTTCCAGAATTTTCCAGTGACAATAAAACAAAAAGGTGTGGTGTGTGTCTAAATTTCCTGAGAGAATGGACACAGAGGCGCAGCGTGTCATGTCACAAAAGTGTAAGCAGGAAAGTTTTAAACCGGTAAAGGAGCAAGCTGAAGTTGTGGGACAAGCACTAGTGATGTTGGAATATAATAAAAAGCTAAAAAAAGCTCTCGTGAAAAAATTACAAAAAATAGAAAACAATGCTCAAGAGGGCCAGGATGTAATATCTTTAATGTGGGAAAAGATTAAAGAATGCTCGAGAGATGAGGATAAGTTTGACAAGCAAAAAAGAGAGGCAAACGCCCTGCAGAAAGGTAAATACAGAAAATTAATGAGGGAGGTTAAATATGAAAGAAAAGAGTGGTTGAAATTGGTCTTTGTGGCACAGGGTGCGTCCCATTTGTTGAAAAAACAGCAACTTATAGAGCAGCCTAAAACAAAGAGTGAGGAAGTGGGTAGTTCAGCCCCCCCCCCCCTTATAACTCAAGCAGCAATCAGTCAGCACATCCCCCCACAGGAATGTACCCTATATATCACATAACAGATGGAATGTTACAGGTGGGGGAGGTCACTGACACCCCCTCGCAGCTGAGGGAGGAGTCACCCATCCCAGTTAAAACAAAACCCCTTGTAACACGAGAAATGAAACCGTATCTTACACAGTCCACCAGTACACCATTATACCCGACGTTATCATGCCAAACCGAGGGTGGAGGGGACACAAACAACACGCAGCAATGGGTAATTAAAGATGGGTGGAGTCAGTCTGCTAATCCCACAGGACACCCTGATTCGCACACTTCTTCCCTCTTTGCACCCTCAGCATCTCCATCGGACAGCTCTCATGATGGAGAGGGCGTGCTCGTGGGTCTGCAGGGTTGGAAGAATCGTGCAGGGTTGTCTCAAAACCCGCTCACCTGTACTCACCAATTGCCTGCCACGCCCCAGACACGCGTACAGAATCCTTTTTGGCCACAGGCAATACGAATTACTTCTGATTTGTCGGCAGCTCTTCCACCACAAGATCACGCTTCTATCCCTGTTGAAAACGTGGATCCATCGTTAAGTACTGGTTCTTTTCCCCTTCTGCAGGCAGGAAATCAGATACATTATAAACCTCTTACACTAGGTGATGTGCAGGCGTTAGTGGACAAACTCCCTCCCCTCACAGAAGGAGGAAGTAAGTGGTTGAATGTAGTGGACTCCTTAACTAAAGGTATTAATTTAGCTGTGGGAGACATGAGGGCGCTGTTGGGAAGGTGTGTAACTTCTACTAGGATGGATGAGATAGAGAGAGCTGCTGGGTGGGATCGTAACATACCTGACTCAACTTGCATGTTGTCGCAGTATCAGAGACTTGCCGCCGCTCTCAGACAGGCTTATCCCCTTCCAGAAGGTACAGGGGTTCCTAAGTTCACCTGGAAGCCTGGTCAGAACCCCACTGCATATTTAGATGTGTGTAAACAGGACTGGTATGACAGAACACACTGCCATGGTCAGGGGGAAAATCAAAAGTATTTTTTTAGACAAGCAATACTTGATGGTGTGCCAGCAGCAGTCAGTAAGGCAATGAAAATTAACCCTGATTTGCCCACAGCAGATGCTGCCCAGTGGGAACGGCATCTTATTCATCATCTGCAATGTGTGGCTGATGAGGAGACTAAAACTTCCTCTGAACTGAAATATATGCAAACGCAGCTCTTAAAGCTACAATTGAAACAGCACGGGATTGTCTTACTGCGACACACGATGTTCTACTTCACCTGCATGAGGCAGGCTTTAAAGTTAGCAAAACCAAACTACAGGCAGTACGTACACAGGTCTCTTTCCTCGGTAGGTTGGTCTCTGCTAAGGGTACAACACTTTCACTAGAACACAGGGCGTCCATCTTACATCACCCGAAGCCCGTCACTGTACAAGACATGTTATCCTTTTTAGGTTTAATTGGGTACAGCAGACACTATATACCTGATTATAGTGAACTCACCACTCCACTCAGACAGATGGTAAAAGATCAAGGTAACAGAAACCTGAAAGCAACACTTGTGTGGAACACAGATGCAGAACATGTGTTTATTAAACTGAAGCAACTCTTGTCCAGAACAGCTGATTTGGCTCTGCCTGACTACTCCGCCCCGTTTTTTCTTGATGTTTCTGAAGCAGAAAACACTGTTAATGGTGTTCTGTTTCAGAAAAAGGGGGGTGGTAGACAGGTGTTGATGTACGCAAGTGTGCTGTTGGATGGTACTGAGAAGCGTCATCCAACATGTACACAGGCAGCGGCAGGTCTGGCAAGGATTGTTTCAAAAACAGCACACATCGTCATGGGACACCCACTACACATCCTAACGACACACAACATAGTAGCGTATGTTAATTCTGAGCTCTTTACAATGACATCCTTAAAGCAAAGACGCATGAGCAACATCCTATCAGAACCGAATTTATTGTTCCTGCATGAAGGCATAAACATGGCAGATGGTATGCAAACAACACAGGCACATGATTGTGTGCAAAAAGTGTACGTGGAGGAACGCATTAGACCTGATTTACAGACTGAACTCATACCACATTCAAATATACTCTACACAGATGGTTGCTGCTTCAGGCTTGAGGATGGGTCTTTGAGATCAGGATTTGCTGTGGTACAGCAGAATGGTGATGAGTACGAGGTACTGAGCTCAGGGCAGCTAGAAGGTCATCAGTCAGCTCAAAAAGCTGAAATTCAGGCAGTCGTTGAGGCTTTGAAAATGAGCAAAGGAAAATAGGTTACAGTGTACACAGACTCTGCGTATGCTTATGGTGCAGTTCATGTTCAGTTACCACAGTGGAAAAGAGCAGGTTTTCGAACAGCAGGTAACAAACCAATTAAACATGAGGAACTCATTAAGGATTTAGCTGACAGTTTGATGTGGCCAGCAAAAGTGGCGGTTGTGAAGTGCAAAGGTCATGATGTTACACAATCAGACACAGCGGAAGAAAACAGGCAAGCTGACAGAGCAGCCAAGATAGCTGCTGGCTATTTGCCAAGAGTCCAGATGGTGACAGTGGAAGAGGAATGTCAGAAAATGAATCATTGGGATGAGAAAAATGTAGCAGAGGCTCAGACTACAGCCTCCCCAGAGGAAAAGACATTATGGTTTAATAGAGGAGGTCAGAAAAAAGGGGAGTTTAAAGTATGGATAGGACCGAATCAGAAGTGGATCTTGCCTATGACTTTAAAACAGGCAGTATTTCAGGAAGCACATGGATTAGCACACGTGGGATGCAGACAAATGCTAAGGAATCTTCAACAATGGTGGCACCCTCATCTAAAAGATATGGTAACAGCATATGTTGACACCTGTACCGTTTGTTTAAAGTACAACATTCGACCTACAGTAAAACCTGAACGAGGTTCTTTTCCTCTCCTGCACCGACCGGGACAGGAGGTGATTCTAGATTACACTGATATGTTGGAACCTGTTAAAGGGTTCAGATATGTATTGATGTGTGTTGACGCATTTACAGGGTGGCCAGAAGCCATACCTGCAAGAAGAGAAGACAGCAAAACAGTGGTGAAGTTTCTGATTAACCATTATATCCCCAGACACGGTTTCCCAGGAAAAATCAGATCAGACAATGGCACACATTTTAAAAACACAGATCTGCAGGCTGTGGAAAAAATGTTAGGCCTAAAACATGCTTTTGGAAC
>NC_056503.1:23698987-23708054 GCF_014905685.2 Nematolebias whitei | reverse complement strand
CTGCAGGCTGTGGAAAAAATGTTAGGCCTAAAACATGCTTTTGGAACCGTGTACCATCCTCAATCTCAAGGGAAGGTAGAAAGGATGAACCAGAACATAAAACAAAAATTGGGCAAAATCTGTGCACAGACTAAATTGAACTGGGTTGATCAACCGACTGTTATAGCATTGACTTAGCTGTTCAGGATGTAGGTAAGCTAGAACATGAGGTGATCTCCAGAGACCATGGCAGAGAAAAAACTGACCATTCAGATGTTCCTCAGATGTTAGACACACTTCCTGCATCTCTCTGGTCTCAGGGACCTGAGGATGTAGGTCATGTTAAATGCCTCCCAATCTCTTTTGAACTGACCCACAACGAACCCATATGGTTGTATCAGTATTCTCATAGACCTGAGGCTGAACAAGGTTTGACTGACACGGTCCAAGGGTTGCTGAAAGCAGGGGTCCTCGAACACTCACATTCAGACTGGAATACTCCCATTCTACCTGTTGAGAAGGCGGGGACTGGAAAGTACAGAATGGTACATGATCTTAGGTCGATCAATGCCATACTTAAGACACCTACGTCACCAGTACCAAATCCCTATGTTGCACTGACCCAACTGACACCAAACCAGAAGTGGATGACCTGCATTGATTTGGCTAACGACTTTTATTGCCTGCCCTTATCAGAGGACCTGCGTGACATTTTCTCATTCACATTTAACGGTTGTCAGTATAGATACACTCGCTTGCCTCAGGGTTTTGCATTATCGCCAGGCATTTTCAATCATGTTTTAAAGAACATTCTTGTACAGCTTCCACTCCCCAGAGGCACCACTTTGGTTCAATATGTTGATGATTTGCTGATAGCCTCTGAAACAGTACATGACTGTCTTACAGCCACTCAGGCTGTCCTGCTTCACCTGCATGATGCAGGTTTTAAAGTTAGTAAATCTAAACTTCAAGCAGTTCGTACACAGGTCTCTTTCCTCGGTAGGTTGGTCTCTGCTAAAGGTACAACACTTTCACCAGAACACAGGGTGTCTATACTACATCATCCATTGGTTGATGCATTACCAATTGCCCTAATGAGCGTGAGAACTTCTGTTAATAATGGAACTGGCTTTTCTCCCTATGAGTTAACTACAGGAAGACCCTTTCTAGGACCAACTGTATGCTTACTGACCAGTGAGGAGGACCGTAAAATGGACCATAAGGTATACTTTGATGAGTTAAAAGCATTTGTGTCTAACTTTACTCAGCAGGTTCACCACAAACAGAGCCTAACAGAAAGACCAGAGGAACCTGGTCTCCCCACCGCGGAGTGGGTCTTGCTGAGGGTCATTAAAAGGAAGTGGCAGGAGCCCAGGTGGACGGGCCCTTATCAGGTTACAGAGAGAACGTCCCACGCAGTCCGCCTCAGAGGAAAGGGGGACGTTTGGTACCACTGGAGCCAGTGTGCGCCTGCCTCAGAGCCAGGAAGAGCGAGAGAGCTGGCAGAAACCATCTAAAGTCGTAAAACTGGACATTCATGTCTTGTAGACCGAAGCAGCCTGGTAAAGTTGCGTGCAGGCCCTGAAGGACTTTGTTTGAGTAGGGTCACTGGGTGCTGGAATATCCACATTTAGTACAGACACCTAGATACGACAAAAACACGACATCTTAGAGTCTCACACTTCATGAAGAAAACTCAGAGACATAGGAGGATCGGTCTCTGAGCACCCCAGGGTATGCCCTGAGTACTTGTGATTGTAACAATATTGTATGACATGTGTACTAACCATTTTTCTCTTATCTTTTAATTGCAGTCTTGATTTAGAGCGCATCCATTTATTTACTTAGCTTGAAAGTATTAAGTATATTCAGTTTGTAACGTTAAAAAGAAATACCTATAATTAATTATAAGCAGTATATTAACAGAGTGTTATTGTGTATTCATTTTGTGTTAAAGGAACGGCTTGACTGGCTGTCTGCTGTGGAGGTCGCTGTGCGAGACATCTTCATTAATTGAGTATAGTTTCAGTTTACAAGATCAAAATGCGGTGGTCATCAAAGTACGTTATGATAGGGATAGGTGCTTTGTCATCCATAGTGTTGTCACTCATTTTCTCTTTTGAATATTTCTGCATCATTCCCGGTTTACCAGAGTGTGAGCAGACTGGTGAAACAGGCAGGGTGAGAAGGAGTGTGACACCACACACAGTCATGAAAGATGCGTATGGCCTTCCGGTGCTGAAAGTAGAGTATCCCAAAGACACCACCACTACCCTAAGCCTGCCAATCTGTGACATGTTTTATTGTACGGATTACCGTATTGCGAATGCAGCCTTTTATATTTGTCCATGTCCCAATCCATCCAAATGTTTCTGGTGTCCTGAGTGGAATTATGTCACGTTATATTCAGGATCATGGAAACCTGATATGTCTGGACATCTGACTAATTACAGAGATTGGTGGAGGGCACATGCCACCTTGGCAAAAAATAACAGACTTGTTATTGTCCTTTGAGTATGTTCGAACTTGGAATAAGTTAACCAGCACAAAGCGTGAGATGATCTACACCTTGGTGACGGAACCCATTTATGTGCTTGTAGCCGCGGATGTCACTGGCAAGGACCCTTTCCGGGTGTTACAACTTGCTCTTACAGAGTTGCCAGCCCAAGATCCTACTCCTCCTCCGACCCAGGAGTCATCGCTCCCAATGCCTATGTGAATTGATAGTGTTGACTATACCAGCTTAACCCCTGTGGATGTGATTGCTATGTCCACTGGCTATACTGACTCTAACATTTGGTTAGCTTGGCTCGCTGAGGCTGCTAGACAGGCTTCTTTGTCTGAATGTGTAGCTTGTGCTGCAGCTCGACCAAATTTGTACACCCAGCCAGCTCCATTACACCTAGAGGATGCTTGGGGATTTCATTGCATGTTAAGTTTGACTATGAGAAAATATACTAAGAATTGCACTACATTAGCTCAGCTATTCCCAATTATTTCTAATATAACCAAATTAGGCTCGTTTGCTCCGGTAGAACGATTTGACTATTACTGTTTTAATTACACCTCAACTGCAAATAAAAGAGTTGCCTTAGGACAAATTCAGAATGAATGGTGTAATATCACGCAACAAAATGTCTCTGACAACACCCGTGTGGGTAAGGTGGCTCGCGCTGACCTGTATTATTATTGTGGTGGAAGACGTTTACTAACACATATCCCTCAGGATTCTGTGGGATTGTGTGCATTAGTACGCTTAGCTGCATCGTTAACCTTGATTGGCCCTCGTTTGGAAGTTTTAAATGACACCTCCATCTCTCCCATTAGGAAGAGACGTTCAATTCATAATTTTGACCCCACTGTGGGCTCTACTACTTATATTGATGCCATAGGAATCCCTAGGGGAGTTCCTGATGAGCACAAATTAGTAGATCAGATTGCGACAGGTTTTGAAAATTTACCTGTTGTTTCAGCATATTTCCCAATTACACCAAATAAAAATGTTGACCGAATAAATTACATACATTACAATGTCATGCGTCTGTCCAACCTTACCAGAGACGCTGTTGAGGGCTTAGCGGAGCAACTAGCTCCGACTTCTCTGATGGCTGTGCAAAACAGAATGGCTCTTGATATGCTTTTAGCTGAGAAAGGAGGTGTGTGTAGCATGTTTGGTGACTTGTGTTGTAGTTTTATTCCTAATAACACTGCCCCTGATGGAAAAGTGACCCGTGCACTTGAAGGTTTGAGAACGTTGTCTAATGAGATGAAATCTCACTCTGGTGTAGATAATCCTCTTGATGAATGGCTCTTCAAAGTGTTTGGCCCCTGGAAGCAGATGATTGTGTCCATGTTGATGTCCATTGCAGTATTTGCAGCTATTTTAATCACATGTGGATGTTGTTGTATTCCCTGCCTGAGATCTCTGTCAGTACGTCTTATCACTTCCACTTTAGAGAAGCGTGACCCTGAGATAGCTCGTCAGCTCCTAATGCGCAGAGGATATGAACTTTCTGATTTTGAGATTCAACCACTCCGGCGAAGAGAAGCATATTCTTCCACTTGATGTCGACCTCTTTAGATGAGGTCGAAAGGGGGAATTGTTGTGGAATAATATTTTGCTCCTTTTGAATCTGACTCCCAATTCTTATTTTATTTTGAAATTGACCCACTTCCTGTTTTACTTTGAAGAGGCTCCCCCCTAGATTGATTTCCTTTCCTGTTCTGTGAACAAAGGAACGCCCTTTTTCCACAGAACAAAGAGAAGTGAAGAGTTCTCCCCTCGTGTGTGTGAGCAGAGAGACGCAGCAGCGTGGCAGCAGCAGTTTGGAGCAGAAAGACAATGCAGGTTGTATTGTACAGATTAAGGGATGCATCCTGATTTTAATATGTTAAAATAACGACTGCATATAACTAACCCACTGTTTATACTTGTGAATCTGTGACAATTTTATTACTTCTGTGTTACTTTACTTATTAAATATTCATAAATTTGAAGGTGCGTGTGTAGTATCTGATGTGCAATGATTTGACTGACCCCTGCAGGATTGAAGCGGTAACTACAGAACTCGGGTGGAGAAAATGAGATAAAACACAACATTAGCAAGGAGCATTGCTGTGTTAGGCAAAGCAAGACATATACTATAAGGAGTGTTGCATATTCTGTATTCTGTATTCTCTTATATTGCCGTATTTGATTTATTGAGTGGAGGTATGGTGAAATTATTCTAAATAACATTGCAGTCATTATATATACATCAAAAAAGGCACTTAAAATTGTACATACCGCTATGCTGGGTACAGAGAACACACTATATCTTATTTCTACAAATCAAATCCCTCCTATAAGTCAATCCTCAGTTAATCGCACCTTCTCTTTTTCTCCATTCTTAGTTAGTGAGGTTAATAAACTGTTAAAAGATCTTGATCCTAAAAAATCTGTAGGTCCAGATGAACTTCCACCTTATTTCTTAATGCTGGCTGCTCATATCATCACAGTCCTTGTGACCCACATATTCAATCTCTCCATAAGCCAAAACTCCATTCCAGATGCTTGGAAAACAGCCTTTGTTCTTCCTTTGCTGAAGGGAGGTGACCCCACATCACTGAACAACTATCGACCAATCTCTAAACTCTACATTTTAGCCAAGGTTCTAGAAAAACTGATAAACTCTCAAATCAAAAATTACCTGGACTCATTTAACATCTTACCTCCTCATCAATCTGGTTTCAGGAAACAACACAGCACAATGACTGCTTCACTGAAGGTTCTTAATGACATTGTTGAAGCACTGGATGCTAAGGATTATTGTGCTGCACTTTTCTTAGACCTGTCCAAAGCTTTTGACACTGTGGATAATAACGTCTTGTGTCATAAGCTCTCAGAAAACAGTTTCTCAGATCACACCATTGGTTGGTTCTCTAACCATCTCTCAGACCGGAGGCAATGTGTTCAACATAATGGTACTTCCTCCAGTTATTTAACAGTCAACAATGGTGTACCACAAGGCTCAGTCTTAGGACCCACCCGCTTTACAAGCTACATGGGTAATGTAGGTCAGAGCATCCCTGATGCATCCATACATTTCTATGCTGATGACACTGTTGTTTATTGTCAAGCTAAAACAGTTGATAAGGCTTTCCAGCTTTTGAAATCTGCATTTGACATCATCAAGACAGATTTGTTCGACCTCAAACTTGTCCTAAATGCTGACAAAACCAAAGGGATGCTTTTTTCAAATAGGAAGTTGGTCCCAGCAGTTCTTCCTCTGATTTCATCTTCAAATGGTGTCCCTATTGAGTTTGTTGATTCCTATAAATGCCTGTATTTGGGTATCTTGGTCGACTCGCATCTCTCTTTTAAGCTCCATGTGGAAAACTTGGTAAAGAAACTGAAAGTTAAACTGGGTTTGTTTTTCAAAAACAGATCCTGTGTAACTCTGAACTACAGGAAATGCCTTGTATCTGTGACCTTCCTTCCCTCCATTGATTACAGTGACATTATTTACATGAACGCTCCTACAAGAACCCTGCAGATGTTGGATGCTGTCTATCATGGTGCACTAAGATTCATAACAGGCTGTGATTATAGTACCCACCACTGCACCCTGTATTCACTGGTTAACTGGACATCATTAACTTCACGCATACTCTCTCACTGGTACATTTTCATCTTTAAATCACTTCTTGGTCCACTGCCTTCATACATCTCCTCCTACATGTCTCTGCGTGAGTGCAGCTACAATGTGTGCTCTCAGGACGTTATTACCTGCAGTATTCCCTCAGTGCGGACTGAACTAGGCAAAAGGGCCTTCTCCTACTCTGCTCCTGTTTCCTGGAATATTTTACAAAAAGATCTGAAGCTCTCGACCTTGACCTCTCCAAGTGGCTTTAAGAATCTGTTGGACTCCTGGCAGGGACCAATGTAGACATGTTCCTGTTTTTAGTTTTCTACATTCGCCTTAGAATCTAGCTGGTTTTTTTGTTACTTTTCTTTTTTTATTATCCCATTTGTTAAAAAAAAAAACCTGTATGACTTTTTATAACTGTTTATTGTTGTTGCTGTTGTCCGTTGTTGTCATCATTCTTTGTTGAAATCAGGTCTCTCTTGTAAATGAGTCCTCGAGGCTCAATGGGATTACCTGTCTAAATAAAGTTTGAATGAATATCTAGTCCTATATACATTTGTACAGTATATCTAGTCCTGTACAATATAAATAAAGTGCAAATGTCTGAAGTTTACATCTTTTACAGAAAGTTTAGAAATGTTCAAATATTAAGCAAAAATAAAAATGATTTACTTCCTGGTGTTGTGTTTTATTATCTTATTTCTCCACCCGAGCTCTGCTGTTACCGTTCCCCTGCAGGAGGAGTCAAGACACGCACTCAGAATACGACAAACGCACCTTCAAGTTTACGAATATTTAATAAGCAAAGAAAGTCACAGATTCACAAGCATAAACAGTGGATTAGTTAAATGCAGTCATTATTTTAACATATAATTAAATGGATGCGCATCCATTAAACTATACGATACAACCTTGTTAAGGAGGAATCTGAAGTCGACCGTCTCTCTGCTCCGTCTGGCTGCCGCTTAGAGGAGAAACTGCACTTTTCTTTGTCTAAAAACAGGGCGTTTCTTCACACATAAAAACTAACTTTTCATCGCGCTCTCAAGCCTGCTGTCATGGGATTGGCCAGTTTCAAACCAATCAGAAGTGTGAGACATCGTGTCACATGATGTAAACTGGAACAGACTTCAATAGAGAAATCAATCTGTGGGAGCCTCTTCAAAGTAAAACAGGAAGTGGGTCAATTTCAAAGTAAAACAAGAAGTGGGAGTCAGATTCAACAAGGAACACAATCTTTATTTCACAACAATTCCCCCTTTCGACCTCATATAAAGAGGTCGACATCAAGCGGAAGAATATGCTTCTCTGCGCCGGCGTGGTTGCATCTCAAAATCAGAAAGTTCATAACCTCTGCGCATTAGGAGCTGACGAGCTATTTCAGGGTCACGCTTCTCTAAAGTGGAAGTGATAAGACGTACTGACAGGGATCTCAGGCAGGGAATACAACAACATCCACATGTGATTAAAATAGCTGCAAATATTGCAACTGACATCAACATGGACACAATCATCTGCTTCCAGGGGCCAAACACTTTGAGGAGCCATTCATCAAGAGGATTATCTACACCAGAGTGGGATTTCATCTCGTTTGAGAGGGTGCGCAGGCCTTCTAGGGCCCTAGTGACCTTACCGTCAGGCGCTGTGTTATTTGGTATGAAACTGCAACATAACTCACCAAACATACTACACACTCCTTCGCACCCTGCCCGTTGCTCCAGTCTGCTCACACTCTGGTAAACCGGGAATGATGCAGAAATATTCAAAAGAGAAAATGAGTGACAACACGATGGATGACAAAACACCTATCCCTATCACCACGTGCTTTGGTGGCCACCGCATTTTGATCTTGTAAACAGAAACTGTACTCAATAAATGAAGATGTCTCGCACAGCGACTTCCTCAGCAGACAGCCAGGCAAGCAGTTCCTTTAACCCAAAATGAATACAAAATACCACTCTGTTAATATACTGCTTATAATTGATTATAGATATTTCTTTTTAACGTTACAAACTGAATATACTTATCACTTTCAAGCTGAGTAAATAAATGGATGCGCTCTAAATCAAAACTGCAATTAAAAGATAAGAGAAAAATGGTTAGTACACATGTCATACAATATTGTTACAATCACAAGTACTCAGGGCATACCCTGGGGTGCTCAGAGACCGTTCCTCCTATGTCTCTGAGTTTTCTTCGTGAAGTGTGAGACTCTAAGATGTCGTGTTTTTGTCGTTTTCTAGGTGTCTGTACTAAATGTGGCTATTCCAGCACCCGGTGACCCACTCAAACAAAGTCCTTCAGGGCCCGCACGCAACTACACCAGGCTGCTTTGGTCTACCTTGACATGAATGTCCAGTTTTACGACTTTAGATCGTTTCTGCCAGCTCTCTCGCTCTTCCTGGCTCTGAGGTCGGCGCACACTGGCTCCAGTGGTACCAAACGTCCCCCTTTCCTCTGAGGCGGACTGCGTGGGACGTTCTCTCTGTAACCTGATAGGGGCCCGTCCACCTGGGCTCCTGCCACTTCTTTTTAATGACCCTCAGCAAGACCCACTCCGCGGTGGGGAGACCAAGTTCCTCTGGTCTTTCTGTCAGGCTCTGTTTGTGGTGGACCTGCTGAGTAAAGTTAGACACTAATGCTTTTAACTCATCAAAGTATACCTTATGGTCCATCTTACGGTCCTCCTCACTGGTCAGTGAGCATACGGTTGGTCCAGGAAAGGGTCGACCTGTAGTTAACTCATAGGGAAAAAAGCCAGTTCCATTATTAACAGAAGTTCTCACTGTCATTAATGCGATAGGTAATGCATCCACCCAGTTTAATTTAGTCTGTGCACAGATTTTGCCCAATTTTTGTTTTATGTTCTGGTTCATCCTTTCGACCTTCCCTTGAGACTGGGGATGGTACACAGTTCCAAAAGCATGTTTTAGGCCTAACATTTTTTCCACAGCCTGCAG
>NC_056503.1:23688697-23698279 GCF_014905685.2 Nematolebias whitei | reverse complement strand
TGTATGTATGTATGTATGTATGTATGTATGTATGTATGTATGTATGTCCATCCATTTTCTTTACCCGCTTATTCCATTTTGGGTCACGGGGGTCGCTGGTGCCCATGTCCAGCAATCACTGTGCGAGGGGCGGGGTATGTATGTATGTATGTATGTATGCATAAATAAATATTGCCATTTGTTTATATTATTATACATAATCAGCTTGTTTTATAAAGTACAACAATATGAATAAGTAAAAATGAAACAGTGCAGATCATTTGATTAGAGACCATGAATACATGCTGTACCTCAGATAATGTCCATTACATAGAAGTTGGCAGATGATCAAACTGTGTGTAAAACTTCTAGGTAGGAGCAGAAGGCTGAAGGTGTCAGGAACATGAGTTACAGCCCCACATGTATGCAACAGGTCTCCTACTAAGCCCAACTTCAGCACTGAATGCAATTTACTATTTGGTGCAAGCAACAAAAATCTGGTGAAATCCTCACTTTAAGTGACATCAAATGAATGTGATGCGTTAGATCTGGAACACTTTATGACGGTGGGGTATTTGCTCTTCTACTTCAGAGTTTGAGATGAAACAAACATTTTGTAAGTGCTCATGTGTTTTATTTTCCTTTAACGGAGCCCTTACTGGACTCTGTAATTTATTGATTATCTTTGTGGTTAAGAAATACTTTCAACTAAACTCAAAGTTGCTCTGTCTCATCATCATCATCTCTGTAATCTGTCTGTTATTGTTTGAGTTCGCACCTGGGTGGGGGCATAAATCATGCATTATCATTTCACCTTATGCGTTTATTAAAGCCCATTGTAAGAGAGAACTCTATGAGTTTTTTGGGAAAAAACAAATTTTAAACAGAGCCACACTTTTGCTATAGTCTTGGGTATATAAATAAATGTAAAACAGCAAATCAAGCTGAGACAAACACTAAACAGTGTTTGCTGTCAGCGACATGGCAGCTTCACAGTATTTTCAAATCACACTGATTTACACACCACTGTCGACCGTTTCGCCTTTCTTTAGTTTTTAACAAACTGTACAATCCTTCACCCTGACTGTCAACGGGGTACAGCCATGCCCCGGATTTCTTGCTTTCAGTCACTTTAGCTGGAGTTTGCATTAACACATTTTGTGTCTGCTCATGATGTTTTCATGTTTTACCTCCAAAGCGTGATCTTATGATTGAGCACTGATCGTCCAGAACAGTTGATAAAATGGTTCTGTGTTACTCTTTATGTAACACTTCTACATCACCCAGATAAGCAAGTCTGACTAGTTTCCACAACCTCATTTTGTTTGAAAACTTATGAACCATTTAACGCCACTGAGATTCAAATTTAATGTATTTTAACATACTTTAAGAAATTAAGCATCAAAACAGAGGTGTATTTTTACACAGAAACATTTGTTTCTCACAAGTCACCTCAGAATGCAGATTGCACACCAAACTTCCAAAGATTTGATTAATGTTTCAGCTCCTCTTCTCTAATATTCCCTTAAAATTGGAGGTGACAAGATTTTTTAACTTGTCAAATATTAAAACACTGTGGAAAAAACAAACAAATAAAACAAATCACTCACTATCAGAGCCGTCTCTTGCTCACATCAAGAAATGTTAAAACGTTGTTTATGATTTTCACACAGAAACTGTTTATTTGAGGCTTACTTTTCAGTCTGTTTCTGTCTGTCTTTTTCTGGGAGGGACAGACAGGCAAAAGGTTACTATGGTGACAACTGGCATCAACGTCAATATTTAAAAAAAATCCTGTTTCACTCTACACTTCCTTTACAATTCATTTACAATGTATAACAATCCCTTAGCTTAGATTAATAAACACCTAAGTTCATGCTCAATAATCCAGGTATAAATAAAATAATGTTTAGTCAGGTAATCTGGACGGTTTCTTTTTTTTTCTGAGACACTTCGTCCTTCATCCAAAGGACTTCTTCAGTCCGAGGAGCCACAAACAAACTGGGGAGTCCCACAAGTACCACACTCCCATAGGGGAAAATAAACAGTGAATTTTAGATGAATAAAATTGTGCGGGAGTTATGATCAGTAGCTGCTTTGCGACTGTTCAATATTTATTCAGACAATTTGTAGAAATGATCAAATAATTCTTTCTGAAGAAAAAAGGACCAATATGACAATAATTACAGGATGTAACTCAGTAAAGTAAGAGAGGCATTTTCAGATGCATCAAATTACAAAGAAGAATCAAAATATAATTGTAAGTCTAGTCAGATTCAACATATTTTTTAAATTTTTTATTTAACTTTTATTTATACAGGTAGTCTCATTGAGTCATGAGGACTCATTTTTAAGAGAGAATTGTTCGGGAGCAGCTGGTGGGGGTTAAGGGCCTTGTTCAAGGGCCCAGAGTGGGGCAAATGAGGGTGGAGGCAGGTGTGGGTGTTTCACTTCTTATACCCACATTTTGATGTTGGTCCGGGGAGTTGAACCAGCAACCTTCTGATCACAGGCCCACCTTCTCTAACCTCTGCACCACCACTCCCCAAATATTCTACTGATGATCTTTTCTGTTTCATCCTGGTTTATGTAGGGGAACACCACCTCAGAAAAAAAAACACAGCTCAAACAAACATCATTCCTGTGTTTTTATGTTTGAAACTGTAAAATAAGATTAATCTATTCCCTTGGGAACAAACAGACGTTGTTTTACAAATATTCAGCTTCGCTCACAAACTTCTTAGTTGACACTAATATGAATGCAATAATAATAAAAAAAAAAAAACCTGTTACTGTGTTAGCCTCACTGCCAATATGAACTAATTTCCCATGAAACGGACAGATCGTTTTAATGAGAGATTTTGTTCAACTAACCTCGAAGTTTTTGGAACGTCCGAACTCGCTACGTTGATAACTTCCCTTATCAAAAAGAGTATTTCTCCCAGACTCATTCCCATGAAGATAACACCATAAGAACCATTTGTTTAATGACATTCCTTTTCAGGAGCTGGGCAGCGACACCTTTGGTGAAGCATTGTATGTTTTGAGTTTGATCCTAAATGTGTCATACCTGAATGTTTATTCATGAAAATGTGTATTTTTAAGTAATCTTTCTTTAAGATAATACATTTGTCTTATTTTCTCTTTTAAAATGAAAACTTTTAAGGCAGAGAAAAGGGACTCTAGATTAATAAAACACAGCCAAGAGTTAGAATCACCCCTGCTGAGGTGGACCTTCATCTCTGTCCTACACGGACAGTTCAGTTTCACTTCTACACACTTCATTGGAGCTTCACCTAAGAAAACTTTGGGAGAAAACGCACACTTTAGAGAGATGCTCAGAAAACTTCACTGGAGCCTTGAAGAGAAAACTCCAGAGAAACACGCTTCTGCACAGAGAACTGGAGAGAGAAGAAACTACACTTCTGCTCTTGATCTGCAGAAAGAAGAGAAGCGTCCCTTCTGCAGACGACTTTGAGTAGAGACAGGACAAAAGATACAGAAGTTACCCAGCAGAACCAGAACCAGGCATTAACCCGAGAGCTATCTACCAGGCAACCATCACACCGCACAGTGGTAAATCCCAGCTGACTACCATATGGACCTTTGTCCCTCTAAGTGATGACAGGTGAACTTGGAGGAGACTTCAGCTCTTAGTAACCGGAACATCTGGACTGGCACCATTTTAAGCAGCTGTCGGAACCGTGCTCTGACTGTCTCATCCTGGTAGGACGCAGACTTTGCAATACCTTTCTGGTGAACCTACATCACAACTTATCAGACAAATTTAGCTCACCTTAGGCACAATTTTTAACTACATCACAAACAGAAACAGTCCTAAGTCTGCCTTTTAAGTTTCACTAATTTGAATAATCAATTTGACCTTTGATTCAAAGCAATTTGTTGTTCAGTTAACTTTTGTCATGCATAATTTTCATCAAATATCCATCCATCCATCCATTATCTTTACCCGTTTATTCCATTTTGGGTCACGGGGGTCGCTGGTGCCCATGTCCAGCAATCACTGTGCGAGGGGCGGGGTACACCCTGGACGGGTCGCAAGTCCATCACAGGGACACATAGAGACAAACAAATGAGACAAACAACCATTCACTCTCTCACTCACACCTAGGGACAATTTAGAGTTACCAATCAGCCTAACATGCATGTTTTTGATCTGTGGGAGGAAACCGGAGCACCCGGAGAAAACCCACGCATGCACGGAGAGAACATGCAAACTCCACCCAGAAAGGCCCCTGGACTTCATCAAATATATCACAGATTATTATTATTATAATAAAATACATAAAATCAACTGAATTTGTGAATATTTTGGCATATCTGTGTGTATTAACTGATTTGATGCCCTTTAAACACGAGAAAAGAACTCACATTTCAGTTTACATTGATTTGGGGTAAACAGAGACAAATTTTTCCTTTCCAAGAGAGAGGAAGTGCCCAAACAACGAGGTTATTTGCATAATACATGCATATCTTATGAGCTTAACTCATAACTGATAATTAACAGTATATATCCAGCCCCATATATCAATACATTTATTATTGGACATAGTGCCTTTCAGAGTTTAACACGTTTGGCTAAAACAAACCAGAATTCAGACAATATCAACATTAATGAACACATTACACAATTTTATTCAAAAGACAAATTTACATTTCACCTCTTCTTTCCAGATAAAGTAAACACAGATCTGTGTACAGCATATAATGACTCGAACCAATCAGCCATCATGTCCTGGAAGAATGAAAAGCTACCCCAGCAAATTAGCCGGTTGCATAACAGTTTGCTCTTTGTATCAACATTTTAAGTGTGGATAGAGGGAACATGCTGCTGACGTTAGCCCGCAGAGCAGCAGACAAAAGCTGCAATCACAAAGGCTTTGTTACTAACTGCTTCATGTAAACAAAACACAGGTACACAGGCGAACCTTTCAGAGTGGTATCTCTGGACTGCATTGTTCAGGAAATGTAAAAAATAATATAGCCTATAGCATATGTGTCAAACACAAGGCCCGGGGGCCAAATGTGGCTCTCACTGACATTTTATATGGCCCCCAACATGTTATTTTAAATGTAAAACACTTTTATGACCTTAATTTTTTCAGTAAACTTTGATTATGATGTCAAAAGTGCAACAGAGAACGTCATATGAGACCAATAAAACTCTTGTTGAGGAACCTGCAACCAAGGGTATCTAACTTAGGGCATGGCACACGTATCACAAAGCTCAAACAAAGCCCAGCTTTGATATCGCTATGGTAACAGTGAAACGAGAGAGAAAGCACAATTTAAATATTCAACGTCTTTGACTAAAAATACTCAAGCTGCTTTCAGTGACAAAGAGGCAGAAGAGTAATGTGATAGACAGCAGCTCACAACACATCTGAGCTCAGTTATGACATGATGGCAAGATGATCTGATAATGTTTTAATACAAGTTTATAAACAGATAGAATGCTGTATTTTATGGTGAAATAAAAGGAGTTTATTGCATTTTTTTGTGCGTATGTTCGTACAACACAAGAAGGAACCTAATACAATGATAACCCATTTAGACATGGGCTAACATTGAAAATATAGTCAGCAACAACCTTGATGAGTTTATAAAAGGAACCAGAAATAAAAGAATGTGAATGTGTAAAAGAAAAGTGATCCTGATGTTTTTAAAACTTGTTTTATGGCTTCTTAGCTGCAGTTCTGGTAAATTTGGTCCATTAGAAATGAAAAAAAAAAAAAAAAAAAAAAAGAAATGAAGCAAAAATGCCTTCTGCTGTCGTCAACATCAGCAGTAATAATAGTAGAGTTCTGGCAAGTAGTTCTATGTCGTATAAGCTTCGCCCTTTAAGGCCTTTGCTTTAGTGGGTTTATCCCGTTATGCAGAGCATAAGCACTGAAAAAATTAGTCCACGCCCACCTGCTGTGTGGGCCCCACCCGGTCCGTATAAATTACGTTAAGAGCGGGAAATCGGCTCCCATTTTTTCTTCAGCGAGCTAATATAGCACTGTCAGAAGAACAAAGAAGATAAATTGTGTAAATGACCAACCTTTGTGAAGGATGCTTGGCCCGGCAGTTGACCTCCGGTCGTCCGGTGAGTTCTCCTCCCCGAGGAGAAGATGACAGCAGTCTTATCCCAAGGTAAACGTCGGGGAACATTTCTCAGTGACAGGTCACTACACGCTGGACAACGCCATCTTGTGTTTTTTCCTCTTATCGCCGACCCTCGGGGCGAACCGGATGGTTCCTCCGGGGCAAGGCGTGCTCAGCTGCAGCCCCCGCTGCTCATTCCCTCCTGGGGAGCGTAGTGTAGGTGGAGGGGGGCTGAGTGAATGCTCACCCCATCCCACCTCGTTTCGCATCGGCGATCACACCGCTCCCGGCCGACAGCGCCCTCAGGGGTTGCCCGGCGGAACCCAGGAGGAGGCTGACATGAAGGGACCCCCCTTTTCTCTACGTCCCTCGCCTTTTCCCGCCAGTTCGGATGATCGGCGGAAAGGTTGTTTTTCACTGGGCTCCACTATGGCTCACCGTCTTGATCCATACGGCCTCACGTTCCAACAGGACGTTCGACGGGCGAGGCCGCAGACGGTTCTTTCCTGGTAGATTAGAGGAGTCGGTCCCCAGTCCGCTCCCATCACCAGAGTTGAGGGATTCACCGAGCGGGGCTATTCCTCGGTAACCCCCCCTGGATCCAAGCCTCGCGGAAGCTTCCGGAGCGAAGCTGCCCAGGTCGGAGCAGCGTCCCGTCCCTCCAGAGGAACACGAACCAGACGGCGACCACGCTCTCCAATCGAGCCCACCGACGTGTTTTCAGGCAGCCGCAGTTAGCAACAACGTGCGCTGCTAGCATATAGCATGTCCAAGGGATTGAAGGCCGCAGACCTGCCTTGGAGACAAAGAACTCCCTCTGTAAGGCAGCTGACGCCAGCTCAACATGTGTGCCTCTCCCACGGTTTGCCTGTCGAGGACTGCAGCGCGGATGACGATGATCCATCGACCCACCTGGCTTCGTTACTCCCCTCGCTGCCGGAGAATCTGCACAAGACCTGATGAAGCCCATCGCGAACGCGCTGTTCAGAGCAGCTTCAAACCATGCTGGCGAAGTGAAACAGTCGGAGGAGATGCCAGAGGCTGTGCGCCACCTCATCAAGCCGCGCGGCCCACCCCGTCCCGCTGGAGGGACCGTCGCGAGCAAGCTTCGACTTTTCCACGGCCGCGGCTCTCGCTGAGTTCCACCACCAGCCCCGCCCGTCAGAATCCAGCCCTCTTCACTCCGGCAGCCTGCAGCTCAGCGTTTCCCCAGAGTTCGCCTGCAAGACAGCGCTCTGGGCAAACAATGGCAGAGCTCATGAGAGAGAAGTTTCTCAAAATGACGGTCTCCGGAGGGTGTGTGTAAAGTGACACGAAAGTTGAAATAAATCATCATTAATGATCAAAGTGTCTGTTTTTTAGCCAGTCTGTAAGCTCGGATGAGCTCACAGCGGCCGCACACATAAGAGCCGGTGTCCTTAATAAGGGTTTTTAAACTCACCGCCGCTCCAAGACATTACTAGTCGCTTACAGGGCACGATGGTAAGTGAAAATAACTCGTTATAATCCCGGGCTGCACGATTTTCACCCAAGCGATGTCAACTCGCACCCGTGGGATGGAACAGCCCCACACACGAGCCGGTGTCCTTAAATAAAGGTTTTTAAACTCACCGTCGCTCTAAGACATGACGAGTCGATCACAGAACAGCCTCCACACATGAGCCGGTGTCCTTAATTAAAGGTTTTTTAAATCCACCGTCGCTCCATCACATGCCCAGACGCTCACGTGACACCACGGTAAGCGAAATAACTTGTTGTCAATCAGAACCGCACGATCACCACCCAAGCGGTGTTAAACGCGCACCCGAGCGAGGCAAACAGCCCCCATCCAAACGGCGCTGTGTTGATGATGCACGCACAGCTGCCCGGCGCTCACCGGCTCACATCGGGATAAATGTGGGACCGCAGGCTGGGTCCGGTGGAGGTCCCCGCTCTCAGCGAAAACAACACACGCCTCTCCTGAGCGAACGCGAGCGGCCGTCATCCATCGCGTCTCAGCGATCAGCAGCTCACGGCGGCATAAGCGTGAGACAGCTGAATGAATCCAATGACGGGCCCCGCCCTCAGCGAGAGCGGCGCGCGTCCCTCCAGAGAAAACGTGCGCTCCCGCGAGGCTCACAACCTTCACTTCGACAGCACGGCGTTGATGACGTCACGCCCTCCACCTCTCAACGTTCGCACAGCGACGTTAAACGTGCAGCCTCACGACGTCATCAGCTGACACACGCCTCGCCTCAGCACACACCGCCCCGCCCGGACATGAAGGTTGGTCCGCGATCCAGACACAGCGCACGGGCGCGCGCAGAACAGCCCTTTCGAGGAAGCCTCGCCTTGGGTCACGCGGAAAACATTTCCGCGACGCATGACGGCGGTCGAGGCGGAGGATTGGATGACATCCGTTCAAAACACGGCACATCATTTAAACGCACGTCCACTCCACGAACGTTACGCAGAGTGGCTAAAAACCTGTTCGCCGGACAGATGGATGGACAGAGTGTTATGCAAGGGTTACACGCTGCAGTTTGCAACCCGACCCCCTCCGTTCGGAGGAGTTATAGAGACGGTCCTGTCATCACCAGACCAAGTCTCAGCCTTAAATGCAGAAGTCCAAGAGCTTCTGATAAAAGGTGTAATCTCAAGAGTTCCCAACGAGGAGCAAAACACAGGGTTTTACTCACGCTACTTCCTGGTCCCCAAAAGGACCGGAGGGATGAGACCGATTCTGGATCTGTCAGCTTTCAACAAAGCGATCATGAACAGACCGTTTCACATGTTGACGAACAGACAGCTGTTGGACAACATCCAGATAAACGACTGGTTTGTTTCCATCGATCTAAAAGATGCTTATTTTCACATACCAATCATCCCAAAACACAGAAAATTTCTGCGTTTCGCCTTTCAAGGGATGAAGTACCAGTACAACAGGCTGCCTTTCGGGTATTCCCTCGCGCCTCGTACGTTCTCAAAGTGTGTGGAGACAGCCCTGCATCCGTTGCACAGAGCAGGGATGAGAGTTTTGTTTTACCTGGACGACTTGCTGCTCCTGTCTCACTCCAGACAGGAAGCGCTGATACAGGCTCAGGTGTTGGCATCACACCTGTTA
The DNA here is from genome assembly GCF_014905685.2 of Nematolebias whitei. Lineage (NCBI taxonomy): Eukaryota > Metazoa > Chordata > Actinopteri > Cyprinodontiformes > Rivulidae > Nematolebias > Nematolebias whitei. The sequence goes on along the minus strand of NC_056503.1, from coordinate 23,689,089 downwards.
AATCTGGGCTTCGCCATAAATTGGAAGAAAAGCTCGATTTTCCCGGCCCAGACAATTGTTTATCTGGGAGTGGAATTAAATTCAATTACCATGACGGCTCGCTTATCACAAACAAGAATCGACACTCTAAAAACCCAACTACGCCACGTAAGACCTGGCAAAGTGGTAACAGCTGTTTCCGTCATGAAGCTGTTGGGAATGATGTCATCAGCTCACACAGTGGTCCCGCTGGGTTTGTTACACATGAGACGCCTCCAGAGGTGGTTTGCGCGTCTGCGTGTGGATCCAGTAAAACAAAAGAGACGGATGATCACTGTCCCTCCCTCTGTGAGAGCAGACCTCCGACACTGGGGAAACACCCTGGTTCTGTCAGAGGGAGTCCCCGTCAGCAG
>NC_056503.1:23679414-23688597 GCF_014905685.2 Nematolebias whitei | reverse complement strand
GTGTACAGCACTTTGGCCAACAGTGTTGTTTTAAAGTGCTCTATAAATAAAGTTGTATTGTATTGTATTGTATTGTATTGTATTAAAACATAAAAAAAAAGAAGTTTTGCTTAAAAAACATATGATCAAAAATGACTAAGTTGAATGGAGATAATATGTGTGGTATAACATATTTAACAGCCTACCTGTAGACCACTTTTGAAGACCACTCTAGGACCTCACCTTTGCTCAACAAAAAATATTATAATAAACACAAAATTGGAATTGAATAAACACAAATTGTTCAGTCCATTCCTCTTTAAAATGCCAGTTTTCACTGCCCGCCTTTCTTTTACTGGCAAACTTGACGCATGGCATGTTTACCCAAACATAGCAGACCACTGCTCAAACAACCTCTCATGCCGTTCTTGCTGCAGCAGTGAACTCTCAGTAACAGCCGATTTAAGTGTTGTCACTTCTTTAGCACGTGCTGGCCAAACCAACGACACACAGTGACTGGTTTCAGACCTGGAAAATCCGGATCGAATCAACATGCAGGATTGAGATTCAAGACCTTTCGTGGTTTCCTGGATTTGGATCCAGACTGACTGCAGGATGCAGATAGAAAGTAGGTGGCGTCCAGACTTAGACAACTCGCAGGCCGGGTGTAGACGGCTCGCATGCTGGATGTGGACCATGGGCCGCCATTTGAGGGCCACTGCTTTATGTGATACTTTATGACCGAGATCATCTATCGCTGGCTCTGTGAAACACGTTCAAATTATTGTTTTACCTGCTGAAGACTGTATTGCTCTTAAGACCTCTGTAAGGGTTATCATTGTTGTTTTTATTAACACTCAAGGAACTCTTTTATGGGCAGCACAGTGGCGCAACTGGTAGAGCTGCTGCCTCTCAGCGAGAAGGTTGCCAGTTCAAATCCCGGTCCAGGGACCTTCCTGGGTGGAGTTTGAATGTTCTATCCATGCATGCATGAGTTTTCTCCGGGTACTCCGGTTTCCTCCCACAGACCAAAAACATGCATGTTAGGTTGACTGGTAACTCTAAATTGTCCCTAGGTGTGAGTGAGAGAGTGAATGGTTGTTTGTCTCATTTGTCTCTATGTGTCCCTGTGATGGACTGGAGACCCGTCCAGGGTGTACCCCGCCCCTCGCACAGTGATTGCTGGACATGGGCACCGGCGACCCGTGTGACCCAAAATGGAAGAAGCGGGTAAAGATAATGGATGGATGGAACTCTTTTATGTTTGTTTGTTTGTTTCTATGATTGGACAATTTAAAGGGATAATACAGCTTCTTCAGTGGGATTGTGTGAGATAAACAGTCAGTCAGGATGGTCTCAATTTGGAATATCATGTAGTCAAGTTTGCCTTTACTCAGAACAAGGAAGATTGAAGAGTTCATTTCTGCCATCAACCATTCCAGCCATCCATTATAATCTGCTTGTTCTGGATGTGGGTTGCAGAGGCAGCAGCTCAAGCAATGCAGCACATCATCTTTTTTCCAGTCACAACTTTGAGCTCTTCTGGGAGAACTCTAAGGTGTTCTCAGAACAGCCAAGAGAAATAGTCTCTCCAGTGTGGCATGGGTCTTCCTCAGAATCCCATCTCAGTTGAACATGCATGGAAAACATCCCTAAGGAGTTGTTCAAGGTGCATCCTTCCCAGCTGCTCAAACCACATCAACTGGCTGCTGTCAATGTGGCAGAGCAGCAGTTCTACTAGGGGTCTCTCCCAGATAATGGAACTTCTCACTCTATTTCTAAGAGAAAGTCCAGCCATCCTGCAGAGAAATTTTATTTTGACCGCTTGTATCTGCAATCTTGTTTTTGCAGTCACTAACCAGAATTTGTGACTATAGGTGAGGGTAAGAAAGTAGACTGACTGGTAAACAGAGAGCTTCATCTTGCAGATGAGCTCCCTCTTCACCACAATGGACAAACACAAATCCTGCGTTATTGCGAAAGTTGCACAGATCCGTCTTTCAGTCTCTCACTCGATTCTTCTCTAACTTGGGAATAAAACCCAGGTCAACAGCACCTCAACTCCATTATACACAGTGTTGATAAAGTGCTGCTTTCTCCGCCTCAGCCGTTCGATGGTTTGTCAGAATCTCCTAAAAGATGATCGATAGTTTCGACCCAAGGCCTCGCCAAGCTTCTCTCACATCTGAGTTTTTGCCTCAGCAAAATCCAGGGCTGCAACTTGCTTGGCCCACCAATACTCCTTAGCTGCCTCTGTAGTCCTACCAGCAAACAAGGCCTGATAGGACTCCTTCTTCAACTTGATGGCCTCCCACACTCAGGGTGTCCACACTGCATTTGAGAATGTCCGCTATGAGAAACACAGACAACTTTACGACCAAACTTCAAGGTAACTGCTTCAATAATAGAGGCATGGAACATGACCCACTCTGACTTTATGTCCCTCACCTTTGATGGGATGCAATTGAAGTTCTCTTGGAGGTATGAGTTGAAGATCCTTCTGACAGGTTCTTCTGACAGGCATTCCCAGGAAACCCTCACTACACATTTGGGTCTACTGGGTATGTTCAGCATTTTCCCACCATCTGATCCAACTCACAACCAGGTAGTGGTCAGCCTAGCGTGTCTTGGTGCCAAATGCACTTATGGATATGCTTATGTTAGAACATGGTGTTCATGATGGACAAGCAATGACTTGCATAGAAGTAGAACAACAGAGCACCGTTCAGGTTGAGATCAGAGAGGCCATTCCTCCCAATCATACTCCTTCAGGTCACACAGTTGTTACACAAGTGGGCACTGAAGTCTCCCTGCTGAATTAAGGAGCCTCCAGCTGGGGCACCTTCCAGCACCCCTGCTAAGGACTCCAAGCAAGCGGGGGACTCTGAATTGTCACTTGGCACGTAGGCAAAAACAACTGTCAGAGCCTGTTCCTCCACCCAAAGGTGCAGGGCAGCTATACCCTCTTATCTACCGGGGAAAACTTCAACACATAGGCACCAAGTCAGGGTCTATAGTAGACCCACACCAACTCAGCCCTTCTCACCATCTAAATCTAAAACTGCTCAAATCTAAAAAATTAAATAACAAATGAAGCAAATGTTCTGTGCTAAGTCATGTGTTAAGTCACATTAATTTTGATTTAGATAAATGTTTTTGGCTCAGTACACTTTGTTTTGCAACTTTATATCACAAACTTGTGTCAGAACATACAACATGTGATGTTCCAGTAAAAACAGTAAATAATAGTAAAGGAAATATTAGTCTAAAGCACATAACTAAAACAATTAGTTTTAAGTTGGATTAGATTTTGGAAATTGACTGTTAAAATAATTTTCTACTTAGAATCTGTAAACTTGACTTATGAGAACCTCTTTGCTTCTCCAAACTTGGATGATTCTGACTGCTGACTACTGCAGGTAACACACTCACTACTCAGAACGTTGGTTACGTACTGTAACCCCAGATTCTATGAGTATAAGCGTAGCCCTTTAAGGCCTTCGCTTTAGTGGGTTTATCCCGTTATGCAGAGCATAAGCACTGAAAAAATTAGTCCACGCCCACCTGCTGTGTGGGCCCCACCCGGTCCGTATAAATTACGTTAAGAGCGGGAAATCGGCTCCCAAAATAGCTTTTTCTTCAGCCATTAAGAGCCAGTGAGGCCCGACGCTTAAAGGGCTATGCTTATACTCATAGAATCTGGGGTTACAGTACGTAACCAACGTTCTATGTCGTATAAGCTTCGCCCTTTAAGGCCTTCGCTTTAGTGGGTAAAGGGCGAAGCCGATGTGGTCCTCGCCTCACTGGGTCCATTCGAACACAGTAAGAAGCGGAAGCTTGCCCAAAAAACGTCTTGTCACTCAGCTCCCCGTGTGCATAACTACGCATCGCGTAATTATGTGCCATGCACAGACGCATGTTGAGTAACTATGCGTTCTGACAAAGCATGAATGCCCCGGAAAACTTTCAACGGGAAGAAGAAGTTGAAAAGAGGGGGGGGGGGGCATGAACCAACTGGTTCATGGCTGAACAGTATAAACAGATTAATGTCCATGAATTGATTATTGATCAAATGAACTGATTGGTAACAATAGTCATGAACTGATTAGTGACAATAGAACCAAAATCACAGACACGACTTGTGACTGATAACAACATCTCACACTGTAATGCATGCAGACAGAAGTGAGCTTAAACAGAGTTCCATGAGAACAACAATATTCATTCTGTTAGAGCACTAAGGACAGAATGTGTCATGGAACGAGCCGTTACATCACGTAGGTAAAAGCGAATAAATGAGCAGGGTGTTGACCATGCAGCCGCAGTGCAAATGTCCTGCATTGACATACCATTATGCAGAGCAGTCGAAGATGCGATACCCCTGGTTGAGTGTGCTTTGAGGTTGACAGGAGGCTCTAGATCTGATGCTCTGTAGGCTTCAGAAATGGCCTCACACAGCCAGTGTGACAAGCGCTGGGTGGATAACGGGCGGCCTGCAGATGCATCTCTATAATGCACAAACAATTGTTGAGTTTGAAACGCATTGCAGCTGTGCGCGTTATGTAGCACGATAACGCCCGCACCGGGCAGAGAAGATGAAAAGATGCTTCTTCTTCTGATCTGTGGGGGGGAGGGAAGAATCCCTCCAACGATATCTGTCTCGATTTAAAAGAGCTCGTGATGTTTTTAGGCATAAAGGCTGGGTTTGGTCTTAAATCAGCTGAACTACCGTCAGCCTGGATTCTGAGACATGACGGAGCGGCAGAGAGGGCCGATAAATCACTCACCCTCTTAGCGGATGTTAAAGCCAGCAGCAGGGCTGTTTTAAGAGACAAGAATTTAAGTGAAACCTGATCCAGAGGCTCAAATGGAGCTTTGATCAGGGCTCGCAGGACCAGTGTTAAATCCCACTGTGGAACGAGTGGGCGTGAAACCGGCCTATGTCTTTGTACACCTTTTAGAAACCGCTTAATCAGCGGGTGATTAAAAGCTGTTCTGTCTCCGAACCCTTCGTGGCAGGAAGAGATGGCTGCAGCGTACGTTTTAATCGTGCTGAATGCCAACTTCCTATCCATCAGCTGTTGAAGAAAGGACAGCACGCCACCTAATGGACATGAGGTGGCCTCCAGACCTTTCTCTGTACACCAGCGCTGAAAGGCCGTCCACTTTGATGTGTACAGGGCTGTGGTAGATGCAGCGCGTGAATCTTGAATTGTGCGCACTACCTCCTGAGGGAGACCCATCCTCTCTAAGCGGGACCGCTCAGCGGCCAGACCCATAGGTGCTGGCCTATTTCCGGGTAACTCCTGATCGCTCCTCCTGCTTGAAGGGGAGCATCTTCCCTCCATGGCAGTTTCCACGGACGACCCGACAACAGACGTTGCAGGACTGGGAACCATGGTGCGTTCACGCGCTCGGGAGCTACCAGGAGAGCTGTCAATCCTTCCTCCTGAACTCGGTTCAGGAACCGTAAAATCAGAGGGGGAGGGGGGAACGCGTACAGAAGCGTTTTGGGCCACGGGCTGTGGGCAAATGCATCCACCCCCAGCGGTGGATCGTCTCGTGGGCTCAGGGAAACCATAATTGGCACTGAGCGTTCTCTCGCGTCGCAAACAGGTCCACAGCTGCTTTGCCAAACTTCTGCCACGTCTGAAACATCAGGTCTGGATGGAGGGTCCAGTCCGCGTGACGTGGGCCGCCCCTGGACATCACATCTGCTCCTCTGTTCAGAACGCCGGGTATGTAGACCGCTCTGATGGAAAGCAGATTTTGGTGAGCCCAACACAGTAGCTTCCGCGCAATGTGTAACATCTGGGCTGAACGCACACCCCCCTGGCGGTTTATGTACGCAGCAGTCACCATGTTGTCTGTGTGAATCAACACGTGTTGATTCTGTAGCACGGGAGCAAAATGCTGAATCACGTTCAGCACTGTGCGACACTCCAAAACATTGATGTGGGCTGATGTGTGGTGGGGCCACAGCGCCCCTACTGCTTGAGATAAGCATGCCCCCCCCCCCCCAGCCTGACAGCGACGCGTCCGTGAAGACTGACACGTGTGACGAGGGTCTGCTGACGGGGACTCCCTCTGACAGAACCAGGGTGTTTCCCCAGTGTCGGAGGTCTGCTCTCACAGAGGGAGGGACAGTGATCATCCGTCTCTTTTGTTTTACTGGATCCACACGCAGACGCGCAAACCACCTCTGGAGGCGTCTCATGTGTAACAAACCCAGCGGGACCACTGTGTGAGCTGATGACATCATTCCCAACAGCTTCATGACGGAAACAGCTGTTACCACTTTGCCAGGTCTTACGTGGCGTAGTTGGGTTTTTAGAGTGTCGATTCTTGTTTGTGATAAGCGAGCCGTCATGGTAATTGAATTTAATTCCACTCCCAGATAAACAATTGTCTGGGCCGGGAAAATCGAGCTTTTCTTCCAATTTATGGCGAAGCCCAGATTTAACAGGTGTGATGCCAACACCTGAGCCTGTATCAGCGCTTCCTGTCTGGAGTGAGACAGGAGCAGCAAGTCGTCCAGGTAAAACAAAACTCTCATCCCTGCTCTGTGCAACGGATGCAGGGCTGTCTCCACACACTTTGAGAACGTACGAGGCGCGAGGGAATACCCGAAAGGCAGCCTGTTGTACTGGTACTTCATCCCTTGAAAGGCGAAACGCAGAAATTTTCTGTGTTTTGGGATGATTGGTATGTGAAAATAAGCATCTTTTAGATCGATGGAAACAAACCAGTCGTTTATCTGGATGTTGTCCAACAGCTGTCTGTTCGTCAACATGTGAAACGGTCTGTTCATGATCGCTTTGTTGAAAGCTGACAGATCCAGAATCGGTCTCATCCCTCCGGTCCTTTTGGGGACCAGGAAGTAGCGTGAGTAAAACCCTGTGTTTTGCTCCTCGTTGGGAACTCTTGAGATTACACCTTTTATCAGAAGCTCTTGGACTTCTGCATTTAAGGCTGAGACTTGGTCTGGTGATGACAGGACCGTCTCTATAACTCCTCCGAACGGAGGGGGTCGGGTTGCAAACTGCAGCGTGTAACCCTTGCATAACACTCTGTCCATCCATCTGTCCGGCGAACAGGTTTTTAGCCACTCTGCGTAACGTTCGTGGAGTGGACGTGCGTTTAAATGATGTGCCGTGTTTTGAACGGATGTCATCCAATCCTCCGCCTCGACCGCCGTCATGCGTCGCGGAAATGTTTTCCGCGTGACCCAAGGCGAGGCTTCCTCGAAAGGGCTGTTCTGCGCGCGCCCGTGCGCTGTGTCTGGATCGCGGACCAACCTTCATGTCCGGGCGGGGCGGTGTGTGCTGAGGCGAGGCGTGTGTCAGCTGATGACGTCGTGAGGCTGCACGTTTAACGTCGCTGTGCGAACGTTGAGAGGTGGAGGGCGTGACGTCATCAACGCCGTGCTGTCGAAGTGAAGGTTGTGAGCCTCGCGGGAGCGCACGTTTTCTCTGGAGGGACGCGCGCCGCTCTCGCTGAGGGCGGGGCCCGTCATTGGATTCATTCAGCTGTCTCACGCTTATGCCGCCGTGAGCTGCTGATCGCTGAGACGCGATGGATGACGGCCGCTCGCGTTCGCTCAGGAGAGGCGTGTGTTGTTTTCGCTGAGAGCGGGGACCTCCACCGGACCCAGCCTGCGGTCCCACATTTATCCCGATGTGAGCCGGTGAGCGCCGGGCAGCTGTGCGTGCATCATCAACACAGCGCCGTTTGGATGGGGGCTGTTTGCCTCGCTCGGGTGCGCGTTTAACACCGCTTGGGTGGTGATCGTGCGGTTCTGATTGACAACAAGTTATTTCGCTTACCGTGGTGTCACGTGAGCGTCTGGGCATGTGATGGAGCGACGGTGGATTTAAAAAACCTTTAATTAAGGACACCGGCTCATGTGTGGAGGCTGTTCTGTGATCGACTCGTCATGTCTTAGAGCGACGGTGAGTTTAAAAACCTTTATTTAAGGACACCGGCTCGTGTGTGGGGCTGTTCCATCCCACGGGTGCGAGTTGACATCGCTTGGGTGAAAATCGTGCAGCCCGGGATTATAACGAGTTATTTTCACTTACCATCGTGCCCTGTAAGCGACTAGTAATGTCTTGGAGCGGCGGTGAGTTTAAAAACCCTTATTAAGGACACCGGCTCTTATGTGTGCGGCCGCTGTGAGCTCATCCGAGCTTACAGACTGGCTAAAAAACAGACACTTTGATCATTAATGATGATTTATTTCAACTTTCGTGTCACTTTACACACACCCTCCGGAGACCGTCATTTTGAGAAACTTCTCTCTCATGAGCTCTGCCATTGTTTGCCCAGAGCGCTGTCTTGCAGGCGAACTCTGGGGAAACGCTGAGCTGCAGGCTGCCGGAGTGAAGAGGGCTGGATTCTGACGGGCGGGGCTGGTGGTGGAACTCAGCGAGAGCCGCGGCCGTGGAAAAGTCGAAGCTTGCTCGCGACGGTCCCTCCAGCGGGACGGGGTGGGCCGCGCGGCTTGATGAGGTGGCGCACAGCCTCTGGCATCTCCTCCGACTGTTTCACTTCGCCAGCATGGTTTGAAGCTGCTCTGAACAGCGCGTTCGCGATGGGCTTCATCAGGTCTTGTGCAGATTCTCCGGCAGCGAGGGGAGTAACGAAGCCAGGTGGGTCGATGGATCATCGTCATCCGCGCTGCAGTCCTCGACAGGCAAACCGTGGGAGAGGCACACATGTTGAGCTGGCGTCAGCTGCCTTACAGAGGGAGTTCTTTGTCTCCAAGGCAGGTCTGCGGCCTTCAATCCCTTGGACATGCTATATGCTAGCAGCGCACGTTGTTGCTAACTGCGGCTGCCTGAAAACACGTCGGTGGGCTCGATTGGAGAGCGTGGTCGCCGTCTGGTTCGTGTTCCTCTGGAGGGACGGGACGCTGCTCCGACCTGGGCAGCTTCGCTCCGGAAGCTTCCGCGAGGCTTGGATCCAGGGGGGGTTACCGAGGAATAGCCCCGCTCGGTGAATCCCTCAACTCTGGTGATGGGAGCGGACTGGGGACCGACTCCTCTAATCTACCAGGAAAGAACCGTCTGCGGCCTCGCCCGTCGAACGTCCTGTTGGAACGTGAGGCCGTATGGATCAAGACGGTGAGCCATAGTGGAGCCCAGTGAAAAACAACCTTTCCGCCGATCATCCGAACTGGCGGGAAAAGGCGAGGGACGTAGA
>NC_056503.1:23661401-23679314 GCF_014905685.2 Nematolebias whitei | reverse complement strand
TATGTGTGTGTATATATATATATATGTATATATACTATAATAAACTGCTACTTACTGGTACCACTATTCCAACGTCATGTTTTTTCACTTATCGCGGGGCTTCAGGGTACAGATCCCCCACAATAAACGAGGGGCTACTGTAATTCAATCAATTTTACACCAATATATTTGTTTAACAACAAATATTCTAAATGTGAGATCTTGCTATATTAATAATTAATTTTTTTCAAGGTTTGGCCAAAATGGTTATAACTTCATCATTAGCCCACTTAAGCTTTTCTTAGTTTCAAACTGTGGCATGACAGGCAGTGGGTGATATGCATTCATATCAAGCTTCAAGTAATGCTAAGTCTTTATATTACATTTAGGGTTCAGTGAAAAGATGGATGAAAAAGAAAAGAAAGCTTCTTCTAGTCCACATAAAATGTGCAGTTTATGAAGCTAAATATTGATCCCAACAATCAGTCTTCCATCAGACTGCCTGGCACCAGGCTTTAACCCTCCACTAATTAACACTACATTTTCTGCTTGGTCCAGACCCCACCAATGCTGAGCCAGCCATCTTGGATGGCTTTGACCGCAGAGAGGTGATAATAAATCGTCGAGTGGAGCTGCCCTGTAAGGCCTCAGGATACCCGCCGCCCAAATACCGTTGGCTGAAGGACAACAGCCCACTGGAGCCAGACAGTCGCTTTCGCCAGACCATTTCAGGGTTGCTGATAGAAAACGCACAGCCCAGTGACTCAGGGACATACGTCTGTGAAGTGTGGAACAGTTATGGCAACGCCGAGGTCATGGGACGCCTGTATGTCAGACGTAAGTATGTTATAAGGTGGAACAATACACCTCTGCAATGTGATTGTAGCTGAAACTGATCCACTGATCCTGGTTTTTATATAAAAATGTTGCTAAAATGTGCATTCTTGTACCATAGCATATGACCAAACCATTAATCATTTCACCTCATATTCTACCATGATGGTCAGGTATCTTCTGAACATTCTCGACCTTTTCTCGTCATCATCAGTTTGTCACCATCACTTTCAATAAATGTTCTGGTTTCTGTGTTTGTAGAGCCATTGAAGGCGGTGGTCAGCCCTCGAAAGGTCAAGGGCAGCGTGGGCAGCAAGGTGTCTCTGTCCTGTAGTGTGAGTGGTTCAGATGAGTATGAGATCTCCTGGTATCGCAATGGAGAGATCATCTACCCTGGGAACAACGTTCGCTTCACTGGGCTGAACCGCGAGAACCTGATCATTGAAGGAATGGCAAAAAGTGATGGAGGAGCTTACCAATGCTTTGCCAGGAAGGGCAAGATGTCTGCGCAGGACTTTGTGCAGGTTATCCTGGAAGGTAAAAAAAAAGCCTCAGTATGAAGGAATCCATACAAAGTTCACAGTGCAGCAGCAGTTCTATGAGTAATCTGAGTTGGCAGATTAGCGCATAGTATACATCACAATGACTCTGTGCTGCCATTAAAAGCTTCAAAAACACGTCTGTACACGCTGTTGTCCAGTACCTTACATCAGCAGCGTTGCTTAGGCAACCAGCTCCTGTGGTCTGGGAGCTGTTGGAAGAAGATATTGATAATCTATAATCACGTGGAATAGACTGAGATTATCAGAGAGAAACAGCAGGCAGATGCATCTTGAAAGCCAAAGACTCTTTGTGTCTGATACGAAGCAGCAAATGGCAAAGGCCTAGTAAAGACCAGTCAGGATGGCTTTTCTTAGAACAAAAAATATTTTCCTACAGTAATAAATGATAATAAATGTTTTTTATAGGTGGTGAAAAGAAAAAATATCTGTAGTCCATCTGCAATAGTAACAATTATGTGCGCACTGAAAAGCAATTTCAAACCTTGTGGATGACAAAAATAAATATGTAAACTTGTTTAACTTTATTTCATTTATTGTAAATCACCATTTTATCTTATAACTAAAGAATAAAAGTAACTACAAGCAAACAAAGAAAACTAACAAATTTAAAGATTCTTATTCTGATCAAAAACTAATATTTACAATGATATATATTATATATATATATATATATATATATATATATATATATATATATATATATATATATATATATATATATCAGAATCAGCTTTATAGTCATTGCACCAAAGCAAAACGAAATTACATTTTAGGACATCCCGTCCGAGAGAAACATAAACAAACAGACATGGGGAGACGGAAGTGACTGAGGCTGCCGGCCTCGAGAGGCGCAGCCTTTTTTCAGAGAAGGAAAAGAAAAACGAGGGGGAGTGGAGGTGTAAAAAAAATATATATATAAAGTCTCACTCTGTGTCCTAGACAAGACACAGTGTGAAAGTTGCAAATATAATTAATTAATTAATTATGTATATATATATATATATATATATATATATATATATATATATATATATATATATATATATATATATATATATATAAAAAACATGCAAAAATTGTTTAATTGCAACTAGTTAATTTCAAGTGACTTTTCTTACATGCTGTAACATTTCTTGATTTACTTCTATTGAGTCTTTTCATTTTTATCTCTTTGCTTCCAAATAAAATGTCTGCTGATCCTATAACCACTTTGCATGGCATAGAAATAGTTTATGTTTGTATGTATGTATATATATTTGTATGTACTGTATATATGTATGTATATGTGTATATATGTATGAATTTATGTATTTATGTATGTCTGTATGTGTGTGTGTGTATACGTATGTATGTATGTTTATATGTGTATATATGTATATACGTATGTGTGTATGTACATCTGTACATACGTATGTATGTATATATACATGTATGTATGCATGCACGTATACTGTACATGTATGTATGTATTTATGTGTGTATATATGTATGTATGTATACTGTACATGTATGTATGTATTTATGTGTGTATATATGTATGTATGTATACTGTACATATATGTATGTATGTGTGTATGTATGCATGCACAATGGATGGATGGATTAACATATTTATTTATTCTTTTTTTTTACATTACCAATTAAGAGTTTACACATACTGTTTTTGTTTGTTGATGTTGTTTCAATTGTTTGGTTGTTTCTAAATTGTAAATTTGGTGATTTTTAAAAAATTCATTTTATGTAGATAATTATGATTTTTATTAATTAATTCCTTTGTTTTTAATTCAGTATATTCAATAATATGGAACTCCTGTATCACTATTTTAAAGAGATACAATAGATAATTAGTAGAGTTCTGTAAAAAGTTATCATTTAATTTTAATTAATATTACTCCTTTTTTTCCACTCACCCCCATGCTCCATCTTCTCCCCCAACTAGATGGCACTCCCAAAATTTTGTCCTCCTTCAGTGAGAAAGTGGTGAACCCCAACGAGCCCCTGTTCATGGTCTGCAACGTCAAAGGAACACCGCCTCCCCGGTGCAGCTGGTCGCTGGACGACGACCCTGTCATCAAAGACAGCCACCACCACCTGGGTCACTACGAGACCCACGAGGGCCACGTGGTCAGCCAGCTCAATGTCACACACACCCAGGTGCAGGATGGCGGGTTGTATAGGTGCACGTGCAGCAACTCGGCCGGGGTCGTGTACCACCAGGCTCGAATAAACGTAAGAGGTGCTTGTCCAATCAGCTCCTCCAAGAACAACAATATACAATCTGTGTGTCTGTGTCAACGAGTGACTGTTGTGGTTGGGACTTGAATATGCATTTATATTGTATTTTGTGGGTTGTTGGGGATTTTTTAACATAGTTTGTTTTTTACTCGTTTGTAAATTTATTTAAATAGTTTGCTTTTGGAACCGTTTAGCGTTGTAATATTGATGTTAAACCTTAAAACAAGCACATGACCATAAAGGTTTTGTGTTTACGCTTCTATTTTATTTTCTTTTTTTCTTTTTCATTGGTTCTACCATTTTGATTCCATCCTATACAAAAGGACAGTCGTGTTTTTGAGTAATGTTGTTTCAAAAAGTTATCAGTAGTTAGTACTTTATCAGCCATAACATCAACAAATGTAGTTTGGAGAAAAGAGCAGATGTTCTTGTCTATGCTAGGCTAATGGAAAGTGAAGACATGTTTTATGTTGTTTTTCTGCTTTATAAATAACTTTTTCTCAAAAAGGACTACATAAGTTCACTTAGTGACACAACTGTTGTTTGTTTGAGCAAACAAACTATAAACGAGCAAAATTATGCAAAACTGTCAAGATTTATTATTATCTAATATAACATTCTTTCATAGAGGGACAACGTTTTTAAGAAAGAGTTGTTTTTAAAGACTGAACCATTGTTTGAATATCCATCAGTCCAGCCTGGACAGTCTTCAGTCTCGTCTCTATAATCTGTGCTCTGTTACTGACGTCTCAGTTAGTAAAGTACTAACTACCGATAACTATTTGATTGAACATCACTTTAATATGATGAAACTATTTCTTAAATGTTACTCTCTCGTCATATTGTTACTATATCGTTGCTTGTACTTTACTGTAAATTAATTATCTTGGCTTGCAAATGACTAGAAGAAAATTATCAAATGACTAGAAGAAAATTATGTTTTCTCTGTTACATTCCTGTGTGGTTGTGTGAGTGAGAGTCTATTAATATGTGTCTGTGTCTATGTGTACTTTGTTTTATTCAAGCAGACTGTTTATCTTTTACAAACAAATGTTTAATTGACTAATCTTTCCATTAGAATATGTACAGAATGAGGCTCTAAACGTATAAAGAAGATGATGATTATTACAGACATAAGTAGCTTTACTACATGGGTTTTTAAACATTACTTGAGATTGTTGACTCACTTTAATCTGCTTCTTGTTATACTGCCTAATACTTAGCAACAACTACAAGATCAGTTTAGAACAGCTGTTTCCAGCAGATATTATGTCTGAAGCTGTGGAGAAAAACACATTTAGCTGTAAATTCCAAAAGTCTTTAGTTAATATATTTATTTTAAAAATATCTCCTCTTAGTTGTCATTGAGAACCTTTTCTCCTATCTTTGTTTTCTTTCAGGCCACGCCAGCATCCGACCAATGAAAAACATCACAGCAATCGCTGGACGGGATGCCTTTGTTCATTGCCGTGTCATTGGCTACCCTTACTACTCCATCAAGTGGTACAAGAACTCCGCTCTGCTGCCGTTCAACCACAGACAGCGGGCCTTTGAGAACAACGGGACACTCAAGCTGAGCAATGTGCAGCAGGTGGATGCTGGAGAGTACAACTGCAAGGTGATGGTGCAGCCCAACAAGATGGAGATCCAGAGCGTTCATGTTCGCGTGAAAGGTGAGTGCTTTGAGCTGCAGCAGCAAAGGTTGGTAAAGTCAAAAATTATGCACAACTTTGAGAATAGTTTTATTTAAACTTAATTTATACAGGTTAGTCTCATAGAGTCACGAGGACTCTTTTTCAAAAGAGACCTGTTTTAGACAGAAAACATAAAGTACACTCAACAATATACAATAAAAAGCAATTAATATAAAAAATAGAGTTATTAAAACAGTGTTGCTGTTAGCCGCATGGCCCTGTTATCAGATTGGTCCTGTTAGCAGCATGGCCCTGTTAGCAGAGTGGTCCTGTTAACAGCATGGTACTGTTAGCAGCATGGTCCTGTTAACAGCATGGTCCTGTTAACAGCATGGTACTGTTAGCAGCATGGTCCATTAGCAGCAGGGTCTTGTTAACAGTATGGTACTGATAGCAGCATGGTACTGTTAACAGTATGATACTGTTAACAGCATGGTCCTGTTAGCAGAGTGGTCTTGTTAGCAGCATGATCATGTTAGCAGTGTGGTCCTATTAGCAGAGTGATCATGTTAGCAGCATGGTCCTGTTAACAGCATGGCCCTGTTAGCAGCATGGTCTTGTTAACAGCATGATACTGTTAACAGCATGGTCCTGTTAGGAGCATGGTCCTGTTAACAGCATGGTACTGTTAACAGAATGGTCCTGTTAGCAGCATGGTCCTGTTAGCAGCATGGTCTCCTGTTAACAGCATGGAACTGTTAACAGCATGGTCCTGTTAACAGCTGGCCCTGTTAGTAGCATGGTCCTGTTAGCAGCATGGTACTGTTAGAGGTGTGGTCCTGTTAGTTATGTGGTTCTATTAGCAGCAATGTTCTGTTAGCAACTTGGTCCTGTTGTAGCATGTGTCTATTTGCAGTGAGGTTCTGTTAGCAACATGGTCCTGTTAGCAGTGTGGTGCTGTTAGCAGCATGGTCCTGTTAGCAGCATGGTCCTGTTAACAGCATGGTCCTGTTAGCAGTGTGGTGCTGTTAGCAGCATGGTCCTGTTAGCAGTGAGGTCCTGTTTGCAGCTAGAGATACTTTGTTGTTTTGAAATTTTTCTTTATTTCTAACCGAAAAGACTGAAACTTAATGTTAATTTTATATTAAAGATAATACTTTTGTCAAAGGATTTTAAATAATCAATAAATATTTTAATATATCCAAAAAGCTATTAAACAACCTAAAAGCATTTCCACAGGTCACCAGCAGACATTAGATTTTATTTTTTTCTATTAAATGTTCTTTCAACAAGCCATTAGTTTTGGTTTGAGTTGTTCAATCCTTTAGTAACTGAATCAAAAGTGACCAGATATTTTGATGTGTTCATTTGGTTCTTAACATTATTTCACCTCTTATCCAAAAAGGTTTCTCAGTTCAAAACTCAAAGGTGCAGATTTCCAAGATTCTAAACTGTTTAGCTGGTGAGTTGTTGAACTCATAGGCAGATCACTGTCCCGTCCATCCCTCCTGAAGGTTGTTAGGATCTCTTTCACTTTTGTACTTTTTGTATAAACTCATTAAAAGAGAACTGAAAAGTCTCTGAGAAGAGAAGACTTGTTCATTAGCCTGTCTGTTGGAAAATATTTCAGGACTCAAAGGATGTATTTTAAAGAGACTTGCAGAAAGTCATCGTTGGATGCAGCTAGAGTCAACTTGATTTAAAATGGCCGCCGCTGTTGTCTGACCGTATGTAATCCAATAATTCATATTATTTAATACTATAGGTGTAAATGGCCACAAGTTCAAGTTAAACTTAGACTATTATATGTATATATATATATATATATAATTATACATATAAATAAATACATATATATATATATATATATATATATATATATATATATATATATATATATATATATATATATATATACTATATGAGACTACCCATATAACTAAAGGTTAAATAAATGAAAATATTATTATTTATTATTAGAATTACCTACTTATGAATGTTTATGTTTTGAAAATGTCCATGGATCTCACCAGATGGAACTGCTGATTATTCCATCCTTATCAGAACTCCTACAGTGCCATTGGGAGTGTCCTTGGACACTCTCACCGCCCTTGTCGTCTCGTCTCCCCCCCACCACCACCCCCTGTGGAACGTCTACTTCACCATGCGCTTGTATGTGCGAGGTGTTTTTTTCAATATCAAACTCTTTCTTCTCAGCCAAGAAGAAAGAGTTTGATAGGATTTTTTTTTTTTTTTTGCCTCCAAATCCTACATGTGTTCACTTTCACTACTTTTTGTCTGTCTGAACAGGGCTCACTTGTAAATGAGTCTTTGAGGCTCAGTGTGATTTATCTGTCTAAATAAAGGTTGAATGAATGAATGAATGAATGAAGGGTAACAAGTATTTTGTTGGTGTATGGAAAAGAAACAAGCTTCTGCCAAAATTGCATACTTTCTAAACTCTAAACAAGAAAAAATCAGCAGTTATTTGAGGTCAATAGATGTTATCAGACTTGACGATTACATTTATTTATGAAATTCCTAAAGGAATAAGAGCAGTAAATTACACAAGTCAAATCACTGTTGGCTCAATATATTGTGTTTAAGTCGCATGATTCATTCATGATTTTACAGAACGCAGCGACTGATCTCCTCTGAGATCTTACAACTAGAGTAGGTATACTGAAAAAGGGCTTCCCCATTATGACTCCATTACGGTGGCTTGTCGTCACTTTAGAGCACTTTCCCATGGAGCCAAGAAAAACAAGAGTGATGGCAACGGAGAGAGTGATGATATAAAGCAACACTTCCCAGTGGTGCTGTAGCGTGCGAGTGCATTTGTTAATTTACTCTACTCATGCTTAAAATGTGAAAGTGTTGTGGGAAAATCCCTGGAGTCCATTATCTCCACTTTGTTTTGAATTAAATAAACTGCTAAAGTGCTGCTTATTTCAGCGCTGTTTGAACTCACTTGAACGTATTCGCAGACGGCTTGTGCAATTGCTGGAGATTTCCCAGAAAATATAACACAACCAATTTAAATGAATTATTATTGCATGAGCAGCCTGCCTTTGTTTCTTAACCTGATAGAGTAAATTTCATGCTGTATCAGCTTCTTATAATGCAGGATTTATTTGAGGTAATAACCAAATTTGATTAAAAACCTAGCATTCCTTTAAGAATATCACATACCACCACCACCTTTTGAGTTTTAAACAAGAATCTTATTGTGCTGAGAAAACACAGATAACTGTTTTGGCCAAACCTTGTAAATAACACTATTAATGATCTCGTGATATGTGACATCATGCAAGGTACTTGTTGAAGATGATGCTCAGCAACTACTACACCACACTTTAGCTAAATATTTGGAAAATTAACTGACTCAAAGGCATTTTAGTGTTTGCTAATGTTTAGATTTGGTGGCCAGTATGGTATTGGGTAGGGGAAGCACGGTGGTGCAGTTGATAGAGCTGCTGCCTCTCAGCGAGCAGGTTATCCTGGTTCAAATACTGGTCAGGGGGCCCTTCTGGGCAGACTTTGCATGTTCTCTTTGTGCATATGTGTATTTTCTCCGCATACTCTGGTTTCCACCCACAAACCAAAAACATGCATGTTAGGCTGATTGGTAACTCTAAATTGTCCCTAGGTGTGAGTGAGAGTGTGAATGGTTGTTTGTTTCGTTTGTCTCTATGTGTCCCTGTGATGGACTAGAGACCTGTCCAGGATGTCCTCTGCCTCTTGCACCGTGATTGTTGGACATGGGCACCGGCGACCCTGGTGACCCAAAAAGGAAGAAGCGAGTAAAGATATTGGATGGATGGATGGATTGATGGTATTGGGTTGACTGAAATTTAATGTCTATAAAATGATTACAGTCTACAAGTTTTATATGTCCGTGTATGTGGTTTATGATATATTTTGCTAACAGACCAACAGAGTTGACATGAATACGTAATGCCAATGTTCCAAGCAAACATATTGCACGATGTCTAGTGCTTAAAGCAGGTGTTGGAGATAATATTCAGCCACTTCTGCACCAATTTTAGCTTAATGTTTGTGTCACTGACAGTCACACTGTCTAACATTTTTGTTTCCTACAGTAAGTTGACTGTGAAGGTAATCTTGAATTGAGTTGCCTATAAAAATGTCTGGCAGCACGACAACTCAGTGGTTAGCAATGTTGCCTCACAGCAAGAAGATCCTAGGTTCAACCTGGGGTCTTTCTGTGTGGAGTTTGCATGTTCTCCTTGTGCCTGTGTGGGTTTTCTCCCACAGACCAAAAACATGCAGGCCCAGGCCTCCCTTGCAAAAGAGATCTGTGATCTCAATGGGATTTGCCTGGTTAAATGAAGGTTAAATATAAAGGAAAAGGTTGTAAATGTACATTCAGTCGTTACTTTCTTAGGGCTTTTGGCTTTGTTCAGTGGTTCATGAGATATTTTGCTAACAGACACAGGTGACTCCAGTAGCTGATGTTCTAAAAACAGAGTATGTATTGGGAATGATACACACTCATCTAATGTCTAATTTTAGGCAAATATTTGTAAAAACTGGCTTAATTGTGTCCATTGTTAAATGTGTCAAGGTTGCTTATCTCTGGGAGCCATCTTAAATAAGGTTAATTCCAAAAGGCAATCAGTTTTAAATATAAATCTAATAATAATTACTTTCTGATAGTTTTCTTAAAATCAATCTAATGAATCATCTGATTATTATTAATCCAATTAATTAGTTAGTTAATTAATTAATTAGAAATCTATATTAACTGATTATGATTATCATTTTGCTCATGACTCTAACCAGTTTTCCCTAACCAGGAAAACCACAGTAATGTCATTTTAATTGGTGATATGTGACTTATATGTGCTGCTGATTATCCATGCTGCTGATTTCTTGCCTTTAAGCTGCTGCATTCATACCCATCTACTCACAACAGACTCATGTTCAGGCTGCTGTTTAATATACTATGTTATATTACATTATTATTGTTTAGTGTATATCTTAGGTCTTTGTATACTGTTACTTTTTTATACTTTACACTTTTGCTATTTTTGGGTGTAACTGGGACCTTAAGTACACACTTTCGTTCCACCTCAGATACCACATGTGATGCAAATGACAATGAAAAACACTAAACTTTGACAAACAAGTACCCATTTACACATACACATAGACATGGGCAAAAATATTATCACCTTTGCCAGTGGGCAATAACTAATATTGCAGATTTAAAATCTATTTATAACTACATTCTGTTGTATTTTTAAAGAAAAGATTCAGCAATTGTGGATTTTTTTAAAGGACACAGTACTTGCCCTAGTAAAAAGAAGTAAGTAGTCTTTGAAATTGTTATCCAACAGTACATTTGCTATTTCTCCTGCCTACAGTTCCTCCCTACATCCAGCCCTTTGAGTTCCAGCGTTTCACCATTGGTCAGCGGGTCTTCATCCCCTGTGTGGTCATGTCAGGTGACAGACCGTTGGACATTACCTGGCAGAAAGACGGCCGGCCAATCCCCATCAGCCTGGGCGTGACTGTCGACAATATCGACTTCACCAGCTCTCTGCGAATCAACAACCTGACGCCTGACCATAACGGCAACTATACGTGCATCGCCCGCAATGAAGCTGCTGTTGTGGAGCACCAGAGTCAGCTCATCGTGAGAGGTCAGATAACACAATCCTACAGGAAGTCACTTTGAGATGGCTCGTTTGTCTTGCTAGAGGTAAAACCAGATAATCTCCTGCTTTTTGTGCATCTATGAACAGTTCCTCCACAGTTTGTGGTTCAGCCTGAGAACCAAGATGGGATCTATGGGAAGACTGTGACTCTGAACTGCTCTGCTGAAGGCTATCCACCTCCCACCATTGTTTGGGAACACTCTAAAGGTACATTAAGTTTAAATAATTTGAATGGATACCACGTGGTTTACTCATTGCTGGTGAAAAGGTGTGTGTGTGGACAGAGATATGTTTACATACAGCAGTCTACACATGTGATGTAAAACATCAGCTGTGAGTTGTGCCAGGTCTCCACCTGCATCCTTAGAAGAGAGACAGAAACAAGAGGGAGGCAGATGAGTTCAGCCCCTTGAGAAGGACAGATGAAGAGGAGGCCCAGATGTTTGGTTTTCATCCATATAACCTGGAATGAAAGCTTTCAGAACAGAGTGGTGTGTGTGTGAGTGTGTGGTTAGACTGCTTGATCAGAAGAATAAAAGAATCAGATGTGTTCCCCAGCCTTTGATGGGATATTTGTGTCTGTGTGTATATGGAGGTCAGGCAGGCCTCATGGATGATTACCTCTGTCTGCCTCCTGACCTGGGATCCTTCTGTGTGGAGTATGAGTGTTCTCCCCGTGCACACATGGGTACTCTGGTTTCCTGCCACAGACTAAAAACATGCACATTAGGTCAATTGGTAACTCTAAAACCTTAGATGTGAGTGGTTGTTAGTCCAATGTGTCTCTGATGATCCTCTGGTGGATTTGTACCCTGTCCAGAGTATACATGCCTCTTACACAATGACTGCCAGAATTAGGTACCAGCTCCCTGCGACCCGAAAAAGAAAGCAGGAATAAAAGGTGAATGGACAGAACATGAAAGAGATCAGGCTGTGTGTGTGTTTGTTGTGTTTCAGTGTGTAAATCTGATTCAGAGGAAGCACAGCAAAGACTTTAAGTGTTGGTTTTGGTCTTTTCATGTTTTCTCATGTGAGTGTGAGTGGTGAGTGGTTAGAGCAGTCGTCCTCCAATGCAAGAGTTGGGGGTTTGAATCCACCAGCAGTCACATGCCAAAGTGTCCCTGAGCAAGACACTGAACCCCTCATTGCCTCCTATGTGTGTCCCATCGGTGTATGAATGTGATAAAGCTCTGACTAGTCTCTTTAGAATGATTTGTTCAATTAGCTTTGTAGAGATCTAGTAGAGTGGAATGGATAAATGAGGACATAGATTGGTGTAAAGCACTTTGAGTGTCTGGATAAGATGTTATATAAATGCAGTCCATTTACTGAACAAAACATTTACAGTTTTTCTTTCAAGAAGTTGTTTTAGTTCAAGTTTGTCTTAATCAAAATTTACTTATATTTTATTACAATTCCGTTCTGAACTTTTCCCTCTTTTTCTCTGACACATTTCCAAAGAGAATGGTTTTGTTTGTTCAAGTCAGCTCAACCCTGCCCTATGAATCATTTAAGCAGAACTCAAAGGATAAACCAGTGTCATTTCACTGGTTTGTCTGTGACTATAACCATGACAATCTACCTAAAAACTGACACATGAAATAATTTATTGAAAATTGTTTCCATTTTTCCCCCTGTAAGAATAAACATCCATCGTGATCTGGGATGAGAAGGATTAGAAGTTAAAGGTTGGTTTTTAGAGGAGCTCTAAAATAGCTCTAAATTTTGGCTGTAACTGGGACCTTGTGTACACAGTTTTGTTCCACCTCATGTACCACATGTGATGCAAATGACAATAAAGAACATTGAACCTTGAATAACACATACACTTTATGCTGAATGGGAGAATAACCTGAAATTTCATGTTTTGTCAATCTGAAAACAGCTTGTGTCAGGGAGGGGCTACAGGATTTTCAGGTTCAATATTATCGCAGTAGATGATCGACTTAATGGTAAAGGTCTTGCGTCAGGTACTTGTTAGATTTTTTTTTTTTTGTAGCTCTTTAAAGATAAATTCTGTTCATCTGCTGTAGATAAATTTCCAGGCAGGGCACTTTGTCTTTTGGCCTTTGCCGGCCCACTTTACTTCTATTTTGTGAACCCACTTCACAATGCGCTATCATTATCAGGTACAAGCTACAAAATAAGTCAAAACGTTGTCAAATAATAAAAACTAAAACATTTTCAGAAATCCTGGAGAGATACAAGCTAACAGTTTGAAAGACTATAATAAAGAAGCTAAGGACAAAGAAATGTGGAGTGGTTTCAATTTTTTGCACAGTAATGTTTGCACACCAATCAAAGTGAAATAAAAATCAGCACAGCTGAGTAACTGATTGTTGTTAACCAGAGCTTCATTAATACAAATTATAGGTGTCTTGAATGCATTTAGCGCACTAGAGGTATCAGAGAGCCAGGTAAATGTCTCCAAGATTTAAAGAGCTGTAGATAAAGGTCGGCTGTGATTAGCATAAAAACAAGCACTATTTGGATATACACAGTCCATAATTCACACACCTACCTGCCTCTACGGACATTTTCTAAAATTCATGGATGCGTGAACAAAATTTACCACTTGGCCGTTTTTTGCTGTGGCCACTTGAGTGCATTTTAATTAAAGAAGTAAAAGCCCACAGCTGCATAATATAATTATGTTCATACTAAATTTAGCACAAGCTAATGAAACTTTGTAATGTGGTACAAACAGCTCTGAAGGCATTAGGCTAATAGTTTGTGTTTGTTTAGTCAATGTTTTTTTACTGTCAGAAAAAAAACTGGCATACTGCTGGAAAGTACATCACCCATTGATCTCATTTAAAAAATGACAAAAAAAACCCACTCATGTACACAATTCCATGTTTAAAAACAATAAATCGTCCTACTAATGTGCAATGCTTAACTGCAACAAGTACATGTGTGATTTGCTACTAAAATACAACATTATGTATGTTTTTTGGATTTTTTAAAAATGTTTTGACAATGGTTAAAATGCAGTCACAAAATTTCAATTTAGAGAATCTCAACTTGTAAGGTTTGAAGCAACTGCACAGAAGAGGCAGAAAACTAAGGCACTAAGGTTCTTTGTTAAAGGCATTTTTACGGAAGTTCCTGCACATAAGCGAGATTTCTTTTGGGGAAATTCTAAATTAGGGGGGGAAATATACAATTTTGGCCTCAATAACAGTTGAAAACATTTTCTTCTAGTTTAAGGCCATTGCAAAATAAAATAGTTACTGTTCATTATAAATGTTTTGATGTTTTAAACATCTATGCCCCACTCCACCCCAAAATTTGGTGATAAACTTCACACTGTTAGCATGCCATGCTTGGTGTATTATTATTATTATTTTTTTTTAGTTCATATCTTAGTTCTTATTACTGTTTTTCTTTTACATTTTATTGTTTGATGTAACTGGGACCCTGCGTACATACTCTCGTTCCACCACATGTGATGCGAACGACAATAAAGAATCTCTGACTCTGATGGCAGGATACATCAAATGTGCCGACTGGGATTATTTTAACACTGTAGACCCCATTTTTTAACACTAATATGTATAAACAACCACACAAGATACACACAAGATACTTTTCTGTAAACTAGTGAAGAAAAGGAAGTTTTCAAAGGAAGTTAATTTTTACTGATTTTTGAGAGTATTAGCTTAAAGGTTTACTTGTAAGTAAAAGGTAAACGTGACTGAGTCAAGTGCAGGAAAGTGGTGCAAATGAAAGTAATCAATTACAAAAAAAGGAAACTGCATGGTATAAAATTATTTCAAGGTTTCAAGGATTCAAGGTTCTTTATTGTCATTCGCATCGTATGTGGTACATGAGGCGGAAAGAAATTGTGCACACATGTTCCCAGTTACATCCAATAGCAAAAATATAAAGTATAAAAAGAAACAGTAAATAAAGATCCAATATATAAACTAAGATATACCCTAAACCAGAGCTATTCAACAAAATTGCTCAGGGAGCCACAGTTTCTGAAAGCCAGCAGCTTGGGTGCTGGACATCCAGCGATTAAAATCATTATGTAAATAATCCTAAGTTTACAATGATCTGGTACCTTTTAAATTTGTTGATTTTATTGCATTGAATCATAAATGCAATGAACAGAACCCAAAACCCAAACCCAGAAATAAAAAAATATATGTACTTTTTTTATTTATATCTTTTTATGTGTGTGTGAAGTGGGCCGAATCAGCCTGCAGGCCACCAGTTGAATAGCCCTGCCCTAAACGAATGCCCAACGTTAAAAGATCTAAGATATACGCTAGTCACTAATAGTGCAAAACAATACACCGAACAACAGCAGCACGATTCATAGGTTCAGTTCGGCTATAGTTCACACACACACATTTATATAGATCTTTTCAAGAAAAGTTATTTTCTATTTCTGTGTAGCACAGTACTAAATAGCTCAAGAATCAGTGGTTGTGAACCCCTTCTTTAACACATTTCACTTATACATTTTAAATGTCAGCATCATTTTCTTATCAAATCAGAACAATCTATACTTTCTGAAGATTTTTCTCTTCCAAAGACATTGTAATTAAGTTTAATCACAGCCATTCATGTACAGTGAGAGCTTTTTGATACCTGGAAATTTAACACCCATACAGAAAATGTCACAGAGGAACAAAAAGCCAGAGGAAATACCTTGTCTGACTTCAGTGAACCTTTACAGATTTTACAAGGGATATTTAAGAACAGCTGTCCAACCAACTCTGCTTTTCCTGTGCCAGTTCTTAGCCAGCACCAATCTGCTGTTATGTTAAACATGAGCTTTATGTCTGTTCTGATTGCATCACTCCTGCAGCTCAGAGTTTCTCAGTTTCACTCTGCCCAACAGCTGCTTGGAGGGGGTTTAAAGATTTAGGTCTTGTGTTTAGAAACATGTTTACGTCCATCCATCCATTATCTTCTGGAATCAGGTCACGGGAGTAGCGGCTTAAGCAGGAAGGTGTAGATATCGTTTTCCCCAGTCAACTTTTCCAGCTTTTCCGGGAAGACTTCAAAGCATCCCAGGCCAGTCGAGTAACACTGTCTCTCCAGCATGTCTTCCCCAGAGTGACCACAGCATCTCCTTAGGGAGGCGTCATGGGGAATCCTTACCAGATGCCCAAACCACCTCAACTGGCTCCTCTCGATGTGGAGAAGCAGCAGCTCTACTCCGAGTCTCTCCCAGATAAGTGACCCCCTCACCCTATCGCTAAGGGAGAGTTCAGTTACCCTGTGGAGAAAATTCATTTTGATAGTCTGTATCTGCAAGCTCATTCTTTCGGTCTTTAACCGATGATTGTGACCGTCGGTGAGGGTAGGAACATACACAGACCGATAAATAGAGAGATTTGCCTTACAGCTCAGTTCCACTCTTCACCACAATGGACTGACACAGAGTCCTCAATACTGCAAAAACTGCACCACACTGTCTGTTGATCTCACGCTCGATACATGAACAAACCACTGAAATGCTTGAACTCCTTCATTTGAGACACTACCTCACCCACAATCCAAAGAGGGTTATCTACCCTTTTCAATTGAGGACTCTTGTCTCAGGTTTGGAGGTGCTCTTTCTTATCCCAGCTGCTTCACACTTGGCTGCAAACTGATCCCGCGAGGATTCAAGATCACGGCACAATGACACCAACAGGACCACATTGGCTGCAAATAACAGAGACGGAATCCTGAGTCCATTGAACTGGACTCCCTTCGCCCTCTGGCTGCACCAAGAAATTCTGTCTATGAAACTTATGAACAGAATTGGTAACAACTGGCAGCCCTGGCAGAGTCCATCTCCCACCCTGGATATTGTAGACCTAACTCTTGCACCACTAGTATAGAGACGGAATGGCCCATAGCAACAAACCTCCATTCTTCTATTCACAGAACACCCTGCCGCAGTGTACCTCAAAGAATAGGGTTGAACACTCTCCAAGTCCACAAAATACATGTACACTGGATAGGCAAACTCCCATGATTCCCATGAGGATGCTAGTGAGGGTAAAGAGCTGGTCCAGTGTTCCACATCCAAGCAAGTTCCTTTTAATATTTTCACTGGTGGATAAGAGGGTAGCTCACCCTGTGCCTTCAGGTGAAGGGGGGTGGGGGGTGGGGGTGGGCTCTGACTGTTGTTTGTGGCTAGGTGCCGAACAGAAGTTCAGAGTATCCATCTTCTTGGAGTTTTAGCAGGGATGCTGGAAAATGCTCCATCTGGGGACTTGTTTATTCCCTGGGAGACTTCAGTGCTCATGTGGGTAGCGACAATGTGACCTGGAAAGGCTAATGGGAAGAACAGACTCTTTGATTCAAACCCGAGCAATGTTCCATTATCATACTTCTGTACTATTCACCGTTTGTCCATCTCAAACGCCATGTTTGAACATAAGGATTTTCATAAGTGCACATGGCACTAGAACACCCTAGATTGCAGGTTGATGATAGACTTTGTAGTTGTGTCATCTGATCAGGTGAAGAGAAGAGTTGAGTTGTCAATTGATCACCACCTGGTATTGAGTTGGATCAGATGGTGGCGGAAGATGATGGACTGACCCAGTAGACCTGTATGTGTAGTGAGGGTTTGTTGGGAACATCTGGCAGAATAACCTGTCAGAAAGATCTTCAACTCATACCTCTGAGAGAACTTCAACCACATCCTGGCAAGGACGGGGGACATTGATTTTGAATGGGCTTTGTTCTGTGCCTCTATTGCCAAAGCAGCTGCCTTGAGTTGTGGCTGCAAGATATCCTGATGCATGCTCAATAATCCAGGTAGAAAAATCTAAAAAAGTTAAATCTGGTCCTCTGGACATTCAAAAAAAACCAAAAAAAACAAAGCAAATCAACAAAAAAATGTAGAAACGTTTCGTCTCTCATCCGAGAGACTTCCTCAGTCTGAGGAGCTGTATTCAGCTCAGTCTCTTAAATAGCACCGTCTCAGGGTGGATCAACCAGTTTTGGTTGTCAGCAGCAAAACTGGTT
>NC_056503.1:23655476-23661301 GCF_014905685.2 Nematolebias whitei | reverse complement strand
TATATATTAATTAGCATACTTTTTTTAGCTTGTCCACACAGGGCTTTTTTTTTTTTTTAATAGGACACATTTTTCAAAGGTAATGAAAAAGTAATGTACTGTACCTCCAAAAGCTGCAGGCTAAGGACAAGTAAAAAAAAAAAAAAAAAACATAAATACACTGAACACATTGTAGTCACATTCAGAGACTGTCTAACCTTCAGTGCTCCACAGAAACATCTGTATTCCTGCAGTTTCTGATAACAGCAGAAGAGATTTCAGAGATTTACACAACCCAGCTGCCTTCAGAGCGATAGTGACAATAAACAGAACATTATATTTGTTTCCTGATGCAACTGGACCGGAATAATGTGAGCGTTGTCATAATCTGTATATCATGTTTGGTTTGATCATTAAAAACACAAAGCTGATGGACTAGGGGAGTGAGATGATTAGAGGGGTTGTTTAAAATGTCCTCATGTAGAAAATATAACCGTTTATTACAGTGCACCAGTTTTATTTCAACTCAGTTTAAAATATGTAGCTTGTCAAAACTAATATCTTAAGTAAAAGCCAAATATAAAATCCAGTTTTTGATGCACAAAATACAACACAAACTGAGTTTGTGCCTGTTCCCGTGTCTACACATTATATTGACTCATAAGATTTGTTAAGATTTGTTCGGTTTTTAACCGATGCCTAAATGAGTAGACACAAACCAAGCTGTCACTGCAGAATTATGTATGCCAAGAGGTGTGCGCACACACACACAGACACACACACACACACACACACACATTGTTTCTTTGTTTATTTTTATCCAAGGTTAAGCAAATGGTCTGTCTCCAAATGAAACTCTTAACAAGCTGTAGTCATGATTCCTCTGTTGAGTTTACAATCATCCAAAGTGAATTGTCTGAAGCTTTCTGAGTAGACTTCCAAAGTGGATTCAGGCTGTAAATGACTCACGGCCTCAGTGGTGGTCGGACCCAGCAGGTCACCGGAGGAGAACCATTTGACTTGTTTTAGCTGAAGTGTTGTTCAGATGTTTTGAAGTGACGTTCAGTGAAAAGTTTATGAATAACAAAGTTCAGTCAGGTCCTCTGAACGGTTTCTTTTTGGTGAAACGTTTTGTCCTTCATCCAAAAGACTTCATCAGTCCGAGGAGCTGCAACAAACTCAGTCTTATAAATAGCACCTTCTCATAGTTGGCCAACCAGTTTGATTGCACTAAGATGGTTTCTGGAGTCCACCCTCTCCCACATCGACTTGTCTGAGACAGTCATGGCCAAAGTGGTTCAAAACATCAAAGTTCATGCTCAGTTCATGGATTTTTTTTTTTTTTTTACTGGAATTATTGAACATAAACTTTGATATATTACAAATAACTTACTAACAACATGTTACCTGTAACTCCTTTAAGAAGCTCAGTTCTGCAAAGTGAAGATTAATCATGATCTGACTGAAAAGGTTTAGCAATAATCTGAACATGAACCTTTGGGTTAGCATCATAACAACACACTGAACAAAAATATAAAGGCAACACTTTTGGTTTTGCTCCCATTTTTCATGAGTTGAACTCAAAGATCTAAGACTCTCTCTCTCTCTCTCTCTTTATATATATATATATATATATATATATATATATATATTTTTTTTTTTTTTCTTTTCTTTTGGCTGCTCCCTTTTTCGTGGGTCGCAGCAAACAAACTCGTCAATCCAGTCAGAAAATTTCTCCAAACTGAAGCCAATAAATAATTATTTACAACCAATCACAATACTGATAACATATTCACATAATCCCACTTTAGAATATTTAAATCCTCAATTTAAACCTAAAATCACATAAAAAAATAAATTATTAGTGAGATAACTGTTTCCCTTTAAGGAAACATCTTACATATAAACTGGATGATTATCTATTTCATGCAAAAACTGAACGATCTGGTTGAGGATGTCAAATTTTGCTCTGGACATTTTTTCTTTAAATGTTGCTAAACAACAGACCCCCGAAGGACATAACAATCTACACTATTTAGCTCCTAAATAATAAAGTTTATAAAAACTATTCTGACTTGTTGCTGTGTCTAAGCCCTCCCCTTCAGCTGTACGTCTTCACAGTCGGTCTCTCCATTTCACATCCTGGTATTCTCAAACTGTTCTTCGGGCACCAATTGGTATTCATTTGCTGTTTGGGAAAACCTTATTGAGGCCAGCTGGGATATTTCCCACATGAAGCAAGCTGTCGCTCCACTTTATATCACATTAGCTCCTTCCTGGCTTTAAGTAATTGGTGTGCCTGCCCCTTTGCCCATAGGGCCAGAGGTTTGGGGGTTAAAAAATGGTGGGAATGAAGGTGGGGACGGTTCAGTGGCAGCAGGTATGCCTTCACAGAGTCCTTCTGAAGAGGTCCCATGGGTTCTACGTCTGCTTCTTCAGATAAGCACACCTCCGATGCCACTGGGAGAGCTAAAAAAAAAAAAAGATGTCAGAATGAAATGGAGAGAGACTTTGCCCAAAGTGAAAAATGGAAATCTACAGACAGCCATTTTAATGTAACTGTTGCTTGATGCCAGGTCTATGGAGCGCTGCTAGGGACATTTGAGACAAGGTGGTTAGCAAAGGTCTATGTTCCTGTGCTGTCCCTGTAAGCTTTTTAAATATGCTTTTCATCAAGGTGTGGTATTTCTTTAACTTAACTCAAACTCTCTTTATTTTTCATATAGTTTTTCTTTTTTTTTTTATTTGTTTTTAGCTAACTGTGATATCTTGGAAAAAATGAAGGGAAAAAGTCATGAAAATCTTTGATGAAACTCTTGTTAGTCGACAAACAAACTAGTTTAATTATCTGATTGTGTGAGCGCGCATACATTCTCAGATTTGAATTGGAAATCAGAAAAAAGTTAAAAATAAATTAATAAATAAATAAAAAGCCTCCATCTTTGTCTGGTTGGACTCTTCCCTCCCGAGGCCGTGTGACAGACAGATGGTTGCTGAGATTATTCAGGCTGGATGCGCTGCCTGCTTCCTCCCTTAAGTCAGTGTGTTTGATGTTGCAAGGCCAACACTTTCTAAATGATAGCAGGCCCACAGTCTAGCTCATGCATTATGAAGACAAGATGGAAACAGCTGCAGAACTTTGCCAGCAATAACAACATTGGCTTTGGCAAGAAAGATAAGTGATAGTAGCCTTGGTTTAGTGTTCTCCTTTCATAGTGGACTTTTTTTTTCTTGTGAATTTTGATGAAGCTCAAAGTACATTGTAGCCACTTACTTGTTTATGTTTGTCGTAATGGGCATTACAGCTGGAGCAACGATGACTTGTTGATCCCTTGCTGGCAATTAACAGAGTTCTGCAGTCCCCATTTTAAAATCTTTAGTAAACCTGCTGGTCATTAATGAAAGTTCTTCATAGAGTCATTTCATAAAGCTAGCATTTTAATCTGGCTCTGTTGAAATTAATAATTTGCATTAGTGACTAATAGACTTTTTGACATAGATAAGAACAGCAAGTGCTACAGCCAGTAACATTGATATTCTATACAACCAATATATGTCTATTGAAATTATTTTTCTTGATTCCTTTGTTCTAATGATCTGGAGCAGCCTTGCAGAGGCAGCAGTTCCATCTTAAAAAAGTTTACCTTAAGTTACACATAAAGTTAAAAAAATCACCAGGCCTGGGCTATTATTACCACCTCTTCATGTGGTCTCAAGCAATGGCCCCGAGCTCGGACACACCTCCCAGGAGGAGTCGCCACCATCGATGAATGTGAAGCCCCAACTTACTTCATGTGACCAGCTCTCAACCAACGAATCCTCGCCATATTGGTGAATGCGCATGACATGATGGGATTTGTAGGCATAGAACTAAAAACTACATTACCTAGTGGAAACGGAAATCAGGTCATGTTTTAAGACAATATCATACTAAATAAAATTTTATAAAATAAATACATTATTCAAACATTTCAAGTTCAAGTCAAGTTTATTGTCATTCGCAACACATGTGGTAAATGAGGTGGAATGAAATTATGTACACAAGGTCCCAGTTGCAGCTAAAAATAGCAAACATATCAAATATAAAAAGAAACCACATATAAGGATCCAATATGTACACTAAGATATATGCTAATTGAACGCCAGACAGTACATTAAAAGATCTAAGATATGCATTTCAGTAAACTCAAGTGAGCTCATTCTAATAAAATTACAAGATGAACATTTAGTATAGTCGATGTCCTAATCTAGCTTTAGATGTGAACTATGAGTTGTTAGTTAGCTGGTATTTCAAGTATATACAGTATGAAGAGTGCTTCTGCGGGGGATATAATTTAACGTTGCTGCTATAATGCATTTATTGTATTGAATTCAATTCAGTTTATTTATATAGTGCCAATAAAAGTAATCTCAGAACACTGAAAAAAAAAAATGTGTATACAGCATATAAAAGCAAGTTAAAAACACTAATTATCTGAGGAGCAGACTGCCTTGAGTTTAACTTCCTCACACTCTCATGTTGAGCAAGCATGAAGGTGACAGTGGAAAGGAAAAACATCCCTTTTGAGGAAGAAACCTTTAGCAGAACAGGCTCAGGACAAGCGGCCATCTGCTTCGACCAAATGGGATTGAGATACCATACCCATACCATACCAATTTATTTATATAGCACTTAAAACAGCAACAAGGCCAACCAAAGTGCTGTACAAAAGAACCAAACATGCAACAAAAGAACCAAACATGCAGGAGGAACAGATACACAATGGCAGGTCAAAAATCACATGTTGATAAAGAAATAGTATCAAATGAAAACAATTAACAATTCATTGAAGGAAATAAAGCCTATAGCAGCATAAAAAGCCAACGCTATAGAATTTATCAAAAAGGAAATTCTTAAGCCCAGTCTAAAAACTGGACAATGTGTCAGCCTCGTGGGCAGAAACTGGAGAGATATGATCTCTCCTACTAATTCCCATTAAAATGAAGCAACCGACAGCAGAAACCCAGAAGTCAACCATGACACAACTAGGAGACCTTCTTAAGCATTGCATTTGTAATTTGTGCTTATGGATTGTCACACTTTTAAATTTACAAATAAAAGTCTGACTTTGCATTGAGTTTTCATCGTAGTACAGCTTTTAAGGTCTGACGCATTTTAATTTTATTTTATTTTTTTCTGTATTGGCACCAGAAGATGAGGTGAAAATAAGGAATAGCTGATTAACAAACACTTGATTACAATTGATCCCAGCGAGGTCTGCAGTTGAAAACAGTTGATACATCTGCACTACTAATTAGGTGTGTGTGTTTGTATTTGTTGTTTGTGTGTGTCCTAATTGTTCCCTAAAGAGCTCTTTCTATTAAGTACAAGCAACAATCTTAATTGCTGAAAATGTTGTTCTGCGCTGCAAAACACTTGTTTAGATATCCTGCTTCTGTGGCAGGTGCTAATTGATCAACCTCTGAAAAACTTTGACTTAATGGAATGCAAGCAAGAAAGAAAAACGTTACTTCAAAAAGCACAACATCTTTCCAATTAAAATGTTACTTTTCTGCAGTTTTACCTTCTTTAAAAACAAATTACACTAAAGTAAAACTGCTAGATATTGAGACTTGGATCATTTGTTCAACTGGCACACGGATGGATTTGTTTCCCCCTTTGAGGCTGAAAACTTGATTAACATGTATTGAGGCCTAATAAACAGGAGAGGATGGAACAAGATACAGAAATGAACACACTTATTCTGTATTTTAATTCTCTACAGAAACCAGCACAAGGCCTCAAAGGTAATTTGAGACTTTGAAGCAGGTTTCTGAAAAAAAAAAAAAAAAAAAAAAAAAAAAAA
>NC_056503.1:23649562-23655376 GCF_014905685.2 Nematolebias whitei | reverse complement strand
TATATATATATATATATATATATAATCTTGTAGGATCAGTTAAAGCTCAAAGTGTCAGTTGGACATGATGCTCAGCTACTACCAAAACATGTTTTAGCTCATCATCTGTAATTAATATCTGCAAAAATGACTGAGGTTTGATAATATACTATTTATAAATATATAATATCTTAGGTTAATAACAAAAAAAGGTTAAATTGTGTCGTCTGGACCAGTTTCTTTAAGTGAGAAACGTTTCGTCACCCATCCAGAGGACTTCCTCAGTCTATGACCGGCCAAACAGATCTGTCCCATAGGTAGCCTTCACTGCTGTGCTTCAAATCAACCTCTTGTTGGAATCTCAGAAACAGACTTTTAGCATGTGCAAACAGGGCACACCCGTCCAAAACAACCAATCATCATGTACAACAATCAAATGTTTTAGGCCAAGAGTTTAGGCCATTGTCTTTGGTTATTTAGCTGTGGTGACCATCTTAAATTCAACTGACTCCAACAGATGATTAGTAGATGTGCTGTACATCTGCTGATTCCTTTCTTAAATGATTTGTTTCTGAGTTTCATTACAATGTAACAAGAAGTTCATGAGATATTTTGATAATATACAGACAAACACAGACACATACTGCCTGTCTTTCATATCAATGGGTGAAAGCTTCCCTGCTTGTTTTTGCAGGACATCCATAAAAAAATGCATTTTATAACCTGAATTATGGGCCAGTAACAAATCTAAAACTAAAGTTGAATTGTATGTATTCTAAATAATGTAGTTCAATTTAAATCTAACAATATAAACATTACTATAAACTGTGAACTGATTAAAAAAGATGAGCAAAGTAAAGATATATTTCAGGCACCAATGCAAAAAAGAAATGCAAACTATTTACGTGTTTAAACACCTTTGTGAACTTTAAAAGGCGCTTGAATAAAATAGACATATTTGAGAGAAAACTGGGATAAGAGACATAAAACGGACTCACAATGCGGTCTGGTGGTGGTGTACTTCGAATGAAACACTTGATTTGTCCTTTCTCTCCGTGTAAAGCCTGCTGCGTCTGAGTGCTGGATATAGTTGGTGGCCCTGAAATAAAAGCAGAATGAAATGACAAACATGAGCTTTTAGAGTAATTTTCTGTTTCAGCTCGTGATAATTCAGCTCCGCTGAGTTTTTGTTGGTACAGTTTCCACTCTCTTCAGATTCAGACAGCGACGGCTCAAGTGTTTAATCATTCAGGACAACAGCTGCTTTACTGAGAACTACACCTCTTCTGTGAGCGCCGTTTCATCTCACACAGACCCGGACTGATCTCAGGACAGGGGGCAATCTGGACCTGACTGTGGGGAAGACGTCGTTGATTTATGGCTCATAAAGTATCTCATAAACATTGTTCTCTACAGCACAATGGACAAACAAAATGAAAAATGCCCCTTGTGGAGGAGGGGACCTACTCGTAGCAATGTCTTGCCACAATCAGTATGCACCAGAAAATATTTTAGTAATTAGGCAACTAAATGATGTCATACATTCAATTTATGGTTTTGTCCTTGCTGTGTATTCTAAGTATCAGTAATTGTATAAAGTTTAAAACCGCCAACCTGCTCGTTCAGTAAAGAGGAGGTGTGGACTCAAGACTTCAAACCCTCGACGAGCAGTGATGAATACGAGCTCAGGATCAAGGACAAACTTGAATATATAGAAATGTGACTCTGCTGTTCTTTACTTAGTAAATGAAGAAACTCATGTAGGCCTTTATCAGGAGGTGATTCTCTTACTTTATGACACCAGCATAATAAACCTCCTGAAACCAGTTTTAAATTTAGGTTTTGGTCTAGCACCCCAGGAACACCTATAGATCCATCCGACCCACTTTTTGGGAATGTTCTGAAGGCGTCCCTGCTCCACTGGACTGGTGAAGATGACAGATCACTAATCTCCCTGACTATCTGAATTAGCAGCAGCATTCATGTGCACCTGAAGCCTTTGTTCCATCAGAGTCTTTGGAATGTATTTCTGCTCCAGACCGCTGTGTGCTGAGCTTTGTTCCATCTGGCCCGCTCGCTCTAAACGGCTGGACTTCTCACCATCTGCTCGGAAGTCTGCCCCACTCCAGATGACAGTGCTAATGTGAAGACGTCACACACGACCCAGTTACAGCATTCAGATGAGTTTAGGCTTTCTTTTGGGGGGGGGGGGGGGGGGAGATTTGTAAACCTTGGAACATGAATGTTGCACATGGTCTAAATCCATTTGAACTTCAAATGAAGATCAACAGTTTTTCAGCTCAGATTGAAGGCAACTGCTAACTAGAGAAATTGCATTTCCTGTGAAAATGCAGTGAATGCT
Source organism: Nematolebias whitei (assembly GCF_014905685.2). Lineage (NCBI taxonomy): Eukaryota > Metazoa > Chordata > Actinopteri > Cyprinodontiformes > Rivulidae > Nematolebias > Nematolebias whitei. The sequence goes on along the minus strand of NC_056503.1, from coordinate 23,653,035 downwards.
TATTGCAAAAGAACTTGCTGAAAACTGCTGAAATTGGCTAAAACATGCTGAAATGTAGCTGATATGAACTAGACTAAAGTAGCAGAATAACGCATAAATAACACATATTTGCTGAGCTAGGTTTAAATAAGCAGAAATTAGCATACAATTGAGGAAACTAGCTAAACATGCTGAACTTAGTAAAGATAGCTGAAAAGTCTGAAAATAGCATATCAAGCTGAAAATAGCATAAAGAAGATAATCCAACAATTTTCAGTCAGGTCATCTGGACAGTTTCTTTTTTTTGTTGAAACATCTCACCTTCTATCCGGAAGGCTTCATCAGTCAAAGAAACACACAACACAAAACTGATTCTTCCCCAAACAGCTTACTCCAAAGTGGAACATAAGTTGTTTGTTCCAGTTTGGAGTAAGCTGTTTGGGAGAAGAATCAGTTTTGTGTTGTGTGTTTCCTTGACTGATGAAGCCTTCCGGATAGAAGGTGAAACGTTTCAACAAAAAAAAGAAACTGTCCAGATGACCTGACTGAAAATTGTTGGATTATATACCTGGATTATTGAGCGTGGACTTTTTTGGTAAAGAAGTTAATTTAACTAAAAGTAGCAGAAATTACCATGAAAAATGTGAATTTATCTGAAAACAGGTCAAATTTGCTTAAAAGACTCAAATGTTAGCTGAAAAAGTAGAATAGGCTTAAATTAGCATTAAAAAAGGCATAAAGAACACATGCTTGCCCAATTAGGCTGAAAGAAGCACAAATGAGCAGAAACAATGGAAATTATCTAAAAAAAACTGAAAAATGCTGAAATTAGTAAAAACCGCTGAAAAGTAAGTACTTTGTAGGTAAAAAAAAAAAAAAAAAAGCATGAAGAAGCTTAAATTATGAAAAGGAAGTGGAGAGAGCACTTTTTTTTTCTGAATTAGGCTGGAAAACGTTGAAATGAGTGAAAAAAATGTGGAATTTGTTGAAAAGCTTAAATTAGCATAAACCAGCCAAATAATAGCAGAAATAGTAGAAAAAGCTGAAACTTGCATAAATAAGCCAAAAGTAGCATAACAAGGTGAAATTGACAGAAAAAAAGTTAGAAAAAGCACAAAAATGTTGTAGTTAGCAGAAATACGCTTAAAGGAGCTCAAAACAGCTGAAAAATAAAACCTGCTGAAAGTAGCTGAAAAATGTTTAAATTTTCACACGGCAGCTGAAAGAAGATGAAGCAGAACAAAATGTGAAAGAAGCTGTAAAATGTTGTATTTTGTATGTGAAAAAAGTGTCAGAAAAGGCTAAATATTTCAAAGAGCTGAAGTTGCACCAAGATCAAAAGTCATAACAGGATTGTCCTGAAAGAGCTGAACGTTTTGATTTATGATTTGATAAAATAGCTGAACATTTGTGGGATAAGGACTGTGCCGAAAAAGTATGGAAGAAAAATGGATCACAATAGTGTGAACGCTTCATAAGAATTCACACAATGAGCTTCTGAAATAGGGCTAAATCTGCAGAATTATTGAATTCACCACATGCTTGTATATTGTAACTGGGATTTATTACTTTTTAAACCCGTCTCGTTCTATTTTCACCACCAATTTGACATGTGAGCGTGAAATATCTGAAAAAGCAGTAAAGCCAATCTGGCTGACATTAAGCATGAACATATCTAAAATAGCATCATTGACCTTTTATACTATGCTCCACACCCTCTCATCACATCATCATCTCATAGTATTTTCATCTTATTTGGGTATTTCTAATGTGAATCTTATTGAGACTTTTCACTTGAGAATAAAATGTCAAAAACTTTTGATGGAACAATATTTAACTTCCTCGCAAAGAAGAGGAAAAAAAAGAACTGTAAGGTTTTCACAAACAACAGAACAAAGAAACCTCCTGGTGTTATTTCATTTTGGTTAAAAGTTCAAAGATAACCAGTTCAAACACCGTGTTATGATCTGAAGATTAGCGTTAGGAATGGTGGGGGGTTTAGTCATTTCAGGTGAGTGAGACAGCTTCTTGATGAGTGAGACAACTCACATCCCCGCCCGACTTCCTCAAACTCCTGCTCTCTGCCTTCTCTCTGTTGATACATAATTGCAGTTTATTACCTGTCTCTTATTAAAATGAATTAGCATTTTAATGAGACGTTGCCAGATGGTGTCTTGGTATGCTTCTGGAGCTCCACACGGAATGTTGTGGACATTTTTTAAAAATAACTTCTTCCCCTGCTCTAGTTGTCTGTAGTTAGTTCACGTTATTGTCCAGGTGAGACATTGACACCCACTGCATGTGTAATAATTTATGATTCCAAGATAAAATGTGTGTATGTTAACATTTGGCTCCAAATGTCTAACTGCACATAGTCAGATCAATTCCTTACAGGCTGCAAAAGGCTGCTTGTAATGACTGGGGAGGATCTATTCTATGGATTAGAGTTGCAAATTAGGAATATAATTAGATAGCTTTATCTCCCTGCCTCAGCCTGGGTTGAAAGTGTGCGTGTCGCTAGTGAGTGAAGTGATGTGTGTTTGTTTTTGCTACAACCATTGTCAGATCAGAGCACAAACACGTTAGGAGCTGGAAGTGGGTGGCTCCACAACATCAATGCTTGGCAGCAGGGGAGGTAATCAAAATGTTGGGTGCAATGTTTCACTCATTCATTTGAGGAGGTGTTAGCTCCGGAGTGGACATTGCAATCTCATTACACGATATCGGCGTGGGTGTCAAAATGCCAGTGAGCACACTTCCTTTCGTGAACAGAGGCTTTTTCTTGACGTTTCTGGCTGCCTCAGCATTCAATTGGCTTTGTGTGTTTTTTTTTCTTGTAAGAAAATGAAGAACAAACAGCTACAGGGCAGGTGAAACTACAAACTATCCAATATGATCACTAATGATCACATTTTCCTTTGGGAGTGATGCACTCTGCTTACATAAATTCAACACAATACCATCTAAATATTATACACTATAATATTAAACATGTTGGGGGCATACATTACATTTTTATTGTTGTTCTGTATCTGTATAGGATTTAAAATACACAGAAATACGGTGGATTTGTCTGTTCATTTTAGGATATTATGTTTTGTTTTTTTTTTAAGAAAAATGTCCCCCATCACAGAAGGATTTGAATAGTAAGTGTTTGTTGATTTGGAGGCGAGTGTTTTTTTTCTGGACTAGAATTGAACAGGGAATCCAAATAAACCTTAATGTTTTTTGTTTTTTTTTGTAGCAAGATACTCAAGTGTGGAGGAGTTACAATGTGGAGAGAACAGAGAGGGTTTTATACTTATTCAAAATTTTTGTCTGAAGCAGGACAGAGTGACAGATCCTGGAGAGTGGAGGGGGCAGTTTTATCCACCACCTTGATGGAGTCAGGGGGCCAATGGTGGCCTTGGCCCTCAGATTAATAATTGGCCACCTCAAGGGTCACCCCAATCATTTGAGGAAACTAAACTTTTAAGCAATATAAAAACTAGAAA
>NC_056503.1:23610191-23649462 GCF_014905685.2 Nematolebias whitei | reverse complement strand
GTTTCATCAGGGATAAATGTACAGCATACTTGACCAATTATCTTACAAACGCCCCCTTGTGAGGCCGTTAAAAGATCAAGGACAACTCTATTTTGGAGAACCATATTCTTAATTGCGTTTAATTCATTTTGAGTTCCTTTTCCTAGCATTTGTGTGGCATTAATCAGGCGGAGAAGTGCATATCTATTGATCTCTACATGGTTGCGGACTTCACCTAATCCAACCATAGGGAATACTTGTTGAAAGAATTTTTCACCACCGTTCCAAATTCTGTATTCCCATGGTACTCCCGTGCTAGTGGTCAGCCCTCCCCATCTAGTGACTTTGGGCATAGGTGAACGACGGGGTCTCTTATCGCGTGATTGTGGTGGTTGTCTTAATACGAACATTGGGTTTGTTAGCTGAACCAAAGCACATAATCCACCCCAATTTGGAGGGAGAGCGGTGTATGCCTTGTGGCCGCAAAGAAAATACCAGTCTGACAGGACCCTGGAGCCTTTATCTCCGGGAACTGAAACACTACAGCGAGTCACGTTCTGTCTGCCTTTTGTGTGCTTGTGTATGTGAAAAGTTCTTTGTGTTAGTAGTCCCTCACAATTGGTTAAATTGTAACCATCACAAGACGTACCGCTTGCGCGATTTCCGTCTGTGAAGTTTTCTCCCTCTCTGCAAAAGGTGCAGTACAGGTAAGTTGCCTCATTTCCTGTTCTGGGTGGGGGAAGATCACAGAAAGAGTATACTGTCCTACATAGGTTCCATGGGAGGGTACCTACTGAAGTAGTACCATTATTAAATACGCAATTTCCTAGTGTTTCGGGTTTTAAGTTTGTTAACGCGATAATTTCTGGTAGGGTTAGTGGTATTTGGGGCAGGGGCAATACATCAGAGGTTGCAGTACAGTTGCCCTTGGGGAATCGTCCCAACATTAGCTTGGCTTGCTGGGCGAATAAATTCACATTTTTTATTAGTATAGGAGACAAAGGTAGTGAGTAATTTCGCGAGTCCCAGTTTTGTAGGCCTGGGTGAATACTCAAGCCATACAGACAAGTCTGTAGGTTGGGGGAGACTGGTTGAGTACGTAGTCCTGAATTGTGTGTGGCATAAGGCATGTGTGCGCATACATAACAATTAGTGGTGTTTCCTTCGTGAGCTGTTCTATTCATCAGTTGCCACCATAAGTTTGTGCTGTAGTCGTGTTGATGTTCATGGTCAGGTTTCAGTAAATGGGATAAGTCGCGTCGGGTGCGTGGGTGTGTTAAGTTCTGTGTGTGACAAGGTCCCTTGTCTTGAAAAAAACAAAAGTGTTGTAAGAGGAAAATAAAACCAACAACTAAAACGAAAGTGTATGCAAAGAATGCAAAAAGTTTCCACTGGTACCGCATGGAGTTCATGATGGTTGTTTGTCTGTTGGGTATCAAACGTCTATCTGTTCTGCCTGCCTGATCAGTTGGAGGGTCTAGGTACCCCGCCGCCCTCACTGTGAGCCTGAGCTCTATCAGTGGGTGGTGAACGTGAGTGGCGTAGATCCCCTGTGGGTATCAAGCCATTCAGACTCCGATACTTGTTGCACCCGCGGTGGCACCCAGCTCTTAAGCTCTGGTGCTTCTTTTCCTCTGGGCTAGTTCTCGGTATCCTGGTTTCCGTCCGGTTGAAGAGGGGCAATGGGGACGCTGCCTCACCTGGTTTTGACGCCAGTGAGTGTGCTGTCCTGGCTCTGTTAGGTTTGGTCGTGGCCTAACAGACTGCTGCCTCAGCTACCCGTTGGTGCTGAGTGACTCTTCGGGCAGTTGCCCTGGTTTTTCCTGTCCTTTGCTCCTCTGGTCTTCTCCTGATGGTAGAGTGATCCCTTTGAACAGCTTACAGTGGGAGGCGTGGACCCAAGTAGTTCTCTCAGCCACCTTCACAGCCGTGTGGGTGGTCAGCAAAACCTGGAATGGTCCAGTCCACCTGGGAGAGTTCCAGCGCCTTCTCCTGAAACATTTAATCATAACAAAGTCTCCAGGAGAAATACAGTGCAATTGCTTTTGCGCAGGTGTAGGGAGTCCTCCCTGCACCTGAGACCTGATGGATGTTAAGTGTTTGGTTAGTTCAATGCAATAGTTCATCATGTTATGATCACAGTGTTTAAGATCTCTGGTGGGATCAGTTGTTGGTCCAACTCCCAGATTGGGAGGAGCTGCAAAAAGGATTTCAAAAGGACTAAGACGAAATTTAGCTCGTCTGCGCATCCTCATATACATAACAGCAATAGGCAAGCATGTGACCCAGTTCTGCTTTGTGTCCTCACAAAGTTTGGCCAGTTTGTTTTTCAAAGTACCATTTTCTCGTTCAACAGCGCCCCCGCTCTGTGGGTGGTAGGCACAGTGTTTTGTCAGGTCAAAATGTAGGGTCGTGGATACTTCACTCATGATCTCATTTGCGAAGTGGGACCCATTATCACTTGAAATTCTCTGGGGGATTCCCCATCGTGGAATGATTTCCGTCAGTAAAATCTTTGCTACTGTGTTTGCTGTTGCATGTTTTGTGGGGAAAACTTCAACCCATTTGGAAAACATATCGACAACAACCAAGCAGTATTTCTTGTTTAAAACAGGCGTTAATTCAATAAAATCAATCATTAGATGTTGAAAAGGAGCAGTCACTGTCTTGTGTGCACCTGGTGCTGTGGTTTTTATTGTTTTTGAAATATTGTGAGTGGCACATATCAGACATGAGTCATAGTACTGTTCAGCAACTTTCAAAAATTTCACAGTAAACCAGTGTGTGTCCATTTCTCTTAACATTCCCCCCTTTGACACATGGTCTCCACCATGCGTTAAAACAGCAAAAGAATGAAAGAAATGTTGAGGTAGGCAGGGGTTGTTGTTTGGACCTAGCCAGATACCATCAGTGAATGTGCTTCCAAGGCATTTCCATTCTGCTCGCTCAGAAGGTGTTGAGAGTTTTTGCATGTCTGTGATGGTGAATGAGTCAGGTGAGGCTGTGGTCTGAGATGATGAGCAGACCATAAGAGGAAATGGGTGGATCCTTTCAGTAGGTGTGGTAGCAGCAGATTTAGCTGCTATGTCAGCAGCTGCGTTGCCCCTAGAGACATGGTCAGTGTTTCGGGTATGGGCTGCACATTTTACTACAGCAATGTGTTTGGGAAGTGTGATTGCTTCTAGAAGATTAGCAACAAGTTTGTGGTTCAAGATGGGCTGTCCATCTGAACGAAGGAAGTGACGATGTTTCCACAAAGCTCCAAAATCATGTACAACACCAAAAGCATAGCGAGAGTCAGTGAAGATGTTGACAGATTTGTTTTCAGAGAGTTGGCAAGCTCTGGTCAAGGCTATGAGTTCACAGGCCTGAGCTGAACAAGGAGGCAATGAACGAGCCTCAATGGTGGAAGAGGAAGTTACAACTGCATAACCGCTGTGAATAGAGCCAGTGTTAGGATCACGTGAAGATGAGCCATCTACAAAGAGTTCCCAGTCTGGGTGTTCAAGAGGTTCTTGTTGTGTCAGGTCTAGGTGTGCAAAGCACTTCAAGTTCAGCTAAACAGTCATGTGGTGTGCCTTCGATAGGTGAAGGTAAGAGTGTAGCTGGATTTAAAACGTTGCAACGTTGGATGGTGATATTTGGCATGTCAAGAAGAGTGGTGTGGTACCTTAACCAACGCGCTGTAGACAAGTGAGCAGTTTTTTGCTCGTTTAGAATGTGAGTGACAGCGTGTGGTACAAGCAAGGTCAAATCAGAGTACCCCACAATGTCTCTACTGGCCAATACAGATTTTTCTGCTGCAGCAACAGCGCGCAAACAAAGTGGGAGTCCTGCAGCAACTGGATCAAGTTTTGATGAGAAGTAGGCCACCGGTTTCATGCGGTCACCATGCTTTTGCAACAAAACTGAGGTCATGCATCCCCCCCTTTCATCCACCGCCTGCACAAATGGGCGGGTTGGATCAGGAATTCCTAAGGTGGGGGCTTTCTGCAGCTGTAATTTGAGAGTCTCAAATGCTGACAGTGCAGGTGGTGTCCAAGTCAATTTAGAGCTCATTTGAAGGCCTTTTTCATGACAAACAGCGCGGAGTGGTGTTTCAAGTTCTGCGTAGTTTGGAATGAAATGTCGACAATAACTGCATAACCCTAGGAATGACATGAGCTGCTTTTTTGTTTCAGGAAGAGGAAGAGCAACAATGGCTGTAACACGCGTAGGAGCCAGCTCTCTTCCTTCTGCAGAGATTCTGTGACCCAGAAATGTAACCAGTGGCAACACAAACTGTAGTTTAGACAACGAGGCCTTGTGTCCTTCTGCAGCTAGATACTGTAGGAGGCGGATTGTGTGTGTTTTGCATGTTTGTGCATCAGGAGCAGCCAAAAGAAGATCATCAACATATTGAAGAAGTGCACAATCAGGTGGAAGACTGAACCCTGCCAGACTATCTCTCAAAGCCTGGTGGAAAATAGTTGGAGACTCACAATAGCCCTGGCAAAGGCGAGTGAATGTGTAAGACTTCCCTAAAAACTCAAATGCAAACCAGTACTGGCTGTCTGGATGCACAGGGACACTAAAGAAGGCGTTGGCCAGGTCTATGACTGAAAAGTGGGTGGAGCCAGTTGGTATTTGAGACAAGATCACATAAGGATTAGGGACGATCGGTGCACGAGCCTGAACTGCAGCATTTACAGCTCTAAGATCCTGAACAAACCGCCACTCAGGACGAGGAGTGGGGTGGACCTTTTTTTCCTGGAAAAATTGGAGTTCTCACAGGTGAAGTAGGACAAGGAATGATTACACCTGCTTCCAGAAGAGAGTGAAAAACAGGTGTAATGCCTGAGGCTGCCTCAGGTTTCAGTGGATACTGTGGTATTTTTGGTCGATAAGAAGATTTAGGAGTAATTTGGATGGGCTCCTGACCTTTTATCAGACCTACATCATACTTTGTCTGGGCCCACAATGTGGGTGGAACAGCAGAGAGGTCTGGGTTGTCTGAAGTCATCGTAGGCAGTGTTAGTCATGCAGAGGTGTCAATCACTTCTTTGAATGGGGTGACCGGAAGTGATGAAATAAGTGGTTGTCTGTACATCTCCAGAGCAGGAGAGTAAAAACAAGTGTCAAGTGGTTGCCAGTCAGATGCACAATGGGCTCTCAGTGCTAGAGGGCCTAGAGAGCGCCACTGAGCCTCAGGAGGTTTAGCAAGAGAAACATGAGGAAATGAGTCAGGTACTGTGAAATAGCATGTTTGTGGTGTGACATCATCTGTGAGGCATGTCAACAGGAAACATGTGGTCTTTGTCCAGCAGATATCTGTAGTATGTAAGTCAGTTGGTGGTGTTTGCATGAATGAATCTCCTAGCTGATCAGCTGGGTCTGAAGTAACACGAGCAGTGCAATGCAGCTGTTGTTCATGCATGAATGTGCATGAAGGTGGAAGTCTATCTTTGGCCATAGAGAGCAAGGCTACACGCTGACTCTCATCAGTGAGGGACCATTCAAATACAAACAGCAGATCAGGCCCTAGTGTCACCAAAGTGTCCACTGAGTGTGTAGACTTTGACACCACTAGTCCTTCAGGGCTACAATCGATGGACAGGTTGAATTTAAGAATTAGATCTCTGGCCAGAAGATTTATTGGACACGTCTGTGAGAGTAGAAACTGATGCGAGTGGGCAGTGTGATCAAAAGGGTCAATCACATTCAGAGGAGCTGTCATTACCTCTGGGATTGCTACACCAGATGCTCCTGTGGAGTGGATAATCTTGCCACACAGTGGAGCATGTGGGAGACATTTCTTCATTATCAAAGATTGAGTGGCCCCTGAGTCCACTAAGAACTTTAGTGGAACATTGTTTACAAGCATTGTGAGCATGGGTAACTTCAAACATGCTGACTGAGTGTATTTAAAATACGTGGAGGTGCATGTGGTATCAGTAGGTGAAACAGCTGGTGTGTGTGTGCGTGTACTTGCTGTTTGGAGACCTGGACCTTCCTCACCGCCCCCTCCTAGTCAGGATGAGTGCCCGCCTCGGTGGCCATGACCCCTGGGTGGACCCTGGCTTCGACCAACCGATTGTTGGGAGCCTGGGTGAAAGTTCTGTTCATGGTTCATGGGCCATGGCTCCCGTGGTGGCATTGGTGCTCGATTCTGGAATGGTCGGCCACGCCCTCGCCATGTGGTGCGTTTTTGTGGACAGTCTCTCATCCAATGGTCAGTCCCTCCACACAGGAAGCATGGCTGTGGCCCTCCTGCGTACCCACGTGGTTGTTGCTGTTGTGAGCCTGGCCAGGCTTCAGGCCAGGTTGAGAGAGCAAACAGGACTGTGGTGAGTATTTTGAAAAAATACGTAGCCGCAAACCACAAGGACTGGGACGTGAAACTCCCTCTGGTCCTCATGGCCATAAGGGCCACTCCACACACGTCGACTGGCATCGCTCCTTTCGAGATGATGACGGGTCGACAAATGACTCTCCCTCTGCACCTGCTGTACCAACCAGGCGATGCTGCCATGGCAACAGCCTACACCACACAACAATACATGAAAGACTTGGAAAGACACCTTAAAAACACTTTTGCTTTCGCACAGAAAAACCTGGAAAAATCAGCTGAAGGACGCAAAGCGTACTACGACCAAAAGGCCTCTCACGAGGAACTCCAAGTGGGAGACAGGGTCTGGTACTACACGTTTGCCCCCACAACTGGGAGAAGAGAGTCCGGGACCGGAACTCTCGCCCGTAAACTGATGCCCAGATGGACTGGACCCCATCTGATAACAGACAAACTGTCTCCAGTTGTCTATCAGATAAAAATCAGTAAAGGCCAAAAAGAGCCAACTGTTAAATGGGTACATCGAAACCAGGTTAAACCACACAAGGGGTGCAATAACTCCTCAGGAGACAAAGATCTCACAAAATCTGACCTCGTGGGAATAAGGGTCATCCAAGCAGAAGATAACTAATGGATAATAAACTTAACCATAGTTTAAATTCACAGGACCTACCCTTGACCACTACGAAGCTAAGACCTATCTCTTTGTGTTTCCATAGGACAATGATGGTACCACTCCTGGTAATCTTCACCCTCTTGGGTGCCACCCAAGAAATCAAAGCCCTCGTACATGCGGTAAATGAGTTAGCCCTTAAGGTTGAAGCGGATTACGCTGTCGCACACCTAATGGATAGGATTTTTGCGGACATGCTTAGAGATATCAGTTCGTCGGTAGATACACTAGCCACCGGTAGGATCCCACCGTATCTAGTCTCTCTACAGACGGTGAACGACATCCTCAGCTCTGCTACGCACGAAAGAGTCACGCAAATACAGGCTCACCTGGCTTACACTCTCTGTAGCGCAATTCCAATCTACGTCAATCACAAAACGTTTGAAATGGCGTTCATTATCAACCTACCGATAATTCCCTCAAATGGCATATATAGACTCAGGGACGTTGTTAATGTTGGCAATTGGCACGGTGAAAACCATGTTCAAATTGACACACCGAAGATGGTTGCGTACCACGACGATAACCCCTCAGTTTATCTAGCTCCAAACCTTCAGATGTGTGTTCTCACTCGGGAGATACATTATCTGTGCGCGAGTAAGCCGTTTGTGTGGAATCAAACCGCGGGCTTATGCGGGTTGACACCAATTCCGGAAAATTCTAAGTGCTCAACGACCGTGACGCCTCGACACCTGGCTAAAGCTGCAAAAGCGGAAATAATTGGCTCTCGTTGGCTAGTGAACGCTCCTCAAAGAAAGGCGATCATAGCTTACGATCAACCCGGGGCAAATAGACCTTTGACGTTACCGGACAAAACAATGTGGATCAGTGTTCCCCAGGGAACAACCATACACATTGGTGATTTGACCCTCTATCACCTCGATCCGGAACAATGGGACGCGACTCTGGATGACTCAGAGTACCTGGGGAATATGTCTATAGACATAGATCCAGAGACTCTGGGAAGGATCCGTTTTGAAGGCACCCAAGTCGTCGACGTGAAACCAATAAACCGAGTTCTCAAGTCCCTCAGGTCCACAATTAAGAACCCGATCCAACCAATTAACTATGCGTGGTCAAGCGCGGACACGTTAATCATAGCCCTGCTAATGACGATAACCCTCGTATTGTGTGGGATACTCGCATCCCTGTTTCGGGGCCAAACGTCACTCCGAGTCGACGTGGATCGCCATGCAGCGCACCTCGATATGATTATGCCTCGCATAGGCGGGTCTGCAAAGAAGCCACTCACACGGGACAGCGTGACTGAAACTGACAACCAGGGTGAGGTGAAGCAGTGAAATGATGTTTTAGTTGCTTAGTCACTACACTTGTCGGTGTTGAAACGTTGTTGAATTGGCTTTGGTTGTTTCTGAGGTAAGAATGAATCTTGTGTGTAAGTTAAGTTAGGGACTAAGAGGCCTTTAACCATGCCAACATGCAGTTCATTCGCTAAATTGCAATCTTTGCGGAGTCGATGTATATTATTGTTACCTTAAGTACCATAATCTACATTGATCTCACAACGCTTAAGCCGAACCTACTCGAACAATTCTATTCGGGGGGATAGCTAATTCTTTTTGATAAGTCTCGCCATAGACTTCCAAAACATTTATGGGGAAACCAAACACCCAATCTCAAGTCGTTCGTCTAAAAGACAACAGACATTTGAACCAAACTATATTTTACCATGTAAAGCTAACTTAAACCAAGTTAGAAATGGAAAAATAGTTTGGAGCCCTTTTCTATAGGTATAAACCCCTGTAGTTACCCCTTTTCAGCATGCTCCACCCCTTAATTGGTAGTTGTAGCTGTTCTCAACCATAATAGCTTACACACCAGGTGCATATAGTTTAAGGCCTTATGTAAAATCCCCTTCATAAGCCCACCTTAAACCACATAATTGCATGACACATTGAACCAGAACGGCACAGGCTGGACGTCGCTGGAGACAACCTTCGCTGGAGGCGACCTGCAATCCTGATGTTGGTCTCCGCTCTTCATCCAGTGGCCGCATCTTCAGTTCAATCCAAGGGTACCCCTCTGTATGCTGATTAATCAACACTTCCAATCGTTGTGGATTTACCGTTGTGGATTATATGACTTTTTCCAATGGATTACAGACTCTGTCTTCAAGGGGTTAAAGCATTGCTACAATGGAATTATCGAGAACATTGTGGAATTACCTTGACTTTGTTTTCCTTGCTGGATTACTTTTGACTTTTGTTTCTTTGCTGGATTACATCAAGCTTCAAGGACAATCGAAGGCGTAAGTTCATAGTTGGAATTCATCCCCATGGACAGGTGATGATTTCCAAAGGGGGGACTGTAGTGAACTTAATCTGGGTTCAAGACTAAGCCTAAGGTCAAAACTCTTGACCTTAAGAACCTTGTGGGACAGGAACTGTCATTTCATTGATTTGAATCCAGAAATACAGGTTCACCCATCCTGAGACTTTCTTTCTTGAAAATTCAAGTGGAAGAACACTCTCTGTTCTATTATCATTACTATTTTACAAATGTTGATAATCAAAGTGTCTTAGTTCAAACCATTTTAGATGTTGCAGTGAACTAATCAATTTTATTAACTGTGTAATGATTTTTAACTCTCATGCAAAGTTAGAATTCATGTTGAGGTCTGTTACAGATTTTTATGCATTTTCTGATTTCTGCCTTTGAATGAGCAAAGTGTGCGTTCCAGGGTCAGGAGTCGAAGCAGACATGCGTTGGAACAACTGTCCTGTTTATATCCTCTCAGACGCCAACAGGGGGGTTTTGGCACCTGTTTCTGAAACTCGCCAAAACAAAACTCTCTCTGTCTGTGAGAACATTTCTGATCTGTTCCATAACAATTCTTGCTGCATTCTAACCTTTTACGTCACAAAACACACCCCGTCTGGTCGGTTCTGGCCAATGGGAATACTCCCAGATGGACCGAGAAAAGAGCTCTTTAAAATGTCGGTACTTCCTGGTCTAACCAGTTCTGTGACGAGTTCTGTGACAGTGCTGTGAGAGTTCTGTGAGAGTTCGGTGAGGGTTCTACTCGGTTCTGTTGGAGTTCAGTTCTGTTCAGTTCTGTGCGGAGAAGCCCAGTTCTGGGAGCCGGGAAGATCCTGACATGACAACAGAGCTCTTCTGAGTTTCATGGGATTATAACATTTTCCACTGAGGTGAGGGACAGAGGGACAGAATCTCGCCGCTACTCTGGTTGAGTAACAGCATCCTACGGAGACGCTGAATGGGTGCGTTAAACGGAATCTCGCCTGAGACATCTCCAGGTAAAAGAGTCGATTTCACCACCTAAGTGTACTGTAAGGAGAAGCTGAAGAAAGCCCGGAGAGTGCCGTTCTGTCAACACTCCCTCAAACACCATCCTTTACTCTTCTTTAAACTTCTTTCCCATCTTTAAACTCCTCTCTCAAGTAGAAATTCTTCCAGATATTTAGAAATGTCTGTGTAAAGTGCTCATCCACCGCCGTGTGGGTAAAAGATCATAATTGTACAGTTTTCATAAATGTCTGTGGTGAAGCAACGGAAAAATCATGGCCGTATGATTTTTCCTGATTGATTGCTTATGTTGTTATTTTCATAATTTGCCAAATTAATGTAAATGTTTGATGTTAACTTTGATTCTGTAAATAAATGACCGCATTCATTTTGATGGGTCAAAGATAAATGACGTCTCACGTTTGCATTTCATTAAATTCAATGCACGTTTTATTCAGTTCAGAAAAATGAGGAATCCGTGTTAATTGATGAATATATCTGAGCATCTGTTCATCTACATGGGCGTATTCGACACGCATCAGCCGTTGGTTGCCAGGCGGGACCTCAAACAGCTGTGCACCTATGGTGCTTACAAAGTTCATACCATAGACAGCTGTGAGAATCATTTTTAGTTCTGGTATGGTGGGGCGGAGAATACGAACCATGTTGGTGATGGCTTCATCCACAGCGTCTCCTCCTTGGGCCATGTCTGGGAGGTGTTGTTTTGCCAGGCTTGTCAGGTCGCTCAGTGGCCAAGTTCTGAACACCAGTTGTGGTCCGTCAGGTCCACCCACCTCCAGCATCGGCATGGTCGTGGAGTTGTGTTCACCATCTGAAGTCATGGGGGAGCTTATAGAACCGTTGTTGTGCTGTGACTGTTGTAGTCTCTGTATTTCAGCCTCCAGCAGTTTTTCTTTTTCTCTGAAAGCTTTAATCCGCTCCTCTTGCTCTGCAGCTTTGGACCGAGTTATGACTGAAGAACCCTCAGAAAATGATGAAAGCGATGGTGAGGAGTTTGAAGATGTTGATGTTGATGAGACTGAGCTGGTAGCAGGGGATGGTGGTGGTCCAGTTGTAACATCTCTTCCTCCTGCTGCTCCTTGTTCATCCTGTTGCTGAGGGGCAGCTGGCCTTGGTCCAATAAAATCATCGTCTGAAGTGAGGATCCAAGCAGGTTTCAGTCCAGGGCGGGTCTCATGTGCTTCCATCTGTGGTGGGCCATAGGGTGGTGGGTCTTTGAGTTCTGCCAGCGAGGGGTAGATCGAGGTGGAGGGTGCGGTGGGAGGAAGAGGTCCGTGGGTCTCCGGTGCATGTGTGAGAGAGGACAGAGGAAAAAGAGAGGTTTCCAGTTTTTTTTTTTTCTTTGTCTCGTCTTTGTGTCTCTGAGTCTCCTTTTCTCTGCACTGTTTCTGTAAGTCTTCAACTTTTTGAGACATCTGTAATAATCTGGACTCCGTTTCACCCATCATATTTTTAGACTCATTTTTCCACATTTTAAATGCTTCCTCATGTTTGTGCATCGTTAAGTAAACCTTTTGAGGTATTTTCTTCATCTGAAGCATGCTCTGTCTTTGCTGCAATAATTGTTCTTCGAGTTTTTGAATGTCTTCGGTTTCTAAAGATCCATTTTTAGGAAAACCAAATTCGTAATGCCACTGAGAAACGAAACTTAGACAGGAATCTCCGTATAAGCGTTTCATTTTTTCTGCAACCGAACCGTTTGGTATATAATCTAGATTCTTACTTTTTGTCGCTCCCATTTTATCTTTGTTAGTCTCTTTTTCTTTAAGACGAAACTATTTTATTTCCTCAGCCCTCTTTTATCAAGACGAGCCTACCTCGGTTTTCCTAATGAAAACTTACCCTCGGTTCCTACTCTAATATTCAGAACTTACACCTCGGTTATCCTAATGAGAACTTACCTCGGTTCCTACTCTAAATTCAGAACTTACACTCGGCCCTCCTAATGAGAACTTACTTATTTTATGAGAGAGCGATCTTTTTGACGGAGTCGTGTCTGTCGCCCGCTCGCTAGCTTAGCGCTTTTTATTTTTTATTTTTATTTTTTTATTTATTTATTTACCTTATCGTAGATGTCTCTGGTTTCCTGTTTCGAAAATACGGCCGGAGTCGATCCCCCCTCCGGAGAACCAGACGTCCTCCCGCTCCCAAAACGTCCTACTTGGAGGGTCGGAGGTCCGGGTGATCAGCCCCGTCGTGATTCTCCGTCGATCGGACGAACTCCCGGCGTATCCCAGCGCGGTGCCTCCAAACTTTTGTGGGAAAATAATAATTGTTCTAAACTTTAAAAAACTCTTAATAAAAAGAAATCCAGAGACATTTCTCTTTTAGCTCAAAACGGAGCGCGAGGTTTATTCTTTCTGCAGAAAGGAGTTGCTGCCTGCGTGAAGCCAGAGCAAGCACAGCACAGCACACTGGATTCTTAAAGAGACAGTACATATATTTATACATGTTTCGTGCGTCACAATAACATTCTATCATGAAGGGAGGATAACGTTCCTCAGGTTGATACCATACACAAGTTCTTGTTATCAGTACGAGATGATGTTATTCTTCTTGTGGAGCCGTGTTCTGTAACAAGTCTTCTGTCCATGTGACTAGAACATTCTGATAAACATTTGTGGAGCTGGTATTTTTTAATTAGATTTGTAACAAGTCTTTGTTCATGAGCTAGAACATTCTGATAAACATTTGTGGAACTGGTATTTTTTAATTAGATTTGTAACAGTCTTTTGTTCATGTGGCTAGAATCTCTGAAAAAGAAAAACATATTGATACGAAAAGCGTCCTCAGCCGTTTAGATAAAAGTTCTGTATCTTTGCCTCTCTGCAGGTGGTGAAATACAAGGACGTTTGCTGAGCAGAGGACAAAAGTTCACATTTACAAGAGTTTACCAGAGTTCACATACACACCAACTTTGAAAGTCTGCAGAATGAGCATGGATTAAATGATATTTAAACAATACATGTTAGTTTATTAATTTTTTTCACAGTGGCACACTGTGAAAGTTACAAAAAAAATACCTTGGAACATAAACAGCAGCATCCAATGACATCATAATACATTTATGCATGAGGAGGTCAACAAAGGCAGTGAGTTGTCCATGGACACTGACAAAAAGTTCCATAGTTCTGATAAGATGGTACAGTGGCTATCAGGGGCTCAGTTCTAATAAGGCCCACAGATGTCCTTGGGAGAGGTGAGGGAGGAGGGAAGGAGCAGCAGAGCATCATTATTCACAAAACCTGTGGGAGAAATTTGAGATAGCTGGCCTATTCAAATATTCACGTCAGCAAGTTCCAGAAGCTGCAAGTGGCCTGCGATTCTCAGAAATCACGTCCAGCTTACAGCTTAGCTCACAAAGCATCTGAGTCTGGGTGCTCGAAGCACAACACATTCTTTCATGCATAACAGACTGCTTCAAAATAGCCAGATCTGCTGCTGACGTCTTCCAAATTTGTCAATAAGCCAGAAACCCGCCGATTCCAAAAAGCAGAAATCCTGCTATCAGAAATCTAATCATGTATGTGTCTTCTACATCTTCAATGGACAATATGGATAGACACACCATCTTCCACTGGCCCCAGGAATCCATGGTATCTTGAAGCAAATGTCCCTTCAGGGCATGAGGGCTCTCCTTCAACCTGTCTTCTTGTCAAGAAAATTTTATCAGTTGTGTTGAGAGACCAGCTGACCAGATCCATGATTTACAATTCAGAAGATATGCTCTGAAAAAGGTTCACAGGACAAGAGAGCAAAAAGCAGGAGGGAGGCAGGAGTGGGTGAAGTGACCGTCTTCGTCGAGAGCAAGCAGGAAGCAAGAAGTCACATGGGATTTCCAACTATTTTACTGTCTAGAATGACTCCTAAAAATTTAATTTCATATACTCTTTCAATATTTACATAATCTTTTACGAGTTGTACTTAAATGTCAGTTTCTGGATTGCCATATATCATGAATCTAGTTTTATTCAAATACAATTATAATTTGTTGTCATCAAACCATATTTTTACTTTATTTAATTATATTTTAACCACATCCACTAGATTTTTTAAATTATGTCCAGAACAAAGTATGTTAGTATCATCTGCAAACAGAACCCATTTCAGAAGTCCAGATACTTTACAAACATAATTTAAATACATAAACAATTTTGGTCCAAACACTGACACCTGTGGCACACCACAAACGATGTCTAAACATTTTTATTTCTAATCACTCAATTGCACAAACTGTTGCCTATTACTAATGTAGCTCCTTAACCAATTCTATCCCACCCCTCAAATTCCATTCCTTTCCATTTTACTGAGCAGTATATTAGGATTTATACTATCAAAATATTTCTTTAAATTGATAAATAATCCTACATACTTTTGCCCATATATACAACTAGTTATTTCTTCAATTAAGTCTATAAATGCTATAGTTGTTGACTGGTTTTCTCTAAATTCATATTAGCTCTCAAACAACAGTTGATGTTTCTCAATAAAATTATCCATCCTGTCCACATAACATTTTCCAGGATCTTAGACAATTGTGAAAGTAGTGACACTGGTCTATAATTAGTAAACTGTTTATCCCCCAATTTGTACACAAGGATATCCTTTGCAATATTTATTTTATTTGGAAACATACTTGTTTTGAATGACAAATTAAAAATGTAAGTTAATGGTTTTACAACACCTTCAATAACTCCCTTTAGAAGTTTTGTTCTTACATCTGTTAATAATACTTACCTTTTCTTCAACTGCACTCATACAATACGAACATACATTTCTATATATTCTTTCTATCTTGAACTTCCTCCCCCACTTCTGAATGAGTATCAGTAATTTTATCTGCCAATTTTGGTTCCACATGGACAGAAAAGTTGTTAAACTCACTAATCACCTCATTCATGTTATTTATAGTCTTATCAGCATTGATGAAATATTCAGGATAATTATTAGTTCCAGTTCCTTTTCTGATAACATTATTTAGTTTATCCCATATACATGTTCACCTTTTAACCACAGCGAAATAAGTTGCACGAAAACTTGCAAATATTTTTACACTGGATGGCCTTACTGATGCAACCACAGACCACCGAGCTACCACAGCCCTCTGTGTGGAGCAGAGAGCTGCTATCTAGGACGTCTGGGGGAACGGGTGGTGGGCGTTGAGCACCTTACTCAAGGGCCCAGAGTGGGGCAAATGAAGGTGGAGGCAGGTGTAGGTACTTCACCTATCCCACCCACATTTTGATGTTGTCAGTACTGGGATTTGAACTGGCAATCTTCTGATCACAGGCCCATCTTCTCTAACCTCTGTGCCACAACTCCCCTTTGTCTTAAATTGTTAAAATATCAATAATTGTTAAAAAATCATTAGACATTTTTAGCTTTATAATGTCATCACTACTGGCCACAAAAGTCTCCTCCAACAAACCTAAAGTGCCCCACAGGCCACCAGTTGATAATTACAGTTGTAGCAGGTCGTTGCAGCTCTGGACATGTTTAATTTAGTGAATAAAGGTTTAAAAAAAGGCTTTTTTGATCATAAAGGTTGCAGACCCCTGCACCTAAGGGATCCTTCTGTTTTCATTATTTTTGTTACTTTTATTTTTTTTAGCACAATAGCTGTAAAACTGACTGAAACTGTCTCTTTTTTGTGTTTTCTAATGTCATTTGTCCTTTTTTTTTTTTTTACCTAAGTCAAATAACATTTTTGCTTAGTGCTTTTGTTTTTAGACAGAGACAGAAAAAAGAAAAAGAAAAAACGGTAAAATAATTTAAAGCTGAGAAACAGCTTTTTGTGCCTTTAAAAGGATCAATCTGGCATGTGCGCTGACTCCTTCTTCATCAGCCGAAGAACTTCAGGCCTGCCTCAGCTCCACCACAGTATTCCTCCTAGACCAACAGATGATCTCAACTGACCCTTAGTTGACTCCAGGGCCCAAGACACCCCATCCAACGTGCTGACCAGGTACACCTCTGCTCCTGAGAAGACACAACTCATTCCAAGTTGTACCATTAAAGATTAAAGGCATTCCGACTCCTACACCTGGATGGTCAGATCACAATTTGACCTAATTATTAAATTTTAAGCTGATGCAAACTGAAAACATCTTTCCCCAAACCACAATGTTAATAAATAACTTAATAATCTGGCCAGATTAACAATCTTCCATCCAAATTCCAAAAGTAAACCACTTATCATAATAGTTAAGTTAACCTGAGTTCCTGTGCAAGTAGAACTAAAACTGTACAAAAACTTTAAAGGATAAATCCAGCCTCCTGCTCATTGGTAGCTGTGGTAGAGTTCATTGTAACTAACCCAGTTCCACCTCAGAGGATGACTTCTGGTCAGTAAAGGGTGAACAAATTAATCATCACCAATTGATTGGTAAACTGACCTGGTATCCCTATCATTTTTGCAAAAGTTAAATATAGTGAAAGAAAAACAAGCAACACATTTTTTCCTCTCACTTTTTTGTGGGGTCATGAGTTTTTTGCTTTATGAAATTTACTATAAAATTCTTCCTGTGTTGCATGAGATATTTTGCTCACAGACATGCAAAATTTACCATATGAGTTAAAGGGGGGAAAAAAAGGGATCTCATATAACTTGTTAGTGTTCAGAGTACATGTTAGCGAAGACTCTCAGCTACTACCACACCTAATTTTAGGTCAATTCTCAAAAAACTACTGTGACATTTGGCCATTTTGGTGTTTGTTAAGGCTGCTTAGCTGTAACGAATGTCTAGCATGACATTCTTGAAAAGATAATTATTTTATATGCATGGATTACTTTTTGGGAGTTTCATTAAGTCTGTTTCACTGGTTACTGAGATATTTTGCTAATAGGGCAGAAAAACATGATGAAAAACATCAGTGCCTTCAGCAGCAAGTAGTAATAGGCGCATAGAAAGAACTGAATTTAAAGAAGAATGACGTCATGTTTTACATAATTGTTCATTTGTTTAAAATCAAACATAAATTAAAAAAAAGTATATTTTCCTTAAATTAAGCATACTTTGGCTAAAATCAAGTCTTTACTTATTTGGAAGATTTTAGAAAAACACAATCCTCTTAAACTGTATGGTTTTATTCAGCATCTAGTATTGTGTGTTATTTCATCTCTACTTTTAAATGCCCCTCAGAAGTGCATCATTTTAATTATCCACAAGTGTTTATACCAATCCTTCCGGTCTGATCGCCAAAGAAGAGTAAATACGTGACAAATTACAATTACCACAGCGTGGTCATATTGTCGTCAAGAAGCAGTACCGGACCTTCTCCAGTAGATGGCGGGATTCCCTGCTGTCAGTTCCCTGGCGCTGCTCATTCACAGTTTCGTAGAAGAAGAAAACGGAGGGCCTTCAGAATTTGAATGTCGCAGCGTAGATTTGTTATGTTAGTGTTTTTTATATAACTTTGACTAACAGCTCCAACAAAATGGGAATAGA
The DNA here is from genome assembly GCF_014905685.2 of Nematolebias whitei. Taxonomy (NCBI): domain Eukaryota; kingdom Metazoa; phylum Chordata; class Actinopteri; order Cyprinodontiformes; family Rivulidae; genus Nematolebias; species Nematolebias whitei. Next base: position 23,631,746 of record NC_056503.1, on the reverse strand, counting down.
AGACGAAGCGGACCGCACTCTCTTCATTAGAAACATAGACACAAGGGTGACGGAGGAGCTGCTGTTCGAGCTGTTTTTACAGGTGCTGTTCAAACGGAAACTGATGTTAGCCACAGGCTAATGCTAACGCTTAAAAACTGTTTTCAGGGGCTGTTGTTACGTGTGCTGTTCAAATGGGAGCTAATGTTAAGTACAGGCTAATGCAAACGCTTAAAAACGTCAGGAGCTGTTGTTTGAACTGTTTTTGCGGATGCTGTTCAAACGGAGGCTAGCTAATGTTAGCCACGGGCTAATGCTAATGCTAAACTGTTTCTGCTAAACTAGTTTTGGTTTTTTTTAAAAGCCGGAAGTGGCTGTGACTGATGTTTTCTTGATTTAAACTGTCTTCTAACATTTGTAGGAAACATGCCGCCGAGCGTGAAGCTGACCAGATGTTACTCCAGTGATTTGTAAAACGATTGATTTGTTTGCAGGCAGGACCTCTCGTCAGAACCAAAATCCCCAAAGACACTGAGGGGAAGCAGAAAAGTTTCGGATTTGCAGTTTATAAACACGAAGTGTCGGTGCCTTATGCCATGCAGCTGCTGAATGGGACTTGTCTATTTGGGAGAAACCTCCAGGTGCAGTTCAGAACAGGTGAGCATCAAGATGTAAAATAAATAATAAACAAGAATTGTTCATCTCACAAGGTTGACCCGTTTAACCCATCCAGAGGACCTGACTCAGCCTTCTTAGATTTATCTGGATTATTGAGCTTTCATCAGGACACAAGATCAGTTGTTCACACTGAGGAAACTTGTTGACTTTATACTGCCTGTAAATAATTATTTCTTATATTCTAATGTTGAATAAGAGGCAATGTGTGTTAGAACACAGAATCATTTAACAACGCATTACTCATAGGTCTTCAAATGTACATGTGGTTTAAAAAATGCACTCATTCAACATTAAAGAATAATAAGTGTTTGTTAAAAATACATCTAACATGTAGTTATGTAAATTGATAGATGAGGTCTGCTTGATAAACTGTGGCTTAGATGTCCATATCCCTGTTATAATTTTCTGAATCAAAACATCTTTACCTTGGCTTTGTGTTTCTACTTAAATTATATTTTCAGTATCATGCTGCCACACGTTGCTGCAGAGGTCAGCAAATAAAAGTATATTACTATTACTGGCTTCCTCACTTAACAGAGTTAGCCACTATAAACAATCAAATGAAAGATGTCTCAGTAATTTAGTCAAAAGGTAAAATCCTGGCAATGTTGTGGCAAAGATGATTTAAACAACGTCAAAATGTTGTGATAGTGTCACAAGAAAGGCAGAAAAATAAATGAAAGATAAAACAATTACACGTGACATCAGGATTCATACTAAATTAATACTCTTCTTTATGAATAATAACTTTTAGAGACACTTGTGCTATCACTTTGCAGTATGGGAGGACTGGGTGTGGTGATTTACATCCTCATTAAACATTTGTAGTGACATGTGACCTGCACAACCTGCTTTGTTTTGTTACTTATCTTAAACTGTGCATCTCCAGCTTTCTGTAGCTGCTTCTTTTGGGAAAACGGCCATGTTCAAAGTGGAACTTAAAATGTTGCGGATAAATCGTATATTTATAACTACATTTAAAAGACATTTCTAGTTAAATGTAACCTTGTATTTTTAATTAAATTCAAAAATACTTTATTAATCCCAAAGGGAAATTATTTTTTGTTGTAACTCGTTATCCTCGTTTCATTAAGAGATGTTATAGATGCTGATGGCTGTAGACAGGAAGGACCTCTTGTAAAGGTCCATCCCACAATGGATCCTAAGAAACTGGCTGCAGGCAGTGCTTACTTTTAGACTTGGTGTAAAAAAGGAAAAATGCAATAAAACATTACTATCCTAACATAAGCGTTAAGTACTTCTTTTGAACAATAATTTTTTGGATGTGTATTTTAGAAGACACATTTTTTGTTTGAGGGAATAAGGCACATAACAAACATTAACAAACTCCTTGTTTTACTCCATCATAGGTAGCAGTCATAGCAGCAGTCCAGGAAACTCACAGAATTCAAGCCCTCCAAATAACCCCAACCCCCACGGTCACAGGTGAGAGGAGCTCAGAAACACACAGGAGCCTTTACAAGCATCAATGGAGTTACAGAAGAGCGTAGTGTTTAGACCTCTCCAGCATCAACCATACACTCACTTTGATTTGTTTAGTGAAGGATCATATTTATGTAGTCCAGGGGTGTCAAACTCACTTACAAAAGGGGGCCAAAATTTAAAACTTGGTTCAAACTAAGAGCCATTTTCAGAAATTGCATTAACTCAAGTCAGAAACCCAACGTCTTCTCTTGGTCACATGTTCCTCAACAAGAGTTTGATTGGTCTCATTTGACGTTCCCTGTTGTGCTTTCCACATCATAATCAAAGATTACTGGGGAAAAAACTCGAGTGATAAAAGCATTTTATGCTTAATACATCATCTTTGGGGGCCAGAGAAAATGTTAAGGAGGGCCACATTTGGCCCCTGGGCCTTGAGTTTGGCGTACACTGCCTGGCTAAAAAAACAGTTTATAAAATATATATAAAACCACGCTTTCCACAGAACAACTGTGTCAACTCTTGAAACTGTGCCTGCAGTCAACCTACTTTACACATGGGGAGCAATATTATAGGCAGAAACATGGGTGTGCTATGGGGTCTCCAGTTTCTCTTATTGTTGCCAACCTGTACATGGAAGAGGTAGAAAAGAGAGCCTTGACGTCCTTTTCAGGGACACCACCAAGTCATTGGTTCAGGTATGTTGACGACACCTGGGTTAAAATTAAATCTCAGGAAGTCCAACATTTTACTGACCACATCAACTCTGTGGATAAATACATCAAGTTCACACAAGATGATGTAAAAAATGGCAGGTTGGCTTTCTTAAGACTGTGAGGTCTCAGTCTCTGATAGAGGACATTTGCAAACTGAGGTGTACCGCAAACCCACCCACACAGACCAGTATTTGCAGTTTGACTCCCATCACCCTTTGGAGCACAAGTTAGGAGTCATCAGGACTCTGTACCACAGAGCAGACAGCATCCCCACAGCAATGTGGATATCTTAACTGGGCCTTCCTGAAAGCAGAGAAGAAACCCAAACAGGACTCCAGTCAGCCATCAGATGAAAAGGAGGAACCCAGACCAGTGGTCATTCCATATGTTGAGGGAGTATCAGAGAAACTGAGACGTTTATTTTCTAAACATAACGTCCCAGTGGCTTTTAAACCCCAAAATACATTACGGCAAAGACTGGTTCATCCCAAAGATCCAGTCCCCCGGCACAAACAGAGTAATGTTGTGTATGCTGTTCAGTGTCAGGAGGGCTGTGATCAGTCTTACATCGGGGAAACTAAACAGCCACTGGCCAAAAGGATGGCCCAGCACAGAAGATCAACATCATCAGGCCAGGACTCTGCGGTCTACACTCATCTCCAGGCCAGCGGTCACTCTTTCAGGGATGAAGATGTTCACATCCTGGACAGAGAGGAACGATGGTTTGAGAGAGGAGTAAAGGAGGCCATCTTTGTGAAAAGAAATCGTCCATCATTAAACAGGGGTGGAGGCCTCCGGGTTCAACTGTCCCCCTCTTACAATGCTGTGATTGCTAGTATCACTCAGCCCTCTGTGAATAGTAAACAGCCATCAGGGTGCTAATGATCCATTGTTAGGATGATGGTCCTTCTTGAGCATGTGATCAGCTGGTTCTGGTTGTCAGCAGCAAAACTGGTTGATCCACTAAGAGAAGGTGCTATTTAAGAGACTGAGCTGAATACAGCACCTCAGACTGAAGAAGTCTTTCGGGTGAAAGACGAAACGTTTCTACATTTTTTTTGCTTTGTTTTTTTTGTTTTTTTGAATGTCCTGAGGACCAGATTGAAATATTTTGGACTAGTTAGTTAGTTTAGCTATAGTACAAAACAGAAACCTGGGGTTATTTTATTCCCATCTATTAATTAAAGATGAATAATATACAGTAGAGTTGTGAATCTCTGTGTCTAGCGTTTCGATTCTGATTTTTGGTGTCAAGATTCGATTCAAAAATCGATCCCCCCCCCATTCTGAAACGATTTTCGATTCAGAAATGATTTTTCTACTGAAATGGTCATGAATTTTGTTTCAATTATGTAACTGACAAGCTGAAAAGATTAAACAGCTATGTAAACAAATAGAACATTTGATTAAAACAATAATTTTAGGTTCTTTACTGTATCAAATCTTTTTGCATCATTTTATATTTATACCAAAAATAGGAAAAAATATAGGAGTGCATAAAATTCTGTCATTTAAATTACCAGTATTGGCTTAGTTGGCTGATTTGTTCTAAATAAATAACAATAAAAATCTAGGAACAAATAATTCATCCATTCCTCATCTTTATCCACTTCTTCCTTTACGGGACACGGGGGTCACTGGTGCCCATGTCCAGTCATCACTGTGCGAGAGGCGGGGGACGCCTGGACAGGTCTCCAGTCCATCACAGACAAATAATTCAAAATATATAAATACAAAAGTAAACAGACTTCAGCCTACCTTAGTATATTAGTATATTAACCTTAAGCTCAAAATAAAATACAGACTTCAAAGTTATTTTTTAACTTTTGCTCTAACATTTGTTATATTTTCAAAACTTAACCTAATATGAAATATACAGACTTCAGTCTTAACCATATTGATTCATATTTAGTACATCTCTAATAAAATTTCAAAATCTATGCAAAACCTCTTCTGAACTGTAATTTATAAACCATAAACTGTATCATTTAGAACGGGCTCCAGGCGTTGTCTCATCTGTCCTCTTCAACCTGTTAAAAGACAAATTACATTAAGTTTGTTTTATAACTTGTCCATAAGTTTAAGTATAATATGAGAAAAATAGTTACCTTTGAGCTTCAGCTGCATCAGAGCTTCTCCCATTTTGTTGTTTCATGGTGAAGTTGTGGAGCTGCTTTATCGCAATAAATAAATAAATAAAAAGCTACATGAAGGAATTGCGTACGTTGGATCCAGCGTATTAAAAATAAACCTAAACCCCTCACCTTCCACTGAGCTGTTTGCTCGTAAATCCTTTGTGATACAGCAGAAGATGAAGATCTTCGCAGTCTTTGGGGAAGCCTGGAAGTTTGTTGTAGAGTTCACTGGTTGGCTGCTTTGCTTTCATCTTCCGCACATTTTGTCGTATTTCCAAAATACTGTACCGCAATTTTATTTTACACTTCTTGTAAATCGTGCTCTTGTTAAGCTCTGTCTTCCCAGTAACATTGTAGGATCTGCAATGATTTTTAAAAACGAAGGAGCGGCTTGAATCGTGCTGTCTCCCTCCTCAATGCCAGCTGGCTCCATTCAGATAAAGGGAGCTGCGAGCTGGCTAACTAGCATGCTGTATGGTGGCCTACATGGCCCAATTGTACGGCGGCCGAGCGGGGAGTAAGGGCAGAAAAAATATAAAACTTAAACGCATTTTTAAATCGATTTATGGGCCTTTAGAATCGATTCAGAATCACCAGGAATAAGAATCTAGATTCTTTAAAAAATCTATTTTTTTCTGCACCCCTAATATACAGTTCTAGCTTTACGGAGCGCTTTCTTGTAGCAGGCTAGCTCTCTAAGTTAAGTACAATTCTTCCATGTTAGTGTAGCACCATTTTCTTTCCAGCTTGCCTGTTTCAAAAGTATGTAACTTGAAATTGAACTAAGGAGCCAGCTTCTTCTGATTACTTTCTTTTTCAGTGGAACAGTTTTATCAAGTGAAGTTTGCAATGAAATTGTAAAATTATCAACAAGATAATTTAATTCACAGCTCCCTGTTGCAATACTTTGCAAGACAAAGGAAAACAACAATGGACGGGATTCTTTAAATTCAGTTACAGCTTTCTCTGATAAACAGCTGCAATAATGAAATTTACTCTCAGTGGTTGTGTAGTAAGTTAATGTCAACTCGACGGTTATTAAAAAAATGGTCCAACAGAATAGGATTTTGAGAATGTATTACTAAGTACTTACTCTGTGCCATAAGTCAGAACCAGATCAAGGGTATGATGATGAGAATGATTTGTTATGTGGACATTTTGGGTAAAACCAACAGACTATTAAATTATTAAAGTCTATGCTTAAGCTATCACTTTCAACATCTACATTAATATTGAATTCACCCATTATTCTGACTTCATCAGTATTTAATAATAAGTCACATAAGAAATCTGAGAATTCAGACAAAAACTGAGAATAAGGGCCTGGTGGACAAGTAAAAGTGGCTTTTCTGATTTCCATTGTGGATGAGAAAGACTTAAGAGACAGTTACTCAAAAGAATTTTAACTAATAATTAATTGGTTTAGCATTAATCAGTAATCCTGACTGAAAGATAGCAGCTACTCCTCCACCTTGACCTGTTGTTCTAGGAACATAAACATTTCAATAATTAGGTGGAGCAGATTCATTTATTTTAACTAAATCCTCCTTTTGTATCCAGGTTTCTGTCAACAGAATAAATCAATATGATGATCAGTTATCAGTTCATTAACAGGAAGGAGCTCTGATGGTCAATAATCCACTTTTTTTTAATCTTTTACTGGTTAAGTAACTATGTTTATTTTAATAAGATTCCTTTGATTTGTTTTTCTAGAGTTGATTTAAAATATATGACTTTAGGTGGTGGCACTGTTTCAGTAGGGGTGTGGGTGGGTAACAGAGGAGAAGCAACAGAGAGGTGTGTAAGACTACAACTCTGCTTCCTGGACTAGACCCTGGGTTGTCAATGCAGTGTTTCCCCTGCCATTCAAATAACTAAACAAATAAAATTAAGCTTAAGATCTGTTGAGCATAAATGTAACATACAACAAATATACGTTTCCTTTAAATGAGCTATAACTTCCAGAACTTGTAGCAAGGTGACCAGCTGACCCTGAAGCTTGTTGGTGTTTCAGCTTCCTCTGTTCCTGCAGGAATGATTCATTTCTCTGATGCTCTGTCTTTCATCACCTGACTCTGTTCTTGGTCCATGGACTGTTGATCTCAAGAGACAGACCTGCGCGTGTTTGTACCGGCAGTTTAGAGCGGGGGAGACCTGCTCCGGCAGCCCAGAGCGGGGTGTGGGGGGAAGGGAGAGACAGTTGAGCTGTCTGTACCTGTAGTTTAGCGCTGGATGGAGTGACAGCCGAGCCGCGCGTTGTTTGTTTTTAGCTTTTTAGCTAGCTAGTATTGCGTGCAACTAATTAGCATTTTGCCAGTACCGACAGGTGGAGGGGGGGTGTGCGCGGTTCGTTTTGGTCGCTCGGCGCGCTCGGTTCTGTTAAGTGGGCGGGGCGCTTGACGTATTACGTCATGAAATTAACATATCATATAATTTTTTTGCCCGGACAATCGTTTTTTTACCAGTATTATCGTGAACAATATGATATGGCCCAGCCCTAGTTACAAGGTCAAAATGCACCTTCAATTTTTCAATATTAGTTTATTGAAAAACATAGTTGAACAATATCCTAGAAACAATACAAACTTGTTTTAACTGGCCATGAGGTGATGCTTGTCATTAAAACTAAAAAAAATATGTAAAATCAGTTTCTCACGCAAGTATCGGCTGATTTCCCAAAATTAAGGAAATCGAGGCTGATAAATCAGCCGGTGCACCCTTAATAATAATGCTGTTTATTAGTCTAGTATTAAAATAATGAACAAACATAATGCAACATTCTTAGACATTTCTGTTCCAATACTATAACAGGTGTAAGGGTAAAATAATGGGTTTCTGGGCATCGTTTATTTAGCGTATGCTGTGTGGTGGTTCATCATTCCAGTGTATTTGTAGTTTAATTGTAGTTTATTTGTCCTGATGCATGCTCAATAATCCAGGTAGAAAAATCTAAAAAAAAAAAGTTGTCATGTTCTCTGGATGTTCAAAAAACAAAAAAAAAGTGTAGAAACGTTTCGCCTTTCATCTTCTAGTTTATTTGGTTTAGTTTTATTTTAGTCTTAGTTTAATATCTGTCAGAAACTGTCACCATTATTGTCAAATAATACACATTTAAAACATGTTCAGATCAGAGTTAGGACAGCTACTGTAAAAAAAGAAGAATAAATAAATGTTTTTTGTAAACAAGTTCTTGGTCTCATCAGCTTGTTAGGCTTCACGTTTCATCCACAGTTGGAATTTGATTTCTTTAGAAGCAGAGATACTTTAAATACAAAGACACATGTTGATTTGAGGATGCTTTGACTTCTTTCATATCAGAGTCAAGAGTTTCTTTATTGTCATTCGCACCTCATGTGGTACATGTGGTGGAGCGAAATTATGTGGTTTTATGTGGTTATATGGTTTTTAACTGAGGTTCTTTGACCCCTACAGGACCCCAATCCACTTCAGTTCTCCTCCGAACAACCCTCCACAGCCAATGCAGAGGTCCTTCTCGTCTCCTGATAGCCTGCAGAAGAACGTCATGGTAACGTCGTTTCTTTAACAGTCACAGCATTATGACAGAACATTACCGTTGCTTTGTTGTTTAAATAAAGAAAAACAAATGTGCAAATTATGCAAACAGACGGACAGACATCCAGCAGCTTGAACTTGGGGACTGTTGATGTATTTGTTCCATCTGCAGATGAGTAACATGATGTGGCAGCTTCAAGTGCAGCAGTTGGAGCAGTTGAATGACGCCTTTTCCAAACCTCTGCAGCGGCAGTTTTCTGCGGGACATTCTGGTCGAGGTCACTCCAGCCATCATCGATATCATCCGTCCCAGATGAACAGAGGCCAGCGCTACGGAGACGAGCAAGGCTGTCCTCGTCAGCAGCACGGCCGCGGGCCAGACGACTACCACCAAAACGACAGGCGCGGCAACCGTCACCATGACAACAAAGGTGGAAACGGAAATTATGACGACAGGGGAAACAACCGTGGTCACCGGGAGTGGAGACGATACTGAGTTCTGTAGGAGCTCGCGTCTTTTTCTCAACTATTTTCTGAGAACTGTTGACCAAGTCATTGTGTACACTCAGGTCATTTATACATGATCTTGTCAATAAGAGGATTTAGTAATTTGTGACTTTTTTTAAAAAAAAAAGGTTTTTAAATTTCAGTACTTTCTTTCTTGTAACTTTGTCAAAACAGATGTTGCAAATGTGTAAAGGTTGTTGTTGGAGCAAAAACATTAGTGAGACCTGTTAGTAAGTTTTGGACGACAGAAAAAAAAAAAAAAAAAGACCAGTTTTCTATGTTATGCAAACAGTAAAATGGTGCTCCCTAACTCTTTTAAAGTTTTCAGGTACTTTGTAAAACAAACAAACAAAAAAAAAGAACAGTATGTTTCACCAGCAACACTGAAATTCAACTGGGCAGCAACTTTTTTTAATTTTTACATGTTACCATGCTCTTACCACAGATAGGCTTTATTTTATTTGATGTTTTTTTTAGTTTTTAACCTCGGGTCTGTAACATGCTGTTTTAAAGTGAACATTATTATAAAGCTCCGTTTTGTTTGATGTCCGTGTTGTCGTCTTATTGTCACTCGTTTGATTCCAGCTGCACTTGTTTGGGACTTGAGAGGTTCTTGATGCAGTAATGCCTGCCCGCTCCTGTAAATGGACCCATGTAATGTATCAGCTTGTGGAGCAGGTCCTGTAATAATCTACAGGTGGCGCCATACAACACCCATTTATTGAATCAATTAGGATGGTAAATATAACTGAGCCTCATGATCAGCTCCTGTCTTTGACCTTTCTCTCTCCGTTCTTTTCTCATGACAACATGCGATTATGTCCGGGTTTCTTTGTTGGCCCGGCCCGGGCTCCTCACAACACCTAACGAATGGCACAGGTTTTAGAATAAGAAGTTGGCTCCAGGCCCACTCCACAATTAGCAGCACTTTGAAACAGAAGGGAGGTGTCCAGCCTCGGTCTTCAGAACAAAGTGATCATCAGATCTCATGTATGATGAGTGGAGGTCATGAGCTGCTCCTCCTGGCAGCAGTGATACTTTCATCCTGAACTAAGTCTCCCGGTGGCTAAAACTAGCTGCAGCCTTTGAACCGAGCTCTGGTTCTTGCCTGAATAATCTGCCCAGTGTCCGGTTCTAACTGGGACCATTGTCAGTTCTGGGTCAGTGTATGAGGAAGGTCCTCGTAGCTCCTGGCCGGAGCAGATCTCTGGTGTCTCGTCTAATTGGTTGATCTGCCTGGCGTCTCCAGCCTGGAGCTGCTGGATTAGAGGGGCCATTCTGGGGCCACTCGGTAGCTGCTCCTGTGTGGACTTGTATAGAAAAGCTCATCTCCTGAAATGATTCAACAGCCAATAACACCCCCTCCCCACAGCCCTGCAGAGCAGACCAAGACAGCAGCCTGACGCTCAATAGTCTGCTGCCTACATGGTGCCTTGGAAAAATTAACACGCCTATTAATAATGTGGTCAGAATATGCACAATTTATTTTAATTGTCCATGTTTATCCGCTTCTTTTTGCGTCGCGGGGGGTCACTGGTGCCTATATCCAGCAGTCACTGTGCAAGAGGTGGGACACCCTGGGCAGGCCTGCAGTCCATCACAGGGACACACAGAGACAAATGAAACAAGCATTCACTCTCACTCACACCTAGGGACAATTTAGAGTTACCAATCAGCCTGACATGAATGTTGGAACATGCACACTCCACCCAGAGAGATCCCCGTCCGGGATTCCATCACCACCCTGCTGAGTTATAGGCCCATAGTTGTGCGAGTTGGAATATTAGGTTTCTGCTTTTACATTATTTTGCAGCATACGTTCTAATTAAAAAAAAAAAAAAAATCTTCACATTATGGGTAATATAGCAATATTCAGCTGCACAATAAACTTTAAATATTAAACTTAATATTTTCAATTTTTTTTATATATATATATACATGCATATATAAATACATATGTATAAATACACACACATATATATATATATATATATATATATATATATATATATATATATATATATATATATATATATATATATATATATATAGTTTTAAACTATTTCACCATATTCTTTATTATGATATATAATAACTTGTTCATAAAACCGGAAGTGTTAAAGTGATCAGTCAGGTGCACATCTTTTCAAATTAAAGCTGATATGTGTTTTAGTGAAGAAGTGCAACAAAGTGCACGTGTGGTGATGTTTGTGTTGCTCCTGTTCAGTCCTACACATCTGAGGAAGATTTCCTTAAACAAACAAATATAAATATAGATATAAATATAGATATAGATATAGATATAGGGGAGTCGGTGGTCAATGTACAGCAGGTCGCGCGCGTGCAGCTGTTTGATGACAATACACTCATCTTCATGCTAATAATAACTGACAAGTTGCGAAGTAACTATTAACTTTTTATTACTTAAAAAAATATATTTAAAAAAAATAGTGTTCTTCGCGGCCTGCGTGTACATTTAAAGCTTTACTTTCGGAGATAAGTTGTAAAATAAAAACGAAAACCTCAAACAAACAACAACAAACAAACAGGTCGAAACATCTAATAAAAGTAAAACAATTAAAATAAACACAGAGAAGCGCCACGGAGTTTATGTCGTGTTAAAAAACAAACGAGCATAAATCTTTTAGTTATAATGTCGACTGTTAATATTCAGGATGGAAAAGTGACATAAACTGCGATTTAATGAATAGATGTGCGCGCGCGCGCGCGCGTGCGGACCTGCAGCGGTGCGGGGGGGTGGGGAGGGACAACACGCTGTGTCTCCAGCATAAAACAAGTCTCACACTGAGCCCGCTCCACCTGCAGCTTCTCCTCCCGCGCCTCCTGCAGCTTCTCCTCCACGTGCAGCGAGCCTTATTTTTCAGTCGGCCGGCGGTGCGCGTGCGGCGCGGAGCGGACAGGGGGGGCAGGCAGCATGCAGTGCGAGGCCGAGCTGAGGCTCTCCTCCCCCGGGCAGCTGCAGGCTGCCAGGCGGCGCTACAAGACCTTCATGATCGATGAGATCCTGTCCAGAGAGACGGTAGATTACTTCGAGAAGCTCTCCCTCTACTCCTCCGTGTGTCCTTCTCTCATCGTGCGACCCAAACCGCTCCACTCGTGCCCGGGTAAGACTTTTAATCACATTCAACACGGACACGCGCTCCGCTCAGAGCAGTCTGATAAATGCAAGTTTATTAGTTTATTATTATGAATCGTTCCAAACTGATTCATTTGTACTAAATCGTTTTTTTTTTTTTGTTTTTTTTTGTTTTTTAATAAAGGTCAGTTTGAATATGTGTTTACTTGTGTTGTGAAAAAAAAAAGTTAGTTTATTTTAAGATCATCCTTTAAAATTTATTATCTTCACATGCAAATTAGAATATTTAGAAGTTATATGAGCATTTGCTGAATTTATTATTGTAGCTGCTGTTTTATAGTTATTATAGCCATTTGCTAAATGTATTATTACACATTTGGATGTCGATTTTTTTTATTTTAAGGATATAAATGTTAAATATTATTGTGTGTGCCTCGGTCCCTGCCTCCTCCTGGAGCCAACTGAGCTTTCAGAGCTGAATAAACCCACGAGTTGGGCCTGGACTCATGGGTCAGGGATGCAGACGAGCACAAGACAAATGAGTGCAGTGATAAGTGGTGTGTGCTTTAAAGTCAGCTAAGAGGCAGGAGGACAGATGAGGAGATTAAAAACAATCTGGAGATCCATTTCAACCCGTCTGTCTGATGAATGTGAGCCGGGTGCTGCAGCCAGCAGCCGCCCCCCCTCTGCAAAGAGTGCTAGCTCTGCTGCTGGACGTGTGCACGTGGAAGAACAGTAGTTGTTACACACCTGGATGGAGTCTCCATGACCTGAAGCAGATGTTAGGAGACGTTCAGGTCACAGGTCACTGAAACTGGAGGAAAAATATTAACAGCTGCACTCAGTTTATATAAGATGAGATAGAACTTTATATTTCGTTACATTTGACTTCACTTGATGCCTTGTAAAATTGTATTTGTTCACCTGTTTCAGATAGACGGGTAAATATTTATGAGTTTATACAAATGGCCTGAGTCCTTTGTAAAATCGAATCTATAAATGTGAGTCCTCTCGCTGCACCCCCAGGAGAACGGCTCTAAAGTTTTCAAATCAAAGCCTCTGCCGTTCGATCGGACAGCGGACTGGAGAAGATTCCCTCATCCTTCTCATATAGATCAGTTGGTGTACGGCCGTTGTGTTTGGGCTTCACCCCACCCCTCTTTTCAGATGGGTAACCCATCGTGCATATCAGAACACCCTGCACACGGTTTATATGGAGTTACGGGGGGTGAGACACTGACTATTTGCCAACATCAATAACTTGATAGAGAACGCCTGCAGCATTTGTACCAAACAGCGAAAGGCCTCTGCATGACCCCCCCAAGCAAACTTGTGCAGCATGGCGGTGCTCTGACGCCCTGCTCGCAGCGCAGGAAACACAGTGATGCTGCAACCAATACAGCCTCATTTTGTTTATCACGTGCAAACCCAGCTAAATGTCTTTAACTGATTCTTCCACGCGCAGCCGAGTTTCTGCTCTTCCCTCAATGAGACGCGACCAAAACCCAAAACTCCAGACCTTTCATGAAACGGATGTGATTAGTGTCAGAGACAACGAGGCCTGACCCGGGGATGAACGGCTTTAGTGTTTCGTTCAGCGGCCCGTCTCTCAGCAGCACCCGGGCCACAGCTCTTAGTGGTGTTTTCTGGAAGAGGTGAGAGAGATTAAGATCAGCTCGGGCGTAATCTCACCTGACAGCCTAACGACAAATGTAGCTAAAGAGCAGGGCGTCCAGCGCTGGTGGAGGGCTGACACACAAACAACGCGAGTTAAGGAGTTTTCACCTCATCTTACAGATTAAAAATCAACAAAACAAACAAATGAACACCCGTTAAGCGTAAAGTTAGGTCTGTGTCGACGCACATGCAAAGACCAAAGGTGCACACGACACGGCGCCCATCATCCTCTGAGAGCCGGTCAGACCCCGTCTCTTAACCAGATGTTGGAGTTTCTGCTGCAGATGTGTGGACCCAACAGGACAACCGAGACGGGACGGTCCGCTGTAAAACAACAAGCACTCGCTTCACGTTGCAGCGCATCAACAAACAGTTGGAGGCGTGTGATGATGGAGAGCAGGTGTAAACATGTGCTGCAGCAGAACAAACAGCTGCTCTCCATCTATTACTGGCAGCCAGGTCTTCTGTAATGGTTACTGGAGGCACTCGCTCCAGTTCCTACATTCCTGCTGTGATTATCAAGAGGATCCATGTACGTTTGCCGGCGGGGGGGTCGGAGTTGTGTTCCTCCAGCTACTCAAACAGTTTATTTGTAGCCTATTGACAGGACACTGGTACTTGTCAACAACATGTCAGGGAGCTGGCTTCGCTGTCAGTGGAAAGTCACCACGAGGGCTGACATTTCCCTCTTTGCTCTCCCGTGTCCCTTCTTTCTCCCTGCACATTCCCTCTGGGGGTGGGGGGGGGGGGTGTCCAGAGACCCTCCTGCCTCCCCTCAAAGTTCTTCTGATAGGACAGTTCCTGCAAGTAGTGAGGACTAACCGCCTCACGGAAAAGGTTAATGATGTGCAGTCCATCACATTCAGCCCAAAATGAAACTGGACAATTCTTTGATTTGATTCAGACAGAAGGACTAACAATGCAAACAGGACAAGAGGACAGGAGGACAAGAGGACAGGAAGCAACAAGGAGGGAAAAGGAGCTTCTTGTTTGGACTTGTTGCAAAGCAGCAATCTAACATGGGGGGAGGGAGGTATTAGCAATGACCTCAGTGCCTTAAAATGATGTCATGATGAGCTGCAGGCAGTATGTGTGTGTGTGTGTGTGCGTGTGTGTGTGCGTGTGTGTGTGCGTGTGTGTGTGTGCGTGTGTGCGTGTGTGTGTGCAGCTGATCTGATATTTGTGCACATTTTATTTGAACTCTTTGTTTCACCTTTAGCTGTCGCAGCTCATTTTAAGGAAAAACACTTGTTTGTTCAAACTGTTGGACGTGAGGATCTGTGGAACACTTAGTTATTATCTGAATAAAAAAATAAAAAAATAAAAATAAACTCTCCATTTGGAGAAATTCAGCAGATTTCTGAGCGGACCGAGGAGCTAACAGCTGCTCCAAGCAGGACTGGGACCAGAGGAGATTGTTGCCGGCTTAAACGTTGTACGTTAAACAAATGTTATCACAGTTTGTTCGCAGCCGGCTCCCAGTTTAATCTTTTATCATTCCCTCATTCATGAAGATCTGCTGTGGTTTCTGGCAAATTACAGTTTTTTAATTGATGTTAGGAAGATTTTTCTGGCAGATATTGTGACTGGTTGACCCACAGTGTCCTCTCTGATAACCTCCAGACCTCCGCTCCTCGAGCTTTGGCTCCAAGTGCTACTTTTTATTGATTCTTGCGTCTGCAGCTTCGGTTAAAGAGCCGATGTGTTCGTGTTCATCTGTGTGGTGCTTTGTGCCGAGCTGAGGAGAACCTGAGGGACCAGAAAACATGGCAACCAAAAAAAACAAAAAAAAGGGTTTTATTGATAGATATTTGACCATAGATTACACTGCGTGTGTGTGTCTTTGTTCAATTTATACATTGTGAGGACCAACTGCTCCTTATGAGGTCCAAAGCCTGGGCCCCATAAGAAGAAGTGCTGTTGGTGGGTTAGGGTCAGATTTAGGATTAGGTATGTACTGGTAATGGTTAGGGTTAGGGTTAGGTATGTACTGGTAATGGTAATGGTTAGGGTTGGGCTATGGAAATGAATGAAAAATGAATGGAAGTCAATGCAAAGTCCTTGTAAAGATAGAACGACAAACGTGTGTGTTTGTGTGTGTGT
Organism: Nematolebias whitei; assembly: GCF_014905685.2. Taxonomy (NCBI): domain Eukaryota; kingdom Metazoa; phylum Chordata; class Actinopteri; order Cyprinodontiformes; family Rivulidae; genus Nematolebias; species Nematolebias whitei. Next base: position 23,615,898 of record NC_056503.1, on the reverse strand, counting down.
TCTGTTTAACAGCCATTGAACAATCATCTTTCATGTCAAAGGTTTAGGGGATCAGAGTAAAACACAGCGTGCGTCATGCAGGTCACTGTCTTGTACATGGAGGGGGTCAGAGCCAAAACACTTTTCTCAGCAGCTCAGTTCAAACTACCTCCCCCCTTCATTACACCCCCCCGTCCATTAACACAAGCGGTGGGTAAAGGTACAGCCGAGGTGAACTCAGTTTAGTCACACAGAGGGTTAATTTATGAAACGCCTTGTTGTTTGTTTTTTCCAGGCTCGTCATCCCTGCGGGCCTACCCCCTCCTCTCAGTCATCACAAGGCAGCCCCACCTGCCGCAGCCGTCCTCCCCGCTCCAGGTCCACTCGCACCTGCCCCTGATCTCCCCGCAGCCCCTGCGAGGCTCCGAGGCCTCGCCCAGCCAGACTCCGCTCAGCATCAGCAGCGAGTCGGAGACGGAGCGCAGCACGCCGCGCCTGAAGAAGCCGCGACGCAGCCGCACCATCTTCACCGAGCTGCAGCTCATGGGCCTGGAGAAGAAGTTCCAGAAGCAGAAGTACCTGTCCACGCCTGACAGGTGAGTCACTCCAAACTCTCGTCAGTTCAGGAGGTCAACGAGCAGCAGAGGAAATAATGACGTTGAAAGGACATCTATCAAAGATGGACTAATTAACACACCAAACACAGACGTTTAAAAGCAAAACGATCAGATAAGATTTTGTGGCCACAGGAAAAAAAATAAAAAATCCACCAACTCCAACCAAAAATAATTTGGAGTAATAAACATTAATGAAATAATCTGGATGTAGCAGCTACCAGAGCGCTGAAAGTGTTAATCAAAGGGAACATTTTAACAACCTGTGTTATAACTGGCAAAGAGCACATGACACACACACAGGCTCAAGGACATCCACTACGATGTGAACTCCTGTATCGAGGAGGGGTGGGGGGTTAACCCAACATCATCATTTCTGGTTCATTTTTAATCTCTCCCGTGGGGATGTGTCATTTAGTGTGAAGCCATGAAACCAGAACATTACCTCAGCTCTTCTAGTTCAGACAGGACGAACGTTTTCTTCAAACAGCTGAAAGGCTCCAACAAAAAAAAAAAAAAAAAACGCTTCCTTCTTCAGGAAAACAGGGATGGGGGCCAACGCAAGCAAACATGAATGTCAAACACTGATTTACTGCCAATCATTTCCCTCAGCTGCAGGTGGACAGAAAGGGACAATGTACAATAAGATGATGTCACCTGAATCTTTATGTCTGCTTTAAATCCATAGTGTGGCTTGGTTCTGGACCCGTCATGACGTTCTATTTTCCACCTCTCCTTTTATATTATGCCTGCAGGATACTTTTCCATTTTTACAGAGAATGGTATTGAATCATAAATATAGAACAGGCCTGTCACGATAACACATGCGATTAATCGTCTCAGAAATTATTGCGATAAACGATAATATTTTTTGAAATTTGACAATAATTAGTCATTATTGCCAAATTTAAGAAGAAATGTTGGTTAATTTGTTTTGCATGTAGTATCTTTTTTCAACCACCGGATGGCAAGATAAGACTGTTTGAACTGAAGGATGGATAGTGAGGGAGCGAGCTGCGTGTCTCTTTAAGAAAAATGGGAGGGAGGCCCCTTGACGTGACACGGGCTGTCTCGCTTTGATTCTCAAAATGGCGGCCGCTCTGTGTGGTTTGAGCTCTTTAGCATAGCATTTTTCACACAAAGATTTTAATTTAAAGAATCAGTAAACAAGTTCTCAGCTTCTTTTTTCAAAGAAAAACAACTTTTTACACGAAGGCACGGGTTTCAACCGTGAATTTTGGAGCTTTGACAAGACAGAGGTTTTTCCCGAGGTTAGCCTGTTAGCTTAGCTCCTAGCTTAGCTTCTCAGCTTAGCTGCTTTTAACGATCCAAAAACATGATTTTGGATCGTTAAAACAGATTTTAAAGAGAAAAGAGAAAGGGAGAAGTGAGTGAAGAGCACCGGAGTTGAACCTTTTGTCATCCAGTGTCTTCAGTAGAAAGAGAGAGACATGACGAAACGATAAAGCCGATAAACATTTTCATTTATCATGCAATTAATTGATTTATTGTTTATCGCGACAGGCCTAATATAGAAATCTTACTTTCTCTTTTACAGCACAAGCTTTAAACTTGTTAAGTTTCATCTATCATCTTTTTAACTTGTTAATGTGGTGGTATACCACTTCCACTCTGAGAAGCCTGTGCACATGTTTGGAATCCACCAGATTTGTTTGTTACTCCATTTACTTCCTATTCGTGGGTTCAAAACTCCCACAATGCATTATTAAGTATATCACCTCTTGGCTCGCCCGTAGCTGCTTGGATAGTCGCCATGTGTCATCTTAAAGCAGGAGCCTGGAGGCAGAGCGCCATTCAGTGATCAAAACCAACCATCCGTTTGCATAGCTGCTGCGTCCTGTCAAAATATCTGATTCCGACACCGCAGTGGAAATTAATTAAACATCCTTCTGGAGTTTAAAAAAAAACATCAACAGAGAAAATCCCCTTCTAAACCCCACTTCAAAGGTGAGGCGTGCTCCCTGCTCAGGTTTGTTGTGATCTGAAGATAACTTCACGCTTCTTCTTCTCCTTTCTTTTGACTGCGAGTCTCTGCACTTCTCAACAGGAGTGTGTGTGTGTGAGGGCCAATGTAACATAAACCCAAAAATACTCAGAAAGACACATAATCGTTTATGTCACCATGGCGCTAATGGTTTTACGGTAATAACTAGTATCGTCCTCATCAACAGCATCAGTGAAGATTATTCAGTAAAGCAGAAGATCGTCTGCTGAAAAGTGTGGGAAGAGAAGAGAATGGCAGCTTTGAAGAGCCTGCAGGGCGTTACTCAAGAAGTGTTTCGGCTCTTCAAAGCGTGCGGTTTCCCCCCATTGATAGCTGATGAGCGTAAAGAAAAAGGGGTTTTCTTCTTGGGTGAAATGACTTTTCTTTGCCTCCAGTTGTTGCACTGATGGGTGCTCACATGGACAGCTAGGTGTTTTAGCAACATGTTTATGCACAAACACACACATTCCTGTGAAGAACAAATCTTTATATTTAATGGGAACAAAAGAGCTTCACATGTTTCAGCCCTGTTACTTTGCTCTTTAGAGCAGAGGTTCTCAAACTTGTTGGGTTCAGGGACCCCTTACAGGGGAGAAAAAGTTTCAGGGACCCCCTGATAACCCTCATGTTTATTAAATCATTTTCTTCAATTTGTCTCTTTAATGCAGTGGAAATATTTGTGTAACATAAATACTTAAGGCCACTTCTTCAAATTACAGTAGTCCCTCGTTTATCGCGGGTGTTTGGGACCACACTAGTAGTCCAAGTTCAAGTTCAGTTCAAGTTCTGTAAACTTTGTCATGACATGTGCCAGGCTGTAATCCCACTCATCCCGTTACTCCTAATCTCCCTCCTTAAATAAACAATTCAAATTTAAATACTGTAACGTTTTAAATAAATAATCCATGCAGCATGGATTATTTATTTAAAATGTTACAGTATTTAAACTTAAATTGTAGAGAAGAGAAGAGAAGTGCAGCAGGACATCAAAGGGATGTCACGCAGCTTCAGCTCTGCAGCACGGAGCAGTTCTTGATCAATGACACTTCAACTACTGAACATAGAAGTTCTAAAATAATTAAAAAACAACTTTTAACACTTATATTTTGTGATTATGGGGATTTTTACAATGTGACATTTTGAATTTTAAGTTGAAGACAAAAGTTGATCGGTGCATCTGGACAGTGAAGGGTTAACCCTTCACAAACCACAGCAGGAGAAATGTGTGTGTGGCAGAGGAGGAAATCAGCTGATTGGCTGCAGGAGGGATGTTTCCTTTCCACTCGTGGGCTTCACACATGGTGCAAAATCATTTAAAATTATTTATTTTAAATAAACAACCCATTGCTCATCCATCAGCCAATTTTGTCATGTCCAATCTTATTTTGAAAATCCGCGATATAGCGAACCAGCGAACGGCGGAGTAGCGAGGGACTCCTGTGCTTGCATTACCACTTCTTTAAATTATTACAGACAACTATTTACATAAAACTGAACAGAATCATCACAGCAGTAGTCATACCAAGTAACGGCTTCATTTGTAAACTGATCGATGCTAGAATGCGAATAGCGTGTGGGCCCTGGGGAGGAGGGGGCAGTCTGGGGGTCATCCCCCAGAAAATTTTGAATAAAGTAAATATGATTTCCTGCATTTTGGTGTATTTTAACGGGTTGTTAAACATCTACGTACTTTTAAAAAATTGTAAATTAAAAAAATAAAAAATTTGGACCTCCAAGCACCGGCTCGCGGACCCCTGGGGGTCCAGGGACCCAAGTTTGAGAACCACTGCTTTAGAGTTGTTCACAACTCGCATCCATTTTCAGCCATAAAATGAACATTGTCTAGTTTCCCCAGGAGTTGACAGAAACTTTTATTTAAAGAACTTTTTGCAGAGCAGAAGAGAAATCCCACTTAATCAACAAGCTGTTCTGTCCCATGCACATGGACTCCCTGTTAAGTTGAGGTGTCTCTTCCTGCAGGTTTTGTGTTACACACCAGTCGATAGCCCAATTAGTCACGGGCCGCCACATGTGCTGGATACGTTCACGACAGCCCCAATCATCCAGCTTAAAGCATTCTGGTGGGATTACTGTCTGCGCCGCACACATTTCAAACACATCATTTTAGCTGTGGGCACCACACTCAAATGAAAGTGCAAGTTTTTGGACATCTACCTCAGATTAATGCAACCGTTTTAAATTGAGCCAAAGTGCAACAAAACTAAACAACCCAAGTAGTTCCTGGATCCACACGTGGGGTACACTGAACTTTTCTTAGAGAAATGGATATTTTGCTGATGTTTTTGTGTTTGATGTACTGGAGATGATCCAGTCCTGTGTTTTATCCACGTTTAATGTTGAAACATGTGAGTGATGTGTGTGTGTGTGTGTGGTCCCGCAGGTTAGATCTGGCTCAGTCTCTTGGACTCACACAGCTCCAGGTGAAGACGTGGTACCAAAACAGACGCATGAAATGGAAAAAAATGGTAAGCTGGAACTTGTTCAAGAGCAATATCGTTTAAAATGCATTTGTGTTTTATTAGTTCGGATGAGTCAAACTCAGTAAGGTGACTTTTACTGAACTGACAAATCACTGAAGAAGAAGAACATTTTCAAATAGGTTTGTGTAGTTCATGGCTGAACATCAGGGGCACTCAGGAAAAATAAATAAAACAAGAACATGTTTAGTTAGTCCTCAGATTTGAGATTAAAGTCAAAATGTTGAGAATTAGGTAAACATTGGAAATAGTATTTCAAGGATTAAAGCAAAATGACATGAATCGATCTGTCTGTTCTCAGTTAAACAGGATTCAAAATCAAAGTAGCTCTGATACAAAGAACACTCACAAGCTTTGTGTGAAATGAATCGTTCTTTTTTCAGCTCATAAACACACAATGTAATATTTATAAATTATACGTTAAATAAATTGATCTGGAGCTTCTATTCAGTTTTACCAAAGAAAAACACTGGTAAAATAAAAAAAAAGTTCAAACATATAATGTTTGACTTTATTATTTCAACTTCACTGTAGAAAAAAAATAAATAAATAACCTTTTTTTGTGAACATTTTGGACTTTAAGAGCATTGCTACAAGTTTAACGTCTGGTA
>NC_056503.1:23606223-23610091 GCF_014905685.2 Nematolebias whitei | reverse complement strand
TTCAGGTTACCTTGTAGGGACCAATTTTACAAAAAGTCATGCATTGTAGGAACCAACTGCTCTTTATGGGGACCAAACCCAGGTCCCCATAAGGAGAAGTCTCATTGGGGGGTTAATAATAATAATAATAGTAATAATGTGTATGTATTGTCATCACTGTATGTTCCTATACATATATATATAAACATATATATATATATATATATATAAGATTATTGTTTATTTTGAATGTCATGGATCAGGTCATAACTCATGTAGAAACAATAAAAAATACCAGATCAGTGATGTTTAGTCTTAAATGCAAATATCTTCCTAATTAGCCCCGCCCCCACCTGCTGGCATGAAAGGCAGGTAATCATGCGTGCATATGTATGTGTGTGTGCATTTTTGTTTCAGGTTACCTTGTAGGGACCAATTTTACAAAAAGTCATGCATTGTAGGAACCAACTGCTCTTTATGGGGACCAAACCCAGGTCCCCATAAGGAGAAGTCTCATTGGGGGGTTAATAATAATAATAATAGTAATAATGTGTATGTATTGTCATCACTGTATGTTCCTATACAATGGCGAAATTGGCTCTCTGCATTTAACCCATCTACCCCCAGGTGGAGCAGTGGGAAGCTATTGAAAGCACCCGGGGAACAAATTGGGAATGGGGTGTCCTGCTCAGAGACACCACGAGATGTGCAATGATTGGGGATTGAACCTGGGACTTTCGTGTCTCGAGTTGCCTGCCCTGCCTCTACATTATTTCAGGGTTAGGTTTGAGACTAAGGTGTGAATTGAGGATGGGTTAGGGTTAGGCGTGCACTAGTAATGGTTAGGTTTAGGGTAAGGGTCAGGGTTAGGCTATAATAAATAAATGGAAGTGAATGCAAAGTCCCCAAAAAGTGCATTTACAAGAATGTGCATGTGTGTGTGTGTGCATGCGTGTGCGTTGCAGAATAAACCAGCTGAGAGACTCAATTGCTAGTGTGTGTCTGTTTCAGTTTTTCTTCGTATTCAGGACAAAGCGTTGTTAATTCATATCTCGAGCGAGTTTCTATCGGGTCAAACAAGCCCCGTAAGCTTGGTAACCATAAGCCAGTGTTGAATACATTTTTAGTTCCCACAGTTGGTGACTATAATGAGAACAACTCATTGTAGATAGCACAATGGTGTGGCTAAGTGTGGTTTGACTGATGATGATTGCAGTGAGAGCAAACACTTTTGTAGAAGGGTCAACAACACGGGGAACAAAAAAGGAGGTGAAATCGTTAAAGATGAATGAGTGCACAAGGCCGAGCCAGCAGCCATATGTCTTCCATTAATTACTATAATAGCTGGCATTGCCTTTGACTTGTGCTGCCATTTATTACAGGAGCAGTCCACTAAGGCTGTCTGTGTTCTTCTAGGTGCTTAAAGGAGGTCACGAAGCCCCGACTAAGCCCAAGGGAAGACCCAAGAAGAACTCCATTCCTACCACGGAGGAAATAGAGGCTGAGGAGCTAAGGATGAAGGTAGAAGAAGAGGAGCGGATGAGGAGGGTGTCCAAGGATGCAGCACTGATTCGGGGAGCGGGAGCATCTCCGCTGGAACCCGAAGACCTCAGTTCAGAAGGTCACAGTCCGAGCGGAGCAACGGAGGGACCCGAGCGGGAGCAGCCACTCCTAATGTCAGAAACTCACTCAGCCAGCTAAGTGAGAACAAAAGCAACCAAAGACTAATGCCAACCTGACAACAAGCAGAGCCTCAGGATCAGTGTACAAAAAGCTTGTTTGGTGTTTCGAGCCATTTGCTTTAGCGTGATGACTGGCTGCACATCAGTTTGTACCAAGTGCAGCACTGTGTTTACTGTGGACTGTGTAAAGTATCATACAGAATCCTACGTTTAATACACACTGATTGTACTGGTAATCCTGTGACCTTTGGTCAGTATGACGAGGAGTGTAAATCTGTCAGATCCAAACAGGTGAGTCAAAACACAGCAGCATATATGACACACTCACGTTTTTGAGCTTTTCATCTTTGAGAGATTACACCCACCTCTTAGCGTTGCCAAGTATCCAGCACTGCCTTATTGTAGCGTCTCTTTGTATTAGAAACCAGTTTGATGCCAAAAAAAAAAAAAAAAAAAAGAGCTGTAAGGTCCAAAAGCTACAGTGCCTTGTTGGTCTCAGAGGAAAACTTTGAACTTGTTGGTAAAGCAGCCATCAAATGCAGTATATTTTTTACAACAAAGTGCCATATTTGGAGTTCAATTTTTAAAGTTGAAAAAAAAAAAGAAACTTCCATGTTTAGATTTTACTGTAAAGCTTAGAGACAGGAATATGTGGATTATTTGCTCGGTAAAATGAGCATTTGTCTTTTACGTTTAAAGCTAAATGTATAAAACGTATATTTATCTGCTGTTTTAAATTGGATTAAGATAGTTTATATGTCTAATGTTTCCACCGTGCCTGAGCTATAATCTTTTTTTTTTTTTTAAGGGAGTCAGGATGATTTTCAGTTACGAGGGCACTAAGACTCTTAAGCTGTCAGTGATTCATTGAGGGGATAAATCACAGCTTGTGCCAGAAGTACACAGCAAATGTTGAACATTTAAAGTCTCAAAGCTGTTTTCTGCCTGCAGGCTTTGCATGAGTCCCCTGATCGGTATGTCAGACCTGCATTAACTTAACGCCGGCACCGTCCTGACTTTAAACTCCTCACGTTCACTTTTCATTGTATGGAGTCACTGTTTGGAATATGACACTAATTGATTTTTATTTGTCATTATTGTTTGTATAAAAGTGCAGTATTTTTCAGATGTAAATTATGCTTGTTTGTTAAGATTGTTTGCAGATTTTTTTTTTTTAGGTCTTCATAAAATTGCTAACGTGTGTTTATGTATTTAAATGCACTTAATAAAATAGCTGTCATTTAAATCCTGCCTGAAGTTTTCGTGGTTCGATCGCTTTTAGATTTTCAGTTTGAACTCTTCTTTGTCAAACGCTTCAGCGAGCCCTTTCAACTCTCCATCCTGTTTATGCAGCCAGAAACTGGCTCTGCTTGTTTGTCACTAATGAATACAATTCAGCAACATGAATAAGTCATCTGCAGGAATTTTTCTAAATGACTTTTAGGATCTGCTGTCATTGTTCTGAGGCAGTTATAAATCAAGCAGTTATGGTGGCTCCGACAGGTTGTTCAGACACATCCATTACTAATGGAGCTTCGGAGTCTAAAAACGTCAAAATTACTCATAAATCACAGTCAAGAAATGATATTTAGGTGAACTAAGTATTAGAACACTCCATGATGTGACATTTAGTGTGGTTTTTTTTCCATTCAAAGTGAGACATTTGCCTGTGGAATCCTGTTTCCCTGCGCAAGGGAGCGAGCAGCTCGGGTGTATTTTTAGGGCTTGATACCAGACACGGATGACTTCTAAAGCAAACACTGCAGGTTAGCATTGAGTAATGCACATTGTGCTTTAACACTTTGAGTAAATATTCAAAGCATGATTTGTATGAGCTCACCGGCAGAAAGCCCCTCACCTCCCGGAAGAACCGCCACACAGTTTGTACCTTCAGTTTCATCAAATGAGCCCAAACGGTTAATTCCTGTGAAAGTTCAAACTATAAACAAGCTGCTCATTAAATCCAGCTTAATTTCTTTGATGGACTATTTCTGATTGTTTTCTTGTTGCCTTTTCAGTTTATTTAGTGTCATCATCAGGTTTCAATTCAATTCAGTTTATATAGCGCCAAGTAACAGAAGTCATCCCAGGGCACTGAACAGAAACATTCATATATACATATATACATATATATATATATATATATATATATATATATTAACCCCCCATATATATATATATATATATATATATATATATATATATAT
>NC_056503.1:23604556-23606123 GCF_014905685.2 Nematolebias whitei | reverse complement strand
TATATATATATATATATATATATATATATATATATATATTGTCAGGTGTAGAACTGAACTAAAGTGTTACTAGTACTGACAAATGACCAGGACCAAAAACATAGTGGTAGTTGCTGTTGCGTACATACTGTAAACTCATCCTTTTTCTCTTGTATAATCTATTGTATATATTTTTTCAGATAAATAATGTTATTAACTTACTTTTATTTATATATATATATATTATTTTAATTTTTTTTTTTTTTTTTTTTTTTTTTCCTGAAACACATAAACAATGTAGGAATTAATCCAAGAACAATTTGGAGTGTGACTTTTTCTCAACCCATGCAGTACACCTTACAGTGTCTCTACTGTTTATTCGAGTCCAGTGCTTTAAAAAAAAAAAAAAAAAAAACTATTTGGTAATTTTTATAGTGACATTTTGTCAAATAGTTATCAATAGTTTTTACTTTACCAGCCGTGACTTCAGTCGTAGAGAGCAGAGTGTGGAGAAAGAAGCAGAAGTCTTTGAACAGTGTAAGCTAAAGGCTAATCGATTTAGCCTATGAAATAAATGATCTCAAAACCAACATCCAGATGTTAAAGAACATTTTGTTAACTATCTAACATCAACACTTTTGTTTGACTGCTTATTTTGTTTCTGTTTTCTCAAATAAACTATGTTCTTGTGTTTTAAATAAATGCATGTTTCTAATTGTAAACAGTTTAATAAGTAGAGACCGTTTTAAAATAGTAAACAATCTAGACAGTTTAACAATGTAAACAGAGTAAACAGTGTAAACAATGTAAACTGAAAACAGTTTAAACGGTGTAAACAGTTTGAATAATGAAAGCAGTGTAAACAGTTTTAAAACAGTAAACAGTCTTAACAGTTCATGTGTTTCTTTTGGCTGCTCCATTCTTCAGGGGTCACTGCATGAAAGATTTGGCAATTGATTACATCATATACCCTTCCTGACACAACCTGGGCTTGAACCTACAACCTCAGGATAACAAGACCATGGCGCTGACCACCACATTATCACAACTACAAACAGTTCAAGCAGTGTAAGCAGTTTAAAAAGTGTAAAAGTTTAAAAAGTAAACAGGTTAAACAATGAAAACAATCTTAAAAAAGTGGAAACAGTTAAAAATGTGTAAACAGTGTAAAATGTTTAAAATGTGTAAACAATGTGCAGTGTTAACAGCTTAAACAGTGTAAACAATGGAAACAGTTTAAAAAAGTATGAACAGTTTAAAAAGTGTAAACTGTGTAAACAGTTTAAACAGTGTACACTAGAAATGAAAACAGTGTAAATAGTGTGAACAGTTTCAACAATGTAAACAAAGTTAGTAATTTAAACAGGGTACAAATGTACACATTTTAAACAATGTAAACAGTTTAAAGAGTGTAAACAGTTTAAAATATGTAAACAATGTAAATATTTAAAAATGTGTAAATAATGTAAACAGTGTAAACACTTTACACAATAAAAACAGTTTAAGTAAAGTAAACAGATTTTACTGTGTAAACATGTTCAACAGTGTAAACATTGTAAACAGTGTAAACCATTTTAACATTGTATAC
>NC_056503.1:23590153-23604546 GCF_014905685.2 Nematolebias whitei | reverse complement strand
ACAGTGTAAACATTGTAAACAGTGTAAACCATTTTAACATTGTATACAGTGTCAACTGTTTAAACAATGTAAATCTTGCAAAAAGGGTAAACTGTTTAAACAGTCTAAACCATTCATACAGTGTAAACTGTTTCAAAAGTGTAAACAGTGTATGCAGTTTAAAAAGTGTAAACAGTGTCAACATTTTAAACAACGTAAACTGATTAAAAATATACTAAATGCAAAAATTGTATACTCTTTAAACAGTGTAAACGTAAACTGTTTAAACAGTGTAAACAGTTTAAACAGTGTAAAATGTTTAAAATGTGTACTAAATGTAAAAATTGTAAACAGTTTATAAAGCGTACAGTGTAAACAGTTTGAAAAGTGTAAATAATGTAAATAGTTTACACAGTTTAAACATTTTAAACAGTGTAAATTGTTTAAAAACTGTACTAAATGTAAACATTGTAAACAGTTTAAACAGTGTAAACAGTTTAAACAATGACAACAGTGAAAAGTGTACATGTCGATGGTGCTGGCTGCTGAATGCATCAGCTCACCAGGACATGAGTAAACGTTGGAGTGACTCGACTGACTAATCAGGTGGTCTGAAACATTTGAAACCTCAGCACCAACAAGCTGATGTACTATCTGAACAAAAGGTGTCATGCAAAACTGTACAGGTTTAGTATTAGCCAATGTAACCTCATTTTTTACGTAAATTTAATGATAACTTGTGCTAAACATTTGTTACTTTATACAACAGCAATTGGTTTGTGTAAAACTATTTATTGATTATTCAACTATGTCCAAGCTTGCACAGAATGAGTTGATTCAGTTTCTCCACTGGGCTAAACTGACTAAAACACCAAGTTCATTCAGTGCATACGAAGGGTTTGATCTAATTGCAGGGGTGAGAGAAACATGTTTCTGTTAAATCTCCTTTTGAAAACATTGGCTCAAGCCAGCAGGCACAGAGGCAGGTCTACATGGAGCTTTGCCTTGCAAGTCTTCACAAGTTATGGTTCTCCTTTGGGCTAACGGTTGTGTGGCGAGGTAAGACAGAGAGAGAGAGAAAAAAAGAGGTAAACAGTACCTGCCTAATGAGAGAACATACTTTCTCACAGGCCCAGGTTTAGTTGTGGGTCAGGAACATGTAGTGGTGTCAATGCTAGGCAGCTTCTTACCCACCATACACCCTCACTTGTCAACTTGACGTACACTCAGGTAATCAGTAAGGCTCTGAGTGAGGCAGGGAGTGGTCATCACTCATTGCTTCAGCTGGTTTTTCAGATCACAGCATACGGTCTCTCTAAATGCTGAGTGCAGAAACAACAAAGTTTGACAAAGTCATTAAAGGCGGATGCCTTCTGCAACAATGCTCCCTATTGTGCTCCATGACAGTCCATCTGAATGAAATATAACAGCCTTCCTCTGTGAACTGTGCTCTAGCTGTTGTTATGAACCCTATGAGCATTGAAGCAGTAAGATTTAAATTTAAATATCACCTGAATAATTTGAAATGAGAAATCAAACATACATCGTTGTGTTGTTTAAAACTGTTTGGAAGAATGTCTTTTTATTCTCTCATTACAGAATCATGATTTTCTACCAACTGCATATCTGACTGGGGAACACTGTCGAGCAATAAATGGAGTGTTGTATTCACTTCTATTCTACTAGAGGACTCTACAGTTTGTTTACATGACTTCTCAGTGACTTTGAGAGAAACCGGAAGTGAATGTCGTTGTCATTAAAAAAGTAATCTAAATAAAGCTTCCTAGTTACATAAAACTTCCTACTTATAATCAAATACATTGCCCAAAGTGTTGAGTTGTTGTGACTACAATGTTAAGCATCTGTGTAGTGTGTAAATTGATATTTTGCGTAGTTTTTTTTTTTTTTTTAACATTGTAAACCTTCAGAAATTGTACACTGCCTGGCCCAAAAAAAGTTGCCACCAAAAAAAAAAGGTCACACACTAATCTTTCGTTGGAGCACCTTTAACTTTGATTACATCATGCATTCACTGTGGCATTGTTTGATAAGCTTCTGCAATGTCACAAGATCTATTTCCATCCAGTGTTGCATTAATTTTTTACCAAGATCTTGCAGTGATGACTAGACACTAGGCATGATGGGTGCATCACTTCACCTGCCTCTCTTCTTACCCTGATGCACCCATCACTCTGGAACAGGGTAAATCTGGACTCATCAGACTACATGACTTTCTTCCATTGCTCCAGAGTCCAATCTTTATGTTTGCTAGCAAATTGAAGCTTTTTTTTCCAGTTAGCCTCACTGATTAGTGGTTTTCTTCACAGCTGTTCAGTCCCAATCCCTTGAGTTCCCTTCACATTGTGGAAATGCTCTTACTTTCACTATTAAACATGTCCCTGAGATCTACTGTTGTTTTTCTTCAATTTGATTTCACCAAATGTTTAATTGATTGCCGATCACGATCATTCAGGATTTCTTCTGGCCACATTTCTTCCTCAAAGACGATGGGTCCCCACTATCCTTCCAGTTTTAAATAATGCATTGGACAGTTCTTAACTCAATTTTAGTAGTTTCTTCAGTCTCCTTAGATGTTTTCTCTGCTTGATGCTGCCTCTCGCACAGTGATTGCTGGACATGGGCACCAGCGACCCCCGTGACCCAAAATGGAATAAGTGGGTAAAGATAATGGATGGATGGATGGATGGATGGATGGTATTACTATATTAATCATATTAGCATTAAGCTAGTGGAAGGTGCTAGCGATTTTTTGTGGGTTTATGCTTTACATTAGCATCTAATTAGTGCAATGCCACTAAGATAAGATAAGATAGAGCTTTATTGATCCCGCAGGAAATTGTTGTGCCATAGTTTCAGTACAAAGGAACATAGACAAGGGATAACACAAGATATAAAAATAACAGATAATATAAAAATATCAGGGCGCAACTGGTAGAGCTGCTGCCTCTCAGCGAACAGGTCCCTGGTTCAAACCCCGGTCCAGGGGCCTTCTGGGTGCAGTTTGCATTTTCTCTCCGTGCATGCGTGGGTTTTCTCCGGGTACTCCGGTTTCCTCCCACAGACCAAAAACATGCATGTTAGGCTGATTGGTAACTCCAAATTGTCCCTAGGTGCGAGTGAGAGAGTGAATGTTTGTTTGTCTTGTTTGCCTGTCTCTATGTGGCCCTGTGATGGACTTGTGACCTGTCCAGGGTGTACCCCGCCCATCGCACAGTGATTGCTGGACATGGGCACCAGCGACCCCCGTGATCCAAAATGGAATAAAAGGGTAAAGATAATGGATGGATGGATAAAAATATCAGCAATTAAGTTCTAAGCAGGTGCAGACAGAAACATTCAATAGTTTATTGTTCTAAAGGATTAATTTTATTGTCCCCTTTGCAGAAAGGGGGAGGAGTTGAAAAGTTTGATAGACACAGGGAGGAAGGACTTCCTCTGTTGTTCTGTGGAGCATCTCGGTGGTCTCAGTCTATGAATGAAGGTGCTGCAGTAAGAGTCCAGTGTGGCATGCAGGGCGTGTGACCTGTTGTTCCGGATCTGGAGCAGTTTCCTCAGCATCCTCTGCTCAGACACCTCTGTCAGAGACTGCAGGTCCACTCCCAGAACTGAGCCAGCTCTCTTGATCAGTTTATCCAGTCTGTTGGCATCAGCTTTCTTCACCCTGCTTCCCCAACACACTACAGCGTAGAAGACTCAGTCTCATACCACCGAGTGGTAAAACATCTGCATCATGGTCCTGCAGATGTTAAAGGACCTGAGTCTCCTCAGAAGAAAAAGGCGACTCTGCCCTTTCTTGTAGAGGGCATTGATGTTATCTGTCCAGTCCAGTTTATTGTCTAAGTGGATCCCCAGGTACTTGTAGTAGTTCACAATGTGCACCTTAGAACCCTTGATATTGATATGTCTGGGGGTGGGGGGCTGATCTTCTTCCTGTAGTCCACCTGCAGCTTCTTAGTTTTTCCAATGTTGAGCTGCAGGTGCTTCTGTCCACACCACTCCACAAAGCTGTCCACCACACCTCTGTATTCAGTTTCCTGGTCACCAGTGACACAGCCCACAATGGCAGAGTCATCCAAGAATTTCTGCAGATGGTAGAATTGTGAGTTGTACCTGAAGTCCGAGGTGTAGAGGGTGAACAAAAATGGTGAGAGGACCGTCCCATGATGAGCCCCTGTGCTGCTGGTGTCCGAGGTGGTGTTCTGCATCCTCACATATTGTGGTCGACCTGTGGGGTAGTCTCTGATCCAGGTGACCAGCGAGTCATTCACCTGCATGTCCAGGAGCTTGCTGCAGAGCAGAGCAGGTCTTATGGTGTTAAAAACACAGGAAAATTAAAACAAAACATGACTCTTACAGTGATGCCTGCCCTGTCCAGGTGCGTGTAGGCTCTGTGCAGCAGATGATGGCATCATCAACTCCAATGCAAGGCTGGTATGCAAACTGGAGGGGGTCCAGGTATGGTTCCACCACTGATCTGACGTGCTTCAGGACCAGCCTTTCTAGTGACTTCATGGCATGTGATGTCAAGGCAACAGGTCTATAGTCATTGTATGAGTTTGGGTGGTTATTTTTTTATTCTAATGGCAAAGGTGCTTGTTCATTGCACATTTTGGTTTAATACTGATGTGTTATTAGCTGTAATGTGTTCAAGGGGTAAATTATGTGTGGTTTACAATATAGGCTATGTAAGTTAAATCCAGCATAAATATGGTTGTGACATGTTCAATTTTATTTACTATAAAGGTCTAAAATGTGTGTTTATAAATTTATGTTTATTTGAATGACATGAATACTAAATATTGTCATTCTAAATTTGTTTGCAGTTTAATCAACTTCACCACATAATTCACTTGGCAATAAACAACAACAACAACAACAACAATCAACTTGTTTATGTTATTTATAACAAGGAGCGGGGAACATAGAAAATCTCATTATCTGTCATCATTTTAACTGCTGAAAAGACAGAGGTTGGGATCCTTGCATAGAATACTTTTTTGGTATGTTCTAAATAGCCATAAATGATCCATGTTATGACAAATATTTTTTTATTACTTTTTTTTTTGTACAAGTGAAGCTTCTGGAATCTGAAATATTTTTTTAAACTTGGGCCACAACCCAAAAAAGCTTTCAGCTTTTACCAGGGCGTTATTAATCAGATTTGCTTTGGATTTTTCCATATTTTACAAAATTATTTTAAACAGAAATGTTACATAACAAAGCTTTTGAAATATAATTTCTCATTGCATCTTTCCTTGTTTGACTATGCGGTCTTTCTGCCCAATGCATTTAGAGTGTTAACTTTAGTTCTGCCTGCCTCTGTCTTTGTTTGATTGCTCTCGCTCTGGTCAACATGTCTGGCTTAGAAAGCATTGTTTCCTACCTTCTGGCTCTCAGACTCATAAATCAACTGCAGAGCATGTGTCTGTATGTTTGTATAGCTAAATGCATGCTTTTGCTGCAAGGATATTGAGGGGCTTGTTAAAGAAGTTACAATTATTGGCTCGAAGCTATATATCTGCCTGCTGAGGAGGAAGACAGTAATAGACCTGTCAGTTGTACCCAGGAGCTAATGTCCCAATCACAGCAGTTTCCCCTGAAACCTTTGCAGACCTCCATGAAGATCCTTGTCAGCAATAACTTACCACCGCCTATAGTAACAGTGACTGCTCTTATTTTCCGGACATCAAATGTGACTAATTTTCAAAAGTCAAAGGTGTGTCTGACATTAGCACAAAATGTCCCATAAGTTTGGGTTCACACTTATCTAAACCCTGTGGTACACCATTGGTTAGTTTCACATTGGTCCTTGCTTAGGATTAAGCACATTGTTAGGGTTACCATTAAAAGAAAAGTGTGCTTTTATGTAATGTAAATGTAAATGGACTGTACTTATAAAGCGCTTTCCTATTTTATCAAGATACTCAAAGTGCTTTATACTACAATCTGTGCCTCATTTACCCAGTCATACAGCACTCTACTACTAGATCTGTGCAAAGAATAATTAGTGCTTTATCACATTCGTACACCCATGGGATACACATTGGAGGCAATGAGGGGTTCGGTGTCTTGCCCAGGGACGCTTAGGCATGTGACTGCTGGTGAAATTGAACCCCCCAACACTTACATTGAAGGAGGACTGCTTTAACCACTCAACCACAGCCACCCCTAATGTCATCCTGATATAAATATATCAAGTTTGCATATGATGTGTTCATTGCTGGACTAGTTGTTATTGAATCATTTATTTAATTAAAGGAAACAACCAAATCAATTTTACAAATAAAATACCTTGCATTCTTTGAATTAATTCATATTGCCCACTGACTTTCATGCCATCCATGTATCCATTATTTCTGCTTGTCCCAGAGTAAGGTCTCAAGGGCAGCAACTTAAGCAAGAAGATTCACACATCTCATTCCACAGCCACCTCTTCCAATTCTTCTTGGAAGACTCCAAGGCATTCCCAAACCAGCAACAAGACATAGCCCCTACAGCATGTCCTGAGTCTTCTCCAGGGTCTACTCCCAGTTGGACATACCTGGAACATGCCCCTACATCGGACTGGAACAGAGTCCACAATACTGTGGAAGCTGCACTAATGCGTGTCGATCTCATGCACCATTCTTCCCTCACTCATGAACAAAACCTTGAGATACTTGCACTCCTTCACCTGAGGCAGCACCACACTCCCAACCCCTAGAGGACAGTCTACCCTTTCCAAATATTGGCACTGATTGAGAGTCTCTATCCAAGGCCTGACATAACTACTCCTACAGCCAAGCTTTTGTTTCAGCAACAGCCAGGTCTGCAGTCTGCTTGGTTTGTCAATACCCCTCAGCTGTCTCCAGAGACCTACCATCCAGCAAGGCCTGATAGGACACCTTTTTCAGCTTGATGGCTTCCCTCACTTGAGCTGTCCTTTACCAGTTCAAGGACGGCCACTACAAGAAGCACTGACAAACTTGTGGCCACAGTTCAAGGCTTCTGCCTTAACAATGGATATGTAGAACATGGTCTACTCAGACTTAATGTCCTCTACTTTTGCTGGGATGCAGTTGAAGCTCTTGCAGAAGTGTGAGTTGAAGTTCCTTCTGACTGATTCTTCTGCCAGGTGTTTCCAGCAAATCTTCACTTCACGATTAAGTCATATTTTCGCCATCTGTTCCAACATACCAGCAGGTGGTGATCAGTTGACAGCTTTGCTTCTCTCTTCACCCAAGTGTCCAAAACATACGGCTGCAGATATGATGACACAACTACAAAGTCAATCATTGATCTGCAACCTATTGTGTCTTGGTGCTATGTGTACTTCTGGACACGCTTATATTTAAAAAAGGTGGTTGTGATGGACAAATCGTGGCTTGCACAGAAGTCCAGCAACGGAACACCACTCAGGTTCATCTCAGAGAGACATGTCCTCCCAATTACATCCCTCTAGGTCATACTGCTCCTCCCCACATGGATACTGAAGTCCCCCAGCAGAATAAAGAAGTCCCCAGCTGGAGCACTGTGCAGCATCCCTGCTAAGGACTCTAAGAAGGTTGGTAAATGGTACATGGACTGTACTTATATAGCACCTTTCTATCTGATCAAGATACTCAAAGCATTTTACACTACAATCTGTGCCACATTTACCCATTTATACAGCACTCTAGTAGATCTATACAAAGCTAATTGAACAAATCATTCTAAAGAGAATAATCAGTGCTTTATCACATTCGTACACTGATGGGACACACATCAGATACAACGAGGGGTTCAATGTCTTGTCCAGGGACACTTCGGCATGTGACTGCTGGTGGATTTGAACCCCCAACTCTTGCATTGGAGGACGACTGTTCTAACCACACAGCCGCTCAGCTGTATGTTTTGGACACTTGGGTTGGGTACTCTGAACTTCTGTTCTATGCTATAGTACAAGCGACAGTCAGAGGCAGAGCAGTAAAAACAAATAATAGTAAAATATACCAAACAATAACAAATAGTTTTTATTTAGGGTTTATGTAGAGTTAAACATGTAGTGAAACTTCTGTATTTGTGCATTTTATTGTGCAAACAATAGCGTGCTATATATATATATAAGCGTTGCCAATTCAACAATGTCAGTTCTGTGCAACTGACATTGTTGAATGGGCAACGTTTAAAACACTCCACTATTTTATTACTATTTCAGATACCTTTAAAAGCATTTATTGTGCTCACAATACCACATTCAGTCATCAAACTTAAATTAACAATATATGCAATCACTTTATAAGACTGATAAAATATAATTTAAGACCACTACAAAATCGATTGTACTAATAAAAATAAACTTACAATATCTAAAAATCTTTAAAATGTTAAGAATATTTTAATAGCTTCATCTGGTAGCGGGCTGACTGCGGTTTGTGGGGGTCCTGGCGGCCCTCGGGTGTGTAGGCTGCTGGTACTGCTTCTGGCGGCCCTCGGGGCTCTGTCCCTCTCTGGTCTGGAGCTCAGCGGGCCTGGCGGTCGGTCCAGATGGAGAGGTGTCTTGGCCTCAATCCCTGGGTGGACCTTGGGGAGCTGGGGGGGGGGGGGGCGGTTGGGTCAGTGGGGGAGCTGACCCCCTGTGGGAGCATTTGCTCTCACAGTTATTTCTCCCCATCCCTCACCATGCACCTCCACCCTCTTCATTTCAATTCCATACATTTAGGGTTGTTTGGGCTCGGGTGTGCTGCAACAATTTTACATCTTTGTTGACCATAGCCACCTGGGACTCAATTGTATTGTACACCTTAGACATTCATTCATAACATTCTCATGACATTCACATATAGGAACTTAAGGTGGGCACATGGCTATAGGTGGTGGGATGACCTTACTCTCACCCCCTGTGCCTGTGCTCACTTACAATGGTTGCATTTAGACACTAGGGTTTGGATAGAGTTGGGGTGGAGGGGAAACTGGCATCATGCCAGCCTTTGCTCCTTCTTCTTTCCTTTTTAATGGCACTATACAGCAACACACATCAACAGCACATCTAGGGGCGGGGGTATATGTGTCGGGGTCTTATTTTTTTATTTTATTTTTTATTTTTTTCCTCCCCCCCCCCCCCCCCCCCAGTTCCCTGACTGCCATTCCAGGGGTGTGGTCCGGGAGAAGGGCAGGCCGTCGGGTGTTGACCAGGACTATGTGGGGGTTCGGGGTCTGGGGGGTTGCCGTGGGCGGTGCTGGCGCTGTGCTCTCCCTGGGCTCTCCCTGGGGTTGTTTGGACCCCCTGAGCTTGGCTCTTGGGTGCCATGGTTGGCCCGCTGGCAGGGGTGGCTGCCGGGGCCTGGCGGGCGGTCAGCTGGGGGCGCGTGCTTGGTTGTTGGCGGTGTGTGGGGGTGGTCGGTGGCGTGTCATCTTCATGGTGGGGGGGTGTCCTGTCGGCTGGGCATGGCCTGGGCCGGGTCTGGGGTATTGGCTCTTCTCCGCTCGAGAATGAATGGGTTTACCTCCTGGGTTTGGGCATGGGCTGCCCCCTGTAGAGGGCGGATACATGTCTTGGACCTGGGGGGTATAGAGTGCGTATCGGGAATAAGAATGAAATGTATCGTTATTGTATGTCTTTGAGTGAGTGAATGTGAGATTGAGGTTGGGATAGTGTGATTGTGTATGTGTATGAATGGGTATTTGTTAGGCCAAGACTCGGACTGCCCCCTCTTTGATACAACTGGGGGTGCTTGGCATCGCACCCCTATCGCGCGGCCCCCTGGTGGGGTGTGCCCTTGCCTGCCGGCGCGCTTGGGGCCCTTGGTGTTGGGGGCTGGGCGCTTGGGCATGTGTCGGCTCGGCCTGGTGTCTGCCTGGTGGGGCTCGGGTCCTCTGGCCCTGTCGGGCCTTGGCCTGGGTGGTGTGAGTCCTCGGTGCCCGTGCCTCGGTGCCCGGGCCTGGACCTACATCGGTGCGGCGGGTTCCGACGGAGGCCTATGAGTTTGTCGCTGTTGGCCCCGGGGGGTCACTGTATGTGGTCGCTGGTGGGGATCTTCCGGTTCTCCCCTGTGGTCCGTTCTGGGGGGTGGGTGAGTGGTTCGTCCTGTGTGGGTGGCCCTGGGGGCTCTGCGGTCGGGGTCCCTCCTGGGGTCTTGGGCTCTGGTCCCCCCTTTTTCGTCTGCCTCTGGTCTTGGGGGTCGGGTCTCTGCTGCTTCAACAGTTACTATTAAATGTTCTATTAGAGAAGCCTTATACACTTATGCATGCTCACAACCACACACAAATAGATGCAGGGATGCTTATGTAGGCTTTATATATAGATATATAGATATGTATATGAATGTATATTCATGTGTATGTATGTATGTATGTATATAGGCGTAGGTATGGGTATATATATTTATGGAAACTTACTGCAAAGCCATGAATATTTTAAGTTCTTTATACATATGTATTTTGTTGCTGTGTTTTGTCATGTTCTTTGAAGGTGAACAGACAGTGGCCGGGTGTTTTGCCATGTGCTCTCTGTGTATATTTCTTATATTTTGGAGTCTTACTTTGTCTTTTCTTTCTTTCTATCCTATTAAAAATAAAAATAAAAAACTACACTAGATAATCACTAGAATAAATATTTCATACTAATGGTGTGGAGAGGATGGCTGTAAGGGGAGAAGGGAGGCCATCAAAAAAAAAAAAAAAAAAAAGAATATTTTAATAGTGACACTGGATATGTTTTGCAGATATCCATAATTTCCAGAGTGTCTGTTTTTTTTTAAATCCACTATCAAAGTTTCAGAAATCATAAACATATATTTGGGTTTGTCATGACTATTTATTGTATATTACCACCCAACTATCATATAAAGACAATATTTATTGTAAACCAGCCACACTGTAATTGCTACTGTGCATGATTTGCTTTGGTTTTGGATTTGCTATTTGCTCATGCAAATATATTTAGGCTGCAAACTGTATTCACATTTACTATCTCTATTAGTCCAGGAGTAAACTTCATTGAAGGCCAAAGTCTGATAAGGACTGTGTGGGTTGTGGGTACTGTTGGAGTTTCTTCCTGAGACCAGAACTCATTTTCAGGCACAGCTGAAAACAGAGGAGTCATCCATGCAAAATCTCAAAAAGCCTTCTGTATTTTCCACTCCATGACCATGAACCTTGTTTGGCCTTTGGAAGATGCACTCTTGTATTTCAGTCAGTTTCAGTTCTTGTTTCCTGTAATAAATAAAATATTTATGTTTAAAATAATGTGCAATTTACAGCCGTGAGGATTAGCAATGAGATACTTTGTAAGTTACATCTTTGAAACTGAAGAAGATGAAGCAAACAGTTAGTCAACCTCTATGTACAAGTCATGATTTATCAAAGCTGTTGAAATATCTTAAAATAAATTTTTTTTCACACATAAAGCCTGACCCATGGGTGTAGATGGTATGATTCTATGGATTCAATTAAACACCACCCCCATACACACACACACACACACACACACATCAATATCTATCTATATCTATCTATCTATCTATATATATAGATGCAACACTTTTTATTTTTGCTCCCATTTTGCATGAGCTGAACTCATAGATCTAAGACTTTTTCTTTGTACAAAATGCCTTTTTCTCTAAAATATTGTTCACAAATGTGTGTAAAGCTGTTAGTGAGTGCTTCCCCTTTGCTGAGATAATCCATCCACCTCACAGGTGTGGTGTATCAAGATACTGATTAAACAGCATAATTTTTGCACAGGTGTGCCTTAGGCTGACCACACTTTTTTCTTTTTCACTCATTCAACCTTTATTTATACAGACAGGTTAGTCTCATTGAGCCACAAGGACTCATAAACAAGAGAGACCTGTTTTAAACAAAGAACACAGATAAGGGACAAACAATAATAGACTGTCATATTTAAAAAAAGCATATAAAATGAAAAATAAATAAATAAATGTAATAAAAATAAATAAAAAAAATCAGCAAAAACAGCTACATTATAAACCAGTGTAAAATACTAAAAACAGAAACATGACTGCATTGGTTTTTGCCATGAAATTAGCATTTGTTTAAAATTCATTAGAGAGGTCAAGGTCGAGAACTTCAGATCTTTTTGCAAGCTGTTTCAGTTTACAGGAGTGGAGTAAGAGAAGGTGGACAGTGTCTACCATGGTAAAAGGCCACTCTAAACTGTACAGTTTATGATACAGCACAATGCTACAGATGTCTCAAGTTTTGAGGGAGCATTCGATTGGAATGTTGACAACAAGAATGTCCAACAGAGCTGATGTCTGTGAATTGAATGTTCAGTTCTCCAAAATAAGCCATCTCCAAAGGCGTTTCAGAGAATTTGGCAGTACATCCAAGCACACTCCCACAGACCACATGTAACCACACCAGCCCAGGACCTCCGAATCCATCATCTTCACCTCTAAGATTGTATGAGACCAGCCACCAGGACAGCTGATGCAACAATCAGTTTGCAGAACAAAATAATTTCTGCACAAACTGTCAGAAAGTGTCTCGGGGAAGTGTCTACTTCAGCTCACAATTCATAGAAACTTAAAAAAATCCCAGTTCTTGCATGGCTAGCATACTCACAGGACATGTCACCCACTAAGCACGTTTAGGATGCTCTGGATTGACGTATACAACAGCGTGTTTCAGTTTCTGACAATATCCAGCAACTTTGTACAGCCATTGAAGAGTGAGCCAACACCCCAAAGGCCCCGATCAAGAACCTGATCAACTCTGTGTGAAGATGTGTTGCTCTGCGTGAGGCAAAAGGTGGTCATATCAGATGATGACTGGTTTTTCGACACCCACCCCCTTTCACTTCTCTTTTGCTTTATCTCGGCAAAATAGAAGTGCTCACTAACACAGATTTACACAAATTTGTGAATAATATTTGACAGAAAACATGCCTTTTGTGTACAAAGAAAAAGTCTTAGATCTTTGAGTTTATCTCATAAAAACTGGGAGCAAAACCAAAAGTGTTGCGTTTCTATTTTTGTTCAGTGTGTGTGTGTGTGTGTGTATTTAATTTTATTTTAGAGACAACGTTTGAACATACCTGCATTCTAGAGTACCTTTTCCTTTCCTGACAGCCCTTCAGATTATTTTCTGATGATAAAAGGCAGCTTCAAATGCATTTATTTTTTGTGAAATGACAAACAGAGCTTAGTATGCAGGTAATTTGTATTTTACACCATGATTGAGTTATCAACACAAGTGAGTGTAAAAGCCAATGAAATGTCAAAAGTCTGGAAAAAAAACAGTAGTGCTCTCTCTTTAATGTGGGATGAGCTGGGTGACAGAATGCTGAACAATTTGTTGAAAGCACATTTCATGGCTCTGTGACCAGCTGAAATTAAATGACGTGAACATTGTGTGTTTTTCTGCTGTTTTTCATCCTATGTAAAATCTGTATTCACTATTGCCATCACCACACTTTAACGCTTTTGCCACATGCTGCATGCTGACATTAGGATTGTGCACCTCTGATCAAAGGCTGGTATGATATGTATCTTATCTTAATAAAATGCCAATGGTTTGATTAATTAAAAATACAAAAGAAACAAAAACAATGGGATTAAACCCCTTATCATGATAAAATTCATTCTTTGTTTACAATACAATTCAGTCCCTAATTATGATTCATTCTTACAGGTGACATACTTATTCACTAATAAGAACAGTCCGCTCAGGTTGCATAGATTGCACCAGGAAGGACATTCAGTGTAAAGAAAATGAGCAAATCTCTCATTTGAGTTTGCTTTATGTGGTGGCCCCTGAAGAAGGAAGCAGCTGGAGGATAAACAATAGCAACAACTCAAACATGAGAAATGAATGAACTTATGCTAACTGATAAAAGTCTTACTAACAGATGGGCTCATTCAGTAAGACAGCAGTGAGCCAATATATTTTCTGCATTATAAATATTGCAACACAATGAATAGCCTAACATGCATGTTTTTAATCTGTGGGAGGAAACCAGAGTACCTGGAGAAAACCCACACATGCACGGAGAGAACATGCAAACTCCACCCAGAAAGGCCCTCAGCTGGGATCCATCAACCTTGTCGCAGAGAGGAACATATCTACTAACTGAGCCATTGTGCTGCCTAGTTCTTACCTTGCTGTTGTATACTCAAGTATTATTTTTTTCTCATAGGTTTACCTGTAAATAGTTTTTTTTGTACAGTAATGCTAAAACGAAAGGTCATGTGACTCCATGATTGTGTGGGAGAGAGATAGGTACGACTTAATAACAGATTCTGAACAACACATCACACCATCTGCATGTCACAATGGACTCTTACCACAGCACCTTCAGTCGTAGACTGAGACCACCAAGGTGCTCCACAGAGCACTACAGGAAGTACTTCCACGCTGTGGCTATCAACACAACTGACTCCAACCATGTCTGTATCTCACACATACACTAT
>NC_056503.1:23561131-23589753 GCF_014905685.2 Nematolebias whitei | reverse complement strand
ATATATATATATATATATATGTGTGTGTGTGTGTGTGTGGTGGATGACAAGCAAGACAAGAAGGCTGTGGTGATAGATGTAGCAATCCCCAAACACTGGAACATTGGAAGGAGCACGAGGCTGGATAAATACCAAGGGCTGAACAAGGAAATACAGAACTTGTGGAGAGTCAAGGAATGAGTAGTCCCAGTGGTCACTGGAGCTCTCAGAGCTGTGACACCCAAACTGGAATAGTGGTTCCAATAGATCCCAGGACAAACCAGAGATCTCTGTCCTGAAGAACGCAGTCCTAGGAACAGCTAAGATACTCAAAAGAACCCTGAGGCTCATGACCAATTACAACAAATGCTAGAGCAGTTGAGCATTGCAAGTCTTCATCTATCTATTCATCCATTTTTTTAACCACATTTTCTTTCTTGGTTGCAGGGAAGTGGTGCCCATATCCAGTAGTCATTGTATAAAAGACGGGCTACATCCTGGACAGGTTTCAAGTTCATCACAGGGACACATAGTGACAAACAAGACACACAACAATTGGCACTCAGTCATAACTAGACACCTTCCTAATTTTGCCCTTTTAGTGAAAGACATGGTGATTTTCTTCAATCATTTTATCAGACTTGTACCTCTGTGGGCTGGCTTCTGTCTGCAGAGGTTGATAAGCTGCCAGATGTAAGTGCTTGGACAGGAATAAGTTGATCGTTTCCATAAGCACATTTGTCAAACATCAAGGCCCAGGGGCCAAATGTGGCCCTCGTTGACATCTTATCTGACCCCCAAGATGATATGTTTAACGTAAAATACTTTTATCACTTGAATTTTTTCAGTAATCTTTGATCATGATGTTAAAAGCACAACAAAGAACGTCAAATGAGACCAATCAAAATCTTGTTGAGGAACCTGCAACCAAGAAAAGATGTTGGGTATCTAGAGTTAATGTAGATTCTGAAATTGGCCCTTTGTTTGAAAAAGGTTTTAATTTTGGCTTCCTTTTGTAAGATTGACACCCCTCCAAAGGTTGTTTAAAATTATTTTATGTAATAGGTAGAAAATGTGCACAGATCAAATTCATTATTTCTATTGAAATTTATCACAGATCTGGGTCCAGACTGCTACACTATCAGAGACATAAAAAACCAAAATCTACTGGTAACTGTTTTTTTCTATTTTTCTAGTCATGTAACTCTACGTCTTAGAAATGCAAGGCGAAGATACATCTATTGATTTTATTTTTCTTCACCAGAATAAAAATCCATTCATCCTTTATCTTTACCCACTTCTTCCTTTTTTGGGGGGTTCATGGAGGTCACTGGTGCCCATGTCCAGCTATCATTGTGCGAGAGTCGGGGGACACGTTGGACAGGTCTCCAGTCCATCACAGGGACACACAGAGACAAATGAGACAAACAACCATTCACTCTCTCACTCACACCTAGGGACAAATTAGAGTTACCAATCACCCTAACATGCATGTTTTTGGTCTGTGGGAGGAAACCGGAGAAAACCCACACACGCATGGAGAGAACATACAGACTCCACCCAGAAAGGTCCCTGTACCAAGATTTGAGTTGGGTTATCCTTCTCGCTGAGAGGCAGCAGCTCTACCAACTGAAGCACCGTGCTGCCCTAAATCACTCCCTTTTATTTATTTTTTTAAAAGATCTTCTTTTGACACACATCTATGCCGTTGTGCATTCCTTTTCTGACAGGATCAGTTTCAATCTTTCCAGTGAACGTACACAAACATCCTTTACTTCCCCACATATGTGTGTGTGTTGTCAAAGGACTTACTGTCACTTTAAGTGTGCTGTGCTGGGCCGGCAGGCAGGTACTGAGCTCAGGTGAACAACCTGTGCTCTCTTCTAATCATTCCACTTTGGAAACAATAATAATGATAATAAATGAGTGGCTGGATGTTGGTGATTGACAGGATGTGAGGAACGTCTGTTTTCTCAGCATGTTGAGCTTCTCTGACAGCCGAGCATTTTGGTGAAACTGTGAAGGGTCTCTGCTGATGTCATGGAGCAGGCAGAGGTCAGCTGTCAACCGGCGGGGGTGGGGGGGAAGCCTCCTTTACTATTTTTTATTTTTTTTGCTACTCAGGCATTCAGTGCTTGCTCTAACAGCATGTGGATTTTTTAATGCAAATTTAAAACAATCAAATCATAAAATCTGACAGTAATCTTTTTTAAATTTTTTATTTATTTTTTATGAAACCGCTGTAATAAATCGTTAGAATCAGATGTGCTGTAAAATGTTTGCTTGTGAAATCAAGCTGCTACATGCAAAGCAGATGCATTCATGACTCATCTTTGAATTATTGGAGGGGAAGTACACCGAGCCACATAATAGTCAGGATGGTCATAAATAACAAGTGTTAATTACAAACCAGGGAGGCTGTCATTTAGTTTTGTTTCTTTTAGATGCTTTAATAAGTTAATAATGTTCATTCCCATTAGATAATGGGTACACATTGTAACAAGCAAGAGCAAAATGCAAATAAATAAATAAAAATCTATTGCAATAACACTAAAAAGACACAATTTGTTTTACAAGATGTGGTTTTATGAATAAATATAAACACGTAGCCACATAATGACAGATTAAATCCTAATGCTTTTTTCCACCACTTATTTTCCAATTATTCTTCATAATATGAGAGCATGCAACTCTGTATGTCTGCACAGTACTTTCAATCTTTTTCAATGCTGCTCACAAACACTTCTTCATGTGTCAAACATTCATCCGAGTCAGTTCCTCCTGACTTGTTGTCAGAAGGCATCAAAAAACCACAGCAGCATGAAGAGCAAGAATTGCCAAAGGTTCATCCCTCTCCACCTGTTGTGGCGCTGGTTGCTATAAACATTCAAGTCATTTCAATTGGGTATGCAGTGTTGTAATGTTTCCTTCGAAATGTTATCTGCCTTCGTCTGGCACCAAGCCATGCATTCGGGGTACAAAAGCACAAGCTGTAACACATGCCCCCCACACACACATGCGCACACACAAGCCCACAATCATGAGCTAGAAAGGTACACGAGGAGGTAGAGGAAAAGAGAAATTTGGTGAAAAATGTGCAGAACAGGGACGTGTGTTCTTGGCCCCGACCAAGAGAGCTCTCTTTTACCTCCAGGACTGAACGAACAATGACATTTCTGACTGGTGAAGTCAAAGAAAAACGCTCTGAGCCATCGCAGAATGCAGATAATTTCATAAGCACTTAAAGGTGATGAAATACATGGGCATGGCAGATGGAAGAGTGTGTTTTATGTTCGAGTATGAATGTACGTGTTAACTGACAAGAAGATACTTTATCATAGTGTCAGCTGGTGCTAACCACAAACACCGCCTTTTGCGAATGCATAATACATCCCCAAACATGACTTCACTTATTGTTATTGTGCAAATCCCTCTGTTTACTGTTGAAATCCCATTTACAGGTGTTTATAGAGTGGCTCAAACTTAAAGTGCAGTGGAAGATTAGATTTTATTTCTGACTTGCTTAGACTTTTTGTACTTTAAAAAAAAATTCTGTCAACCCCTTAAACACATGGTTGAAGGTTTAGGCCTATCTTGGTCTGCATTTGGGAAAAGAAAAGAAAGCACTGATCCAAATCTGCTGAAATACAAATAGTTTAGGGTCCGCGTTCAGGCTGCAAAAGCACAAGCTGTAACAGAGACACACAAGGCTGCAATCTTGAGCTAAAACTGTACAGGAGAAGGTAGAGGTGTCCCCACAGTGCTTCAGCATGTGCAAAAACTGTTAATTATTAAACCAGTCTTTCTTGGAATAATGCATAACACTAGACACCTTACATGTCTTCATTTTAAATATCGACCTTGGGGGATTTATTAGTGTTTGAAGTGCTGATGAGGAAGAGTCTCAGCTACAGGTACTGCCACATTCAGTTTCAGTTCAAAGCTTCTAAAATCAAGTTCTATACTTTTTTGTTTGCTAAGGTCGATTAGTTGTCGTGACCATCATGAATCAAGTTGACTCCAAATAATCAGTTACTGATTTATCAGCTATTAAGACTGTCATTACTTTCATTCAAATCTGTCCTGTGGGCCATGGGATATTTTCTAACAGTCAGACGGAGTTAACTCCAACAGTCATCACCAAAGTTTTAAACTAAGTTCAGGTGCAACCCATTAACACTCAATGTACAGTATGTCTTGGGGATGACTCCTCTGTTACTTCCACACCAAAATGTTGAAATTTTCTGTAAAACCGACTGTTACAGACAAATTTGTGGTGCCAACGTTTGATCATATGTAACAACCATTTCGAATTGGACTGACTTCAAAATTTGTAGATGTGGTTAGTTTATGAAAAATTCATTAAAATATGTTTAATGTTTCATGATAGCTAACAGTCACACACACACAGGCATTTACAGAATCATTTGCCATAATTGTTGGCATGAATCGCCTGCTCACTTTATTCATTGGCTTTTAATTCAAGTTTGGTTTGAGTTTCCACCAGAACCTTTTTTTGGTGTGTTATTTTCTTGTTTTACTTTGCTCTTAGACTATTTTATTGTACTTGCATTTTTATTGTTTGGTCTTAATTTCATTTTATTGCCAGATTTGCTGTTTGTGGAACACTTTGGTTAACATTGTTTTTAAATGTGCTATTTATATAAAATTGACATTGACTATGACATAATGACAGTGGGTGGTTAGGTCAAGATGGAGTCAGTAACGTTGCAGATGCAAATGCACGGAGGGCATAGAAGCATGTTACATGATGACTGACAGGCATTCTTTGTAACCGTGGGTCAACTTTCTCTAACAATAATAAGTCAGGGACTCATTTTTGTGGTAAAGTCAATTATCTTCAGTTAACATCCATGTTTTTATACTACTGTCAGGCAAATGTGAAACCAACTTTCAAAACGTTTTAACAATTAAAATGCTTTCATAAACTGTTTCAGAGTGAATCAGCAAGGGTGTGTAACGTAGCTCAAATATGAAGTCGTAAAATCCATCAGGGATGACTGTAAACAAACGGTAGAAATGTAGACTGACAACGATTTAAATGTGAATTTGCGTTTTTTATTCAGCTATACACATCATTATCCTGATGCATGCTCAATAATCCAGGTAGAAAAATCTAAAAAAGTTAAAGCTGGTCCTCTGGACATTCAAAAAGCAAAACAAAGCAAAACAGCAAAAAAATGTAGAAACATTTCGTCTTTCACCCGAAAGACTTCCTCAGTCTGAAGTGCTGTACACATCATTGTTTCATATCAGCTAATTTAAAGCATTTATTTTCTGCCAGAAGAAACAGCTGAGTTTAAACATAATCAGCTGTGCCAGCTAAACTTTAGCTCTGTGAGACTTGCTCAAGACAAAAGTTAAAACATTAGAGGTCATCCTGGTGGTTTCTCAAGCAGAGAAGACGAAAAATCTCAGCGTTTTGCTCTAAAGTGGATGGAGAGATTGATGGATCGACAGATCTGTGCTGCAAGGTGTTGCTCCTGGTTGTGATAAAACAAGGAGCTGAGACAAAACTGCTCCGTCTACGGTTTGGCCCTCACCTGTGTTCATAAAGTTTGGATCAAAAGCTAAAAATCAAGACCTCAGAACAAGCAGCTGAAGTTAGTTTCCTCCATAGGGAGGCCAGGCTCAGCCGAAAGCATCATCTAAGCCTGCCATTCTTAGCCTCACACTTCACATCTTGTGACAAAACATTGGTAAACAGGAAGAGCAGCAGGACAAACTGTAAGCAGGTTTGTTTCTACAGTTATTCAAATGACAATAAAATCCAAGAAGGAACATCATTGCAAATGTAAAAAAAATAAAAATAATCCCATTACGATATAATGAAACCGTGTAGTTATGATTTTCTTCTTCCTGCTCTTACGCACTTAACGTTAACCAAGCACTCAACTGAATCTGCCAAAATCTAAGCGGAAGCTTGATATTGTAGGAGTGCTAGGGTTTTTCTCTTACAGCTTTCTCCACCAGATGTCGCTACTGGAGACGCACCTGCAGATCCTTACCCTGACGAGCAGCATGTGTGTAAAAGGCCCTTGATGACACTGCTCCTACGCTGGTGCATTGTCTACCTAATGGTAGTGTGTTCCTGGCCCTTCATTGTATTCTCTAGAGTTATGCTTATTTTAACTCTTTGCCTGACACCCTGGACTTTCCTGTGTTCTCAAGTACCTTCTTTGTTCCCTCCTTGCCTTCCCCACTTGCTTAAGTTATTCCTTGATCGTCTTGGAATATCACTGGACTGACTCTGGAACCTTGGACTTTCATGCCCTAGAGTTTACCACCTTCTCCACAAGTAAACAGACAGCTTATCATCTGCATACCCACTTGTCTCCTATTAACTGTTCCCTTGTCTTCAGGGTTCCAGCCCCTTCCTCCAGAGGTCACAGTTTGACTGTTTGCATTTCAATCATTTGTAAATAAACACTGTTAAAACTGTTCCTGGTCTTGTGGTTGCTCTTAAGGTTCACAACTATTCTTGGTCCTTAGTAAATCCTTACAGATATTGACATACATAAGGCTGGTCATAGTCTGTGTAGGGCAATAAATACGTCAGACTGATACAAGATTCATGGATTCAAGGTTCCTTATTTGTCATTCACACCACATATGGTACATGTGGTGGAACAAAATTGTGTAGACAGGGTCCCAGTTGCATCCAACAAAAGTATTAAAAAGTAAAAGAAAACAGTAATAAAATCTAAGATATGAACAAAAAAAGTTAACTAAAAACACACTAAGCACTAGTAACATAAAAACAATATGCCGAACAGCAGCATGAACATTAGTCTGTGTGAGCAGATTAGTATGAATGAACACAGTAACATGAAACAGATCAGTAACATGATGTGATTTTTCACAGTGATTGTCCTGGTTAGAGATTCATGAGTCTAACAGCCTCAGGGTAGAAGCTGTTCCTCAGTCTATTGGTTCTAGACTTGATGTTCCTCAACCTCCTTCCTGAGGGGAGTGGGGCAAACAGTGTGTGCTGGGTGAGTGGGGTCCTTCATGATGCAGGTGGCTCTCTTCCTGCATCTGGAGGTGTAGATGTCTGTGATGATGGGGAGGCTGGCTCCAACAGACTTATGTGCAGCCTTCACCACTCTCTACAAAGCTTTTCTTTTTGCAGCTGTGCAACCTCCATGCCACACGTTGATGCTGGAGCACAAGGTGCTCTCCACTGCACATGTTTAGAAGGAGGTGAGAATTGATCATCTCAGACCAACTCGCCTCAGCCGCCTGAGGAAGTGGAGTCTCTGATGTGCTTTCTTGATCAGGCTGGTATGTTGTTGCCCCAGCTGAGGTTGTCATTCAGGTGCACACCCAAGTACTTTTAGCTGGAGACCACTTCCATCGTAGTTTCATCGTTTGTTAAGAAGTCTAGCACCAAGTTGCAAATGGAGGGGCTTAGTCCTAGTGTGAGTAGTTTG
Source organism: Nematolebias whitei (assembly GCF_014905685.2). Lineage (NCBI taxonomy): Eukaryota > Metazoa > Chordata > Actinopteri > Cyprinodontiformes > Rivulidae > Nematolebias > Nematolebias whitei. The sequence continues at coordinate 23,582,320 of NC_056503.1, read as the reverse complement.
TCCATCAGGGTTTGGGGGATCATGGTATTGAAGACAGACATGAAGTCCACAAAGAGCATATAAATGTAAGAGGCCTTCTGCTCCTGGTGGGTGAGAGCAGTGTGGACCACAGTGGAGATAGCGTCTTCTGTAGATCAATTCTCACAGTATGTGTACAGACGAGGGTCCTCGCTGACGTTGCTGGTTGTTCTGATGTGGGTCATGACCTGTTTTTCAAAGAATATAGCGACTATTGAGGTGAGGGTACTGGCCGGTATTCATTCAGACCAGTCACTTTAGAGCTCCTTGAGACTGTGATGATGGTTGCTGTCTTCAGGCAGGTTGGAACTGTTGCCAGGGTAAATGAGGAGTTAAAGATGTCGGCCAACACCTCACATAGCAGAGGTCATGCTGAGAAGCGCTTCTTCTGGTGGTGAGGTGAGTCTGGTGCTGGGTGGTCTGATTGGGTCTTCAGAACATGCGTAGAACTTGTGGGCATCAGGCAGTGATGGGTCTCTAGGGCATTGTTCACGTCTGCCTTTATAATCTGTTATACACTTAATACCCGTCCACATGCTCTGGGGGTCTTGTGAGGTGAATTGACCCTGGATCCTTTATGCATATGTAGCCTTGGCCCTCTTAATACCAGCAAACAGTTATTTCCTTGTCCTTCTTAGTTCTTGTGAGTTTCCAGACCTGAAGTCAGTGTTCCTGGCTTCCAGCAGGGTGCCAACCTCTGCATTCAGCCAAGGCTTCCTGTTCAGGTATCTCTTAACATATCTGATGGTGGTAACGTAATCAGCAAATTTACTAATGTATCCCAGAACTGAGGATGTGTATTCCTCCAGGTCTAGTACCCCTCATTTTCAGCAGCTTCTCTGAAGATCTGCCAGTCTGTGTATGCAAAACAGTCTTTCAATATGGGGCGACTATTCTGCATCCAATATTTAAATTTATTTTGCACCGGTCTGGAGCATCTCAGTGGAGGGAGGTAAACAGGACCCAGGAAGATAAAGATATGATCAGAGAGTCCTAGGTGGGTCAGGGTTCAGCTTTATATTTTTATTCAATCTTTATTTAGACAGATAAGTCACATTGAGCCTAGAAGACTCATTTACAAGTGAGATCTGTTTAGACAGACAAAAAGTAGTGAAACTGGACACGTAGGAATTTGAAGTTGAAAAAATTCCTATCAGAATTTTTTTTTTCCTGCCCCAGAAGAAAAAAACTCTGATATTAAAAAACACCTTGCACAAACAAGCACATAGTGACGTAGACGTCCTACAGAGGGGGGAGACGACAAGAGCGGTGAGCAATGTTCAAAGAAGCTCTCGAGGTCACTGTAAGAGTTCTGATAAGGATATAATAATCAGCCAGTGTCCTCCGGTGAGATCCGTAAACATTCTTGAGGTAGGTCGAGGAATGGTCAAGAATAATGACTATAAGAATCCAAAAGTCCTGAAATGATGACACAAAGTTGATTCAGCTGATTTCGTCTGGTTATCAGTTGGAAATTCCTCAGGGAGGGGGTGGTGAGCATTAGATCACATGTTCTCCAGGCAAATTTAGATAAGATGGTCATCAAGGCCAGCCATGGGAGCCAAATTCAGATAAACACACAGTTGTTTTGGGGACAGGCAGAACTTAATGACATCTACCTTGAGTTTGTGTTGGTCCACTCGGTTCCAAAATGTCCAAATGGCATAGCCACACCGATGGAACGTGACTGAGTAAAATCCCCGAGCTCTGATCCATTCTGCCCAAGGCATTTGAGTCTGGGTACCAAGGCACGAACCAAGCCATCATAAAGGCAAGCAGCGTGATCGGGTCCAAATTTGCTGCCGACAACTTCCTTGATTGTTGATAAAACCAGCAACCAGCCAAATTCAAAAAGCAGGAACCAGTTATCGTAAATCCAATTAAATATGTTTCCTTAAAATCCACAAATGGCAGCAGAGATAGACACATCATCAAGTCTTCAAAGTCAATGAGATATACAGCTGCGTGCATGCCAACAGGGCAAATCGGCTCACCTAAAGCCTGTCTTCTCTTCGAAGAAATGTTGTAACTTGAGTTGAGGGACCAACTGATCAAAACAAGTCCATAATTATGGTTCGGAAGATATGCAAGAGAGGCTCAGAAGCAGTTTCACAGACAGACAGAGCAGCAAAGTAAAGCGGAGAAGGCGGGGAGAAAGATATGCATCTTTTACGTTTGTGTAAACACAGTCCAGCATGTTGTTTCCACGTGTTGGTATGGCGACATGCTGGTAAAATCTCGACAGGCAGTTCTTTAGATTTACATGATTCAAGTCACCAACCACCACAAGAAATAAATGAATGAGAAGTCAAGCTGGGTCAAGTCAAATTTATTTATATAGCACATCTAAAACAGGAACTGTTACCAAAGTTCTTAAGAGAAAATTAAAATGGTAACTGGACTGTACTTTTATAGTACTTTTTTGTCCAACCAGGATACTCAAAGCTCTTTACAACATAGTCTGTACTTCCATACACTTCCATATAGCACTTAAAGACATCTATACAAATATAACTAAATCAATCCACAGAAAATCACCAGTGCTTTAGATCAGACACCAATAGGACACACATCAGAGACAATGAGGGCTTCAGTGTCTTGCCCAGGGACCCTTTAATATGTGACAGTGTACTGGTGTAATAACGTCAGACTCGCAAAGGGCAACTGCTCTAACCACTCAACCACAGCTACACCCAATAGTTAATATTTATTGCAAGTGTAATAGTAAAAATGCTGCGAAAAATACAAAACAAACAAAAAAAAACCCATATAGAACACATGTAAAACATATTGCAAGTATAAATATTAAGGATCAAACTGAATGTTGAACTGCCTTAAAAAAATGAGCTAAGTATTCAAACAAATGTCACTTCAGCTAAACTTCCACTAGATTTGTGTTTATCGTTTCAAACTTTTAAACTCGAGAGTACCACTATGGATGTTTGTAACTCAGATGTGTTTAGAAGTTGTCAGCTAGATCAGATTAAGCCAGACAAGCATTGGCCAAGGGCTTTAACTTTTTTTCTGTACACCTCTTGGACATTGCAATGTTGTACCTGAGCTTACTCACCTGTCTTCAGAGTTTACTCAACAAATCTGAGTGTAAAATTGTACCAATACTTTAAAATAGTTGGACTTCCCTATCTCAAACCACTTAATTATGGAAGTCTCCGTTGTTGACCTATGATCAATTACTTTGACTGTTTCTGTAGGTAAACCAACACACATGGTAGTTGGGAGCTATTCACAAATCTTTAACTTAAGGAAATATTAATTATTGAGTTTTTTAAGGTATTAATTATTCAAATAATTGAATTATTTATTTTTAATATTCTTCTGAGCAGTTGTCATGGTATTGCGTTGAATACCTATAGGTTCACATCTGGTAAAAACTAAAAACATAAACTTTGGAAAAAGTCTATTAACTGAGTAATTTTTGTTTGAAAAATATTTTCCATTATAGTGTTTTGCAATGGCCACTGTATTTCAGGTAAATCAATGTCGTCTTTGTCGTCTTTGTCATCATCGTCATCGTCATCATCATCGTCGTCATCATCATCATCATCATCATCATCATCATCAGTTCCTATAGTACCATGGGGGCAGTACAAGTATAGTTCACCAACAACCTCCACCTGGATCCATCCTTAACAACATGGTTGAGGACTCAGAAAGGGGGTACTGTCCAACTATGAATGTTATCTGCCCAATGTCAAGGAGGATGCCTCTTTTTACTGTTTTTTTTTTTTTTTTTTTTTTTCAAATTTCCCCTAAATAATCACATTTGACAGAGTTCCATTGGTCCACACTACATGGGCAAACCACTTCAATTTCTTCTTCCAGTGTGCATTACAGAGGAGTCATGATCTTCAGTGAGGCCATGGACTCCGTCGAATCTCAGCATTTGTAGTGTGGGAGGACCGATGGACCTGCAGCATGTGGTGGTAGCAGGTGAATTGCACATATTATTTTCTCTATTTCAGTGTTGTCAGTGGAGTGTAACTTTGGTAGCCAGCAATACTGATCTGTCCTTCTTCACATGGTTGAGTCTTGCTAGGTCTCTGGCAGCTTTAGCTAGCCTTGTCTTGACCTCTTTAATTGAGTTGCCCTCTGACATGAACAAATAACCATGATAAGGGAATTCTCTAACTTGAGTTCTGTGTCCCTGATGTTCACTTTAATAGGCTCTTGTTTACTAGAAACAATGGTTTTGGTTTTCTCAAGATTGATCTCCGTGGAGTGATGTCAATTCACATTGTCTTGGGTCTTTGCTTGAAAGGCTTGCTCATCGATGGATCAATTTATAAGGTCTAAATCATTAGCAAAGTGAAGATTGTCTGATTTTTCTTCCTCCCAGTTTTACAAGGGAATCAGTTTCTATTAGTGTCTTAGATATGATATGTTCCAAGAATATGTAACACAGTGTAGGAAAGAGTAGACAGCCTTGGTGCATGCCAACTCTAGTTGGAAAATGCTCACTGAAGTTTCCTCTACTACTGTTGATCCATCTCAGGATTGCCCATAGACCGTCTTAACAAACTCTGTCAAAACACTTCTTGTAGTCAACAAAAGTATGGTAGACTGGCTTGCCTAGCTCAATATACCTTGTTTAGGTAAATAATAGGAATATAAAATATGCCAACTATAATATAAGCTTTTTGATTATCAGAAACTTGGCAGCAGAAACTATAATGAAGATCAACGACAACTGGTGCTTTTTAAAATTTGTGTTACATCAACACATTTGAGACAGCAGCTTTAAAATAACGTAATTCATATTGACAACTGTAATATTTGAGACTCAAGTCAAAAAGAAGATATTTTTCTTCAAAACATTCAGTTTGATCTTTTAAAGAAAAAAAAGGCTGCTGTGTAATCTTTAAAGTTGATATGTAACTCAGTGTGTTTGAGCGTTCCTTTGTTGGAGAAGAGATGCTCACTGACACGAAAATGCTCTGGAACATTTCCGCGTTGACTGTCAGAACAAATCTAAAACGTAAACATGATCAAAAAGATGAAACCATGAGCCAACTTGTTTAAAGATCAAAGAATTATCATTAAACCTTCACATCTGTTTAAATGCCGCCTGACAAGCCCCAGAAACACAACGCTCAGAATGCATTAGGCCATCATGATGCTTTTCTTTCCTGTGGTGTGGGTGGCAATGATTCAGTTTACATGATAAATAGGGACCAACGGCTTCCTGATTAGGGACCAAACTAGTAAGGGGGCGGCAAAGGAGAAGAAGAAATTGAGAAATAATGAAAATGGCCTTCGTATTAGGTTTAAGAAGCAAAAGAAGAACGGAGCTTATGATGAACAAATGAAAGAACAAAGCAGAACGTAATTATGCACCTCAGTGGCTGGATTTTCTTGTAGTTGAGGGGCCTTTTCTGATCTGTTTTTGACTGAAATAAATTGGTTCAACTCCTTATAACATGATACCAGACACAGATGGACCAAAGGGAAAAATTACCCTTCAAATCTCCCCCTTCCGAGAGGCATTTGTGTCTGTTGGGTCTGAGACGAACTGATTTCATGCTGAGCAGAAGCATGAGATCCAAAACAACATAAAGGTGTGGAGAAAAATATTTTCATGGTTTAACCTCTCCCCCTTCATTGAGAATGACAGGGTGCTGGGGTCAAAGGTCAGTTAGTCACGGGGAGAGAATAAACGTGGTTTTGACCCCTCCTCACCATTCGTTGGGAGTTGAATTACAATAAGTGGAAAAATAAACCTTTAATACAATTTTGTTTAAAACTGATGCAATGTAAACTTTTAAAACAAGTTCAAACTATGGTAAACATTGTCTGGTTTAACTTTTTGGATTTACAGCGTTTTAATTTACAAAAGAGAGACTCCCCTTCAGTAAAGTAAAAAAAAAAGTACTGTGTGGCTTTTATCGGTTTCATTTGACAAAAGTTATTACTGGAGGAGAAAAAAAAAAGAAGATTTCCTTTCATTCACATATACTGTAGAGAGAGTTACAGGATAAAAATAATCCATAGGTTCACATATTTAAATATGGCAGGTAAAATAAGGATTATTGATGCCATACACCTATTCAGAGCTGAAGGAACAGATATATGACCAATTAAAGTGACAAAAAAATAACGGTGGAGGCAATCATCAGCTTTCAGAAGAGCTGACTCCTTTTTCTAGTCCATTTTTACTCTTTGCACGACAGAAATATTCTGAGTTTAGATTTATCTTGTCATAAGTCTTTGTCTAAGGTGATAAAATGTACAGGAACCACATTTATTTTTGTTTTAAATGTGAAAATCGTAGTGTAAATTCAACACAGTCTAGCACTACCTATTATAATACAATTCATTTACAGAGGAAAATGTACTTGAACCACCCAGTTACTTTGTAGAATGAAACAGACTTAGCTCTACTGAGGGAAAAAAATATATATTAATCATCTCTAAAAGATTATATCGACCAAGCCCAGACATAACAGATCACAACAGAATAATTGCTTTGTCTTGAAAATAGTCTAATTTTGGTTTGGAAGTTGTTTCCAGCTCTTTTATGTTCATTCATGAAGTTGTTACTCCCCGTCAGTGTATACATACATAAATCAGAGGAATCCATTACTTTTCTTCACCTATTTTCTCTGGCCTGGTGTTTGAATTATTGTTGTGAAAAACACAGTTTGCTGATGCCAAAAGTGCCACAGATGTTCATTTAGAAATAAAAGGCCTGATCAAATGATTTACATTCATTTCTAAGTTCTGTTGAGTTACATTTAAGCTTACGATGAAACGTTGTCAGCGGTGATGCATCAGCTGACATTCAGGTTGTGTGAGTGTTCACAAACACACAATGGGGAGTATTGTTCGCAATGCCCTTGGATACTAACTTATGGTTGCTATCGTTATCAACAAGGACTCACAACACATCTGGTAAAATTCTGTTTGTTTTAGTGGCTACACACAAAGACAGCCAGTGTTCTGTGTTGGGTGACAAATCTGTGAAGCAAAAATGATTTACTCAGTTATTAATACGAGGGAAGGGCAACATGCTTGGCAAGCATAAACAAGAGAAGGAATACACTTCTGCATGTGAGCAAGCTGATTAGTGCACAATCAAAAACACAAGGTGCAGAAGGGGTTCTTTTAAAGAATCCTGCATGCACTGAAGCAGGAACATATCTGTACCTGGTTGTTTAACCCTAAACCTTTAAATCCTGCACCCATGGTGACACAAAGATCATGCAAAATCCACTTGGGGGGCCTCATTGGGGAATTTAACAGGGAATCAATTATGGGTCAGAAAACAATTAGCTTTTTTGGTAAACTAGTTTAGCCTTTTTGTTCAGCTGCATTGAAAAAAATTGTAATGATGTGAAAACCTTCCTGCCAGAGATTATGACCGGAGCCTGCTGAAAGTATCGACATGCAGTATTGATGAAGACATTTCCACTGATCGGTTTTGGTTTCAGAGATGCTGCTCCAATGCTCCAGTCTCTGTTGTTGACCTGCTGTCTCTGATTTGTTGTCTACCCTATGATGATACAAACACAAGTTTCCACATGACAACAACAAGACAAAAAAAAAAAAAAGAACAGAAAATGAATCTTTCACTGTGGACGACAAACCCATTATCCATCCATCTGTCAATCCATCCATTATCTTTACCCGCTTCTTCCTTTTTGGGTCGCAGGGGTCCCTGGTGCCCATATAGAGCAGTCACTGTGCGAGAGGCGGGGGACACACTGGACAGGTCTCCAGTCCTTCACAGGGACACATAGAGACAAATGAGAACTAGTCACACTTTCATCCACACCTAGGAACAATTTAGAGTTACCAATCAGTCTAACATGAATGTTTTTGTCTGTGGGAGGAAACAGGAGTACCCGGAGAAAACCCATGCGTGCATGGAGAGAACATACAAAGTCCACCCAGAAAGGTCCCCAGCTGGGATTCGATCCAGCAGCTTTCTCGCTGAGAAGAAGCTATACCAACTGAGGCACCGTGTCATCCACCAACCCATTATTGTGGAGAAAATTGTTTTGTGTTGCTATTTGGAGTCCCGATATGCAACCCCTCTCAGTAACAGTAAAGCACTGCCCAATCTGCCTTCATCTGGTATCTTTCCCCCTGGATGATAATAAAATAACTCAAAAAATAACATGAACACACATTTTCTTTGCTACAACATAGAACTGCTGAGATCTTCTAAAACTTGTAATGTATTTATATAGTCTCCAAGTCTGTGCTGTTACAGTATATACAAATAACAAGTATTGGATTGAGGACTGATAAGGCCAGCCTTTTTTATTTATTTTTTATTACATATCTCAGATTGGTATCAGGATCAAACAAATCTCTTTAGTCTACCTTTAAAATCAACCTAAATATTTTCATAATTAACCCTAAAGATCTTTTGTGCACACTTGCAATGCTTCTTGGAAAAATTTATTTTTTCAGTCACAGACATTTTTAATCCTTCTTTTTAAAATATATATATTTTTTTTTCGTGCCTCTGTATATATTGGAAATATGTGATCAGTCAAATTAGGGATTAAGTCATTTTGGGTCAACGTGATATGTTAGATTTGTTCACTGCAGATGCCATATAGGTGCCACGTCTACAGTGAAGTGTGCACTGTACAGGTCTGTCATGGTGAAGAGAGAGCTGAGTCAAAAGGCAAAGCTCTCAATTTATCGGTCGATCTACGTTCCTACCCTCATCTATGGTCGTGAGCTTTTAGTTGTGACCAAAAGAACTAGATCTCTGATACAAGCGGCCAAAATGAGTTTTCTCTGCAGGGTGTCTGGACTCTCCCTTAAAGATAAGGTGAAAAGCTCGGTCATCCGGGAGGGACTCAGAGTAGAGCCGTTGGTTCTCCACGTCGAGAGAAGCCAGTTGAGGTGGCTCAGGCATCTGGTTAGTATGACTCCTGGATGCCTCCCTGGTGAGGTGTTCCAGACACGTCCCACTGGGAGGAGACCCAGAAGAAGACCCAGGAAACGCTGGAGGGATTATGTTTCTCGGTTGGCCTGGGAACACCTTGGGATTCCCCCGGAGGAGCTGACCCAAGTGGCTGGGGAGAGGGGAGTCTGCGTCTTCCTACTTAAGCAGCTAACCTCGCGACCCGACCTCGGATAAGCTGAAGAAAGTGGATGGATGGATGAATCGATGGATGGATGATTTTTTTAGTTTTTATTTTGACACCGAGTCAGTAGACTGATGATTAGACAGAGTCAGGTGTACAACAGGTAAGTGCTTTATTTACAAGTGCAGTTATATATATATATATATATATATATATATATATACAGTATATATATATGGGGCTGAAAGGATAAAAGGACAAGGTGAGTATTTGTAATTTTCTGAATTTCTTGAATAGTGATCTTGTTGTACGCAGTCTTTCTTACTTGTGGTTGTATTATAGGTCATGTTAGAGAGGAGGGAGAGAACAAAGTCCTAGGTGCCCTGATGAGGAGGGAAGGTGATCCAGAAGAGGTGAGTATCGATGGAGAGAGGAACAGGTTGAAGGTGCTTGGTAGTTTCTGATCAAGGTTGATGTTTGGTATTTGCAGGAACAAGATGATGACAGGACAAGGTCACAAGGAGGAAGGAGGTCTTAGAACACTTGAGGAGCAGGACTTAAAAGGCACAACAAATCACAAGGTTAGTCAAAATTTCAAGGAACAAGTTTCAAATTACTGGCTTTTTAAGCTACATTGTGATGCATACATCATTACAGAGATATGATTCACTGTGTCTTACAAAATGGGAAACATTTTAAACAGAAATTTGATACAACTTTTCACCAGATTTTACAAAAATTGCAAGTTAAGTGTTGGTTAAAACAAATCAAGCCACATCTCTGGAACCACTCATAGTGTCAGGAACATATGACTGCGCACCTACCCATCCAGGTTGTCATATTGTTTGCAGATGATACAGTGGTGTGGGATGCATCACAAACAACAATGAGTCCAGCTACAGGCAGGAGGGGGAACACCTGGATGGCTGGTGCAAAGAGAATAACCTTCACATCAATGTGAAGAAGATGAAGAAGATGGCTATGGATTTCAGATGGAACAAACACATCTACCCCCCCCCCAACATATTCAATTCAATTCAAATATACTTTATCAATCCCAGAGGAAAATTATTTGTTGTAGTAACTCGTTATCCTCATTTCATTAAGAGATGTTATAGATGCTGATGGCTGTAGGCAGGAAGAAGCTCTTGTAAAGGTCCATCCCACAGTGGATCCTAAGAAACTGGCTGCAGATGCCGTCCGATCTGTCCACCCAGACTCGGCTGGCCTCTTGGTTCCCCTGGGCTGTAGGACCGCCCGAATGCCGGGCAGAACTCCTCCCAGAGCGATGGCCACTCCTCCCAGCAGTCTGCCGATCTCCTCGTCGCTGTGGACAGTCAAATGTAGGTGCCGAGGGACGATCCTGTCCTTCCAGTGTCATGAGCCATGTTTCCTGCTAGTTCCAGGATCTCAGTGGTCAGGCACTCGAGCACAGCTGGCAGGTAGATGACAATGCGTCCACAGAACATCCTTTCAACTCATTTGAGATTTGGGGCTGTAGTTGCAATATTATTTGAGCTTTTGAGATGTTAATCAGCTGCTTTTGGTTGTAGAAAACTGCCTTGTTGCCATGGTTACGCATCATAACAAATGTCCAAAACTAAAAAAAAATCCGTAAAAATCCTTCCAGCTGCACAGCATCCGATACCAGAGGAAACAATCATTCAAAAAATGTGATTTACATCCAGAAAAAGAGGAATTAAAGTTTCCATAAGCAAAATCTCAGAATGAAATTAACCTATTATTATTATTATTATTATTATTATTATTATTATTATTATTATATTAATTAAATTAATATAGGAGGATCTGTGGTGGAAGTGGTCTCCAGCTACAAGTACTTGGATGTACACTTGGATGACAACCTCAGCTGGGGCAACAGCGCTACCAGCCTGATCAAGAAAGCTCATCAGAGACTCTTACTTCCTCAGGCGTCTGAGACGAGCTGGTCTAGGAATCTCAGTCCGCATCTCCTTCTACAAGTGTTCAGTGGAGAGCATCGTGCTCCAGCATCAATGTGTGGCATGGAGGCTGCACAGCTGCAGAAAGAAAAGCTTTCTACACCTCCAGATGCGAGAAGAGGGCCACCTGCATCATGAAGGACCCTACTCACCCAGCACACACACTTTTTGCCCTGCTCCCCTCAGGCTGAAGGTTAAGGAGCATTAAGTGTAGAACCACTAGACTGAGGAACAGCTTCTACCCTGAGGCTGTTAGACTCATGAATCTCTAACCAGGATGATCACTGTGAAAAATCACATCATGTTGCTGCTGATCTGTTTCATGTTGCTGCTGATCTGTTTCATGTTGCTGTGTTCATTTATACTGATCTGCTCACACAGACTAATGTTCATGCTGCTGTTCGGCGTATTGTTTTTGTACTACAAGTGCTTAGTGTATTTTTAGTTAACAATTTTCTTAGTTCATATCTTAGACCTTATTACTGTTTTCTTTTACATTTTATTGTTGGATGTAACTGGGACCCTGTGTACACAGTTTCGCTCCACCACATGTACCACATGTGATGCGGATGACAAATAAAGAAACTCTGACTCTCTGACTCTGACTCTCTGAAGATCTAGGTATCCAAATGTAGCCTAAAAAGACAGGAATCTAAAAAAGGGCTTATTTAATTTTTGACCAAAAATGACTTAAAACCCTGATTTGATGTGATGGGTCATATAAGCAGCACAGTGGCACAGTTGGTAGAGCTGCTGCCTCTCGGTGAGCAGGTTGGTTCAAATCCGGCCCAGGGGCTTTGCTAGGTGGAATTTGTATGTTCTCTTCGTGCATGTATGGGTTTTCTTGGGTACTCATGTTTCCATCCGCAGACCAAAAACATGCATGTTAGGCTGATTGGTAACTCTAAATTGTCTGCAGGTGTGAGTGAGAGAGTGAATGGTTGTTTGTCTCATTTGTATCTATGTGTCTCTTTGATGGACTGGAGACCTGTCCAGAGCTCTCGCACAGTGACTGCTGGATATGGGCACCAGTGACCCCCGCGACCTGAAAAAGGAAGAAGTGAGTTTCAATAATGGATGGATGGGTCACATATAGATCTTCTGAAATCCTGGGGTGTAGCAGCCCATTAGTACAAGTCCCCAATGTTCACTTAGAACTCCAAAAATAAACACAAAAATACGACTGAGTCCTCTTCCAAGAGTTTTAAGTACCTGAGCCCCGGTGGCCATTTTAGCACCAGCAAACTTTTTTTTTTTCCCCACTATGGGAGTGTGCTGTTTGTGGTGGGACTCAGTTTTGTTGGTGGCTCCTCAGATTGAATAAGTGTTTTTGATGAAGGATGAAACATCTCAGCCAAAAAAAAAAAGAAACCATCCAAATGACATGACTGAACATTGTTGGATTATTACCTGGATTATTGAGCATGGACTTGGGAATATTAAGTACCATTACAATGTATCTGTCTTTATAAATGACAGCACTTGAAAAAAAAAATCTTCCTTTAAACTTTCAGTGGTGGTTAAAATAAGACCAAATGTCCCAGAACCTTGCTTTAGTCAACTTTATGTAAATGTATATATTTTACTGGGTTAGCTCTGACACAGACAGTGATTTTAATTTTTTTAAAGTTTATTACACTCTGTGAGATTTTTAAGGGTTTTTCCCAGCTTGTCACGTCTGCAAAGATCTATTTGTTCATTTCTTACAAGACCTATTTATAACAACAGCACGAGGTTTGAGTTAATGAGACAAAGGTCTGCAGACTCTTCTGGCACAATTAAGACATAAATTATTCTCGTCTAAATTGGATTACAACCTCAGAGTGAGTTTGGAGACCACCCACATTCAGATGATGGAAAAAGCAAGCCTGATGGTTGTAGATTTCCATCTCTGAAGGTCTTCAGTTTCTCAACAGCCATTGGACAGCAATCCTTTTTGCACATTCTTTATTTGATTGAGAGAATAAATCTATCATCAGAAAGAAAGACAGTCTGTTTTCTTCTGTTCTTTTCCTGTGTGTAAAAAAGTTACCATAAATATATAAAAAAAAATCTCTTCCTCAACAGTTTAAACAAATAAATAAAACATTTTCCAGCTCCTCCCCTTCCTTTGTCCCCAGGTGAAATGAAATTGTTGGCACACGAGTGTGGATTGTTCATTCAGTGCTAACCTCAGTGACAGTAATCCTGACTGAGCTGTGTGTGTGTGTGTGTGTGTGTGTGTGTTTGTGAGCTTTAGCTGAAGCACACGTGCTGACAGCAGCCTGCTAGGTGAGCTCGGTGCTCGCGATGCATCGAAGCTGTGACACCGGGCCTCGCTTCGACTGAAAGCATCCTTTTCTTTCATTTAGGAACTTTTTACAAGCACACACACTCAGGAAGTCAAACATTCCTCCGTTCTCTTTCAACAAGAGGAAGAACATGTTTGAAATTGTAATCTCCATGAAGAGACAAGTCACTTTGACATCTTGGGATCATCTCATCCCACAGAAAAATGTGCTGTTTGTTAGCAAAAGAAAATCCCATTAAGTTTTTGAAAACATTTGAAATGTTTTTATCGGTGTTGCATTTCAGATGTTTTGAGCGATTTAATTATGACTCCATCAGTTTCATGTTGTTATCTTACACAATCCTGACCAGTTTAAAGAATGGAGTTGACAGCATAAGGTTTGATTTTAATGTTAAAACTAGGGATGCCCAATATTATCGGCATGGTAATGGTATCGGCCGATATTAGCGTTAAAGTTAAATATCAGACATTGGCTATTCCATCAAAATAACTCACCGATATAAAAGGCGCTGTTTTTGTATGACAACCCAGTGACAAGGATGCCTGCAGCGGCAGCACAACGTGATGACGTCATGTGCACCTACCTGATCTGATCACAGCGGAGAGGAAGAAATCAATGTCGGCGGTGTGGAAGTGTTTTTTGTTTGTTGAGGATGTCGGATTCCAAAGATTTTTGGACTACGTTGAGCCTCGCTACATCGTCCCCAGTCAGAAATATTTTTCTGACGTAGCTTTACCCAAGTTACAAGCCGTCATTTCTGACATCATCGAGAAGCTAACAGCCGATAGCACTTGGGTGAGTTTTACCACAGACATTTGGACGTCCTGTTAGCCCCGTTAGCATGATTAGTCTTACAGCAAAATGGATAGACAAAAACTTTGAACTTAAAAAGTCTGTCCTTCATGCAGAAGAGTGCAGAGGATCCCACACTGCAGCTAGAAACCTGGAACAAGCCTCCACAAGTGAGACAGCATCGCAGGCGATTAATGCTAATAAATAACATTTAAAACTTTTCATTTAATATAAGTTAAAGTGCTATGCATATCATATGGCTGTTACTGAATATACACCAGCTCTTACAACTGTGACACATTTTTTTTAGAAAATCAGCCTAAATAAGAGAATAGCTATGTTTTGACAAAGGAAAGTATATTATAAAATATTGGTATCGATTATCGGCCAAATAAGTTTTAATGTATCGGCATATCGGATATCGGACAAAAATCCAATATTGTGCATCTCTAGTTAAAACACATCTGACAGAAAAAAAAAATATATATATATTTTTTGTTTAAAACATGCCTTTAGTTTTTGCTCCTCCAAAAGAAGGTGACCCTGCAAAATTCAAAGGTTTTTATGAAAACGTCCTGTTCGTGTTAAAGTATTTGAATAATAACAGGAGTTTCTGACAACTCACGTGGTTTCTGACTATAGAAACCTCTAGAGCAGTTCTTAAAAAACATTTTTTTTCATTGAGCCAATAAACAAGAATCAACTCAGCAATATTTTTCATTGACCTCCATAACCTTTGATAGTGGATCATATTTTATTATGCCAAGAATAGTCATTTTTTGTCTCTTGGAACATGTCGGAGTGACTTTAAACAAAGTACGAACATTCTGTCCAATAATGTTCAATCAGGTCATCTGGACAGTTTCTTTTTTGTGGAAAGACGTTTCGCCCTCTATCCAGAGGGCTTCATCAGTCAGAGGAGTCCCAAGTAAACTGTTTTTCCCACCAAGCAGTACACTCCTTTAAGTGGACCAACCAGTTTGCTGGTGATAAGATGGTTTCTAAGGGCTGTCCCGTCGACTCCTCCCAGGCAAGCAGCCACAGCCAAAGTGGATCAAGATGTCAAAGTTCATGCTCAGACTACTGAAGCCCTCCGGACAGAGAGCAAAATGTCTTTCCACCAAAATAAAAACAAAACAAAACTGTCCAGATGACCTAACTGACCATTACTGGATTTCTTTACCTGGATTATTGAGCATGAACTCTGATGCAAACATTCTAGTTGCACTGAAATCTGTTCTGGTTATTGGCTTTTGTTACTGAATATGAAGACTGCTACAAAACGCTCTGACTATTTAATCCTATTTTATTTTGGTTTCTAGTTTTATGTGCCAGGCTCTTCCCCGGCTCAGTGACTGTTTTATAAAATCTAATAATATTTCACAAAACATTTGAATGAATGTCTCTAAATTATGAAACAGCTCACTGATAATTTCACATCCTACTTGCATGATTTTTAATTTGTCAGTCACCTGAGGGTTAGCAAGGCTAAAACACAGATACATGTCATTTTAAATGTGACTAAAACTAAATGCTTTACTTTTATGGACACATTGGGTTGAATATTCCTTTGAGGCATTTAGCGAAGACAGAATGTCCTCTACGTTGTTTGTTTAAGTCGATAACTCTTCGTGTGCTTAAAGCATGCAGAGGAACAAGTACTGAAAACATGAATGCTCAAGAACAGTAACACGCCAGCAGTTTCTTTTTCAGCTAAACCTTGGATTTTAAGTTTGGATGGCGACTGAAGCAGGTCAGTAAGAAAACAAATGGCAGACCGAAATACTTTTTTTTTAAAAAGAACAAGCCTTCGCCTTGTTTTTGTGAAGGGCCATCAGCTCTCACACACTAAAAATGGTTTCCACTTGCTCATCTGAAGAACCCAATCCTCCCTGAATTACAGGGAGATTAGGGCTGGATTACGCTGCCTCTGAGAATCTCTGCCGGAGAGCAGCTATTATATCCATCAGAAGAGACAGTGGGTCGCACCTGTCACCCCCCAGCCCCATGAAAGGGGACAGCCCATACCCACTGTAGATTTTATGAGCTTTAAAAAAAAAAATTACCAAAATGATGGGTTTATATAAGAAATGTATAGGTTATTTGACCTTTTTCTGTTTCCTTCACTGAGGCAGTTTAATGCATCTTGAGCAGAAGGTGTTTTAAATTTTACAACATTACTTCATACTCTGGCAAAAGATGTCTCCATGAGAATGTGAGCGTGCTTCTGCTCTGAGAGGCTCTTTATTGTCCCTGCAAGCACTTTACAGCCAGCTGGACGGGCAGTAATTCACTTGAATGTAATTATCTTGAAAAACTAGGTTGTAAAAACGACCATTTCAAGAAAATGGTGTCAAGAAAAAGTTCATAAAAGTGGGAGTTATTTACATGGATAACCGTGCAAATGACTGCTAATGCTGTGGTAATGGAAGGGAGGAGGGAGTGTCCGCTTACGATGTCCTGCTTCCCTTGAAAAGTGCTGCTGACTCGCAGGTGCAGCCAGGCGCAGACAGCGGTGCATGTTGGCAAAATAAAATGTCAAAACCCTGTTGGCTTGACTTGTGTGATGTTTGAGTTTCTTCTGGCGTCGTTCATGTAATTACATTTGCAAAACTGAACAGACAACATCAAACAAAGTTAAGTCGGGTCCTCTGGACGGATTAAAAATAAATAAATTGTTGAAACGTTTCATCTTTTGTCCAAAAGACTTCATCAGTCTGAGGAGCTGTACTCAGTCTTATAAATAGCCCCTTCTCATAGTGGATCAACGAGTTAGCAGGTGACAGCCAAAACTAGCTGTTCACATGCTAAAGGAGGACCCTCAGCCTATCGGTTAGTGCTCTGATGGCCGCTTGCTATTCACAGAAGGCTGAGTGATACTAAGAACAGCATTGTAAGAATGTGACAATTGGACACGAAGGCCTCTGCCCCGTTTAACCCTTTGATGCAAAACATGGGTCAAAAGTGACCCGGCTGAGTTTTTATTTTCCATATTTTTGCAAAAAATACATTTCATTATTCAGTTCAACATTTTTCAGTCAGGTCATCTGGACAGTTTCTTTTTTTGTGCTGAAACATTTCGCCTTCGATCCAGAAGGCTTCATCAGTCAAGGAAACACACAATACAAAACTGATTCTTCCCCCAACAGCTTACTCCAAAGTGGAACAAACCAGTTATGTTGGTGCTAAGCTGGTTTCTTTGTCACGCCCCCTCCTCCATTGCCAGCCCTCTTCCTTGTTGACAGTCGTGTCAAACTAGTAGAAAACAACAAAGTCCATGCTCAATAATCCAGGTATACAATCCAACATTTTTCAGTCAGGTCATCTTAGCACCAACGTAACTGTTTTTTTCCACTTTGGTGTAAGCTGTTGGGGGATGAATCAGTTTTGTTGTGTGTTTCCTTGACTGATGAAGCCTTCTGGATTGAAGGCGAAACGTTTCAGCACAAAAAAAAGAAAAACTGTGCAGATGACCTGACTGAAGAATGTTGGATTGTATACCTGGATTATTGAGCATGGACTTTGTTGTTCATTATTCAAGGTATTCCTCAATTAACTTGTTTTTGATCATCATACATCCTTATTTTATTTTTT
Source organism: Nematolebias whitei (assembly GCF_014905685.2). Lineage (NCBI taxonomy): Eukaryota > Metazoa > Chordata > Actinopteri > Cyprinodontiformes > Rivulidae > Nematolebias > Nematolebias whitei. The sequence goes on along the minus strand of NC_056503.1, from coordinate 23,564,599 downwards.
TCTTTCTTACTTTTTGAATAAAAAACATTTTTGTATCACTACCCTTCTAATGCACAAAATGGGTCAAAAACGACCCGCATTCATTTTCTATGTTACTTCATGTATGGTTGAGTGTTTCTGTGATAAACTTTTAAAATAAATAAATTGTATCATTTAGTTTTACCAATATGCAGTAAATATCTTGTTTTTGTTGAGCACAAATCATCATTTTTATTTTTTCCTTTCTTAAGTTATGAACAAGCACAGCTTTTGTAATTCTACATGAAGTTTACACACATGGGTCAGAAACGACCCGCATGCATTTACTACAGCGTTTGGTGGGAGCAACTCTTTCACCAGTGTCCCTCTGGCTGAGAAGCTCCTCAACAACAACCTGAACATTGTTGGGACTCTTCACCAGAACAAGCCTGACGTACCACCCATCATGAAGCCATCCAAATCACGGAAGCTTCATAGCTCAGAATTTGGATTCCAAATGGCAACATGACCATGGTGAGCTATGTGCAGAAGAAGGGAAAGATAGTTGTCCTGCTGAGCACCATGCACGATGGCAAAGCAGTGGATAACAGCAGTCAGAAGAAGAAACCAGAAGTGATCCAGTACTACAATAAAACAAAAGGAGTGGACACAATGGGCCAAATGGTTAGCCACTACACATGTCTGCGGAGAACAAGGGGGTGGCCCATGGTTCTCTGGTACAATATGCTGGATGTTGCCACACTCAGTGCCTACACACACTTCAGTGCACAACACCCTCATCATATGGGTGGTGCGAGTAATGCACGCTGGCTATTCATCAAGGAGCTGGGCAAAGGCTTGTCATGCCACATATGAAGAGGTGCATGGAGGACACACCTAAACTCCAGAAGCATATAATTGAGGCAATGGGAAGGTGTGGGTTAAAAAACAAAACACAACCACCTCCCAGCTGCAAGAGGACTTCAGACAGGAGGGCCGAAGGAAGAGGTGCACCATCTGCCCAGTTTCAAATAGACAGAAAAGCCATCAGCTGGTGTTCCCAGTGCACCAGGCCTGTGTACAAGGAGCACAAACACTTACTGATCATTTGTGAGGCATGTAAAAATTGAGATGTCAGTTTGTGTTCGAGTGATGTGTTCAATTGTGTTTTATTTTGTTTGGTCACATTTCACCAGTTTACAGTTGTTAAACCACAGATGAAGTTCAGTTCCGTAGCTATGTGTTATCAGGAGGTATGTGTATGTGCGACAAAATGACTAACATGTTGCAAATATTAAATAAATAACTGTTTGGACCCATTTTCTGCTAAAGTAATTACTTGAAACAATTTTTTTATTATAGTATTGAGACATTTAATTTCAAATGACACTTGGATGACCCATGTGTAGTAATACAAAATTATTTTTGTTCATAAAGTAGGAAATAAAAATAAATACATTAATGATCTGTTGTAATTAAAAACAATATATTTAAAGAATACTTGGAATATTCAATCATAAAATAAATTGATTTCAAAAGATGGAGCAAAGAAAAACTCAGTCAGCATGAAATAACCTGGAAAATGAATGCGGGTCATTTTTGACCCATGTTGTGCATCAAAGGGTTAATGATGAACGGTTTCTCTTCAGTAGAGAGGAATGTTGGTTTGAAAGAGGAGTGAAGGAAGCCATCTTTGTGAAGAGTGTCCAACCTTCTTACAATGCTGTTCTTAGTATCACTCAGCCTTCTGTGAATAGCAAGCGGCCATCAGAGCACTAACTGATACGCTGATGGTCCTCCTTTATCAAGTGAACAGCTAGTTTTGGCTGTCACCTGCTAACTTGTTGATCCACTACGAGAAGGGGCTATTTATAAGACTGAGTTTAATGCAGCTCCTCAGACCAAAGAAGTCTTTTGGACAAAAGACGAAACGTTTCTACAATATGTATCAGATTTTTTTTAATCCGTCCAGAGGACCTGACATAAGTTTGTCAGATTTTTCTATGTGGATTATTGAGCATGCATCAGGATGAACCGACAACAGTCAAAACTGCAGATTCACACATAAAAGCACGTTACAGAGTATATGTTCGTTAGGATTTTCTGGAGAAAGAGTTCACACCTTTAGTTTTACGTTACCATGAACTGAAAGGGTGCTGAACAAGAAAAAAAATAAATAAATAAATACCACAAGCTAAATATCCTCGGGAGAAAAGTTTTCTAATCAGACAAAACAATCTGAGCTGTTTGGTGACACCGACAAAAATATATTTGAAGGAGTCAAAAACTGTCCTGACTCTCAAGCATGGTGGTGGTAGCATCATGCTGTGGAACTGGAATATTGCAGAAGGCAAGTGCAGATCCCAGATCAGCAGCAAATGGCTGAAAGTTTGATCAAGCTAAACTGCCTTCTAAATAGATAAAGTAGGCTAACGTTCGGCTTCTGAACGCTCAAATCAGAGCGTTATTGAAATGAGTGGACTACAGTCTGTTTAAAAAACTTAATTGTGAAAAAAAAAACTTGAATTTGAACATGTCATCAATTATAAGAGGAGGTGCAGATTTGAACCAGTATGTCTAATATTTAAGGAGTGAAAAAGAGACAATCCACAGTAATCTAGAAATCCCATTTTAAATTGACAGTATTAAAATTCTTAGTTAATGAAATAAAATTTTTGGTTGTGGTTATTGATGAGAAGCTGACATGGACATCTCATGTAAATTACTTAAGAATAAAAATAGCAAAATCAAGTGCATTACTGTAAACGAGTTTGTGAATGACAAAGCTTTGTACATATTGTATAATGTAAAGATTGTTACATATTTAATCTATTGTATTGAAGTTTGGGGAAAGCATGCAAAACTAATACAAACCCTATTTTTATTTTACAAAAAAATAGCTATAAGGATTATTAGTAGGAAGTGCTATGGTCACCAAACAAAAATATTATTTAATCAGTTGAAATTAGTAAAATTTTATAAGTTGATTGAATATAGTATTTTACAAGTCATGTATAAAGCTCATTAAAATATTACCCCCAAATATTAAATTTAAATTAATTAAAAAAGAGAGTCATTATAACCTTAAGGGAATGGAAATGTTTGTAAAACCTCCATTTAGAACTAATCTGAAGGAGCTGTGTTGTAGTTCAGGGAATAGGATTATGGAATTGTCTTAATATCACCAAATTAAAAAAAAAAAAAAACAATTTATATGATTAAAAAGATGATTAAGTTAAAATTGTTTGTAACGTACAGTGCCAGGTGAAGGATGCCTGATGTTTTTGTTTTCAATTTGGAGATTGTTCAAATGTAGTTTGTTGTTTATTTGTAGTTATTATTATTATTTTTTTAAAGGGGCAGATATTATAAGAATTGTTTTCTTCTTTCTGCACCCTTTTCATTCATTGTTTTTTTTTCCTTTTTGATGAATTTGTTTTGTTTCTTTGAAATGAATGAATAAATTAATACAATTTTAAAATTTAATAATATCTGACACTTGTACCCACA
>NC_056503.1:23554635-23560731 GCF_014905685.2 Nematolebias whitei | reverse complement strand
ATATATATATATATATATATATAAATCGTTGTTTGTACGTTGTATATTCATTCCACCCAACAGAAGAAACAGTTAAAATATTTAGTAAAAATTTGAACTAATGTGACCTGCGTGTCCACAAGGACTGTATGTAATCTTCTGACACCAGCTGTATTTTTAGTTGAGTTTCCCTCCCTGTACTTCTGTCAATTTTCCACCTTACTGTCACCTGACTGGTTGGGGTTACAAGCTAAAAACAGATTTACGAGGTTCAAAAATACGGTTGGAAATGATTGAGGGTTATGCTGCTTTATACATGTGCACAAACGTGCACGTTTTCTGAGACGGGGCTGGAACGACGAACTCGAATTAGGCATTAACTTACAAACAGTAAGCTCATTAAAGGATAAAGAAGAACGATCACTCAACACGCCTCTCGCCTACAGTCACCTGCTGTACAGACTGACCACACCTCGCTGTTAAAAAGAGAAAGAAACACAAAACTCCACTTAACAAAGGTTTTATTGTACGGACAATGGCAACCATTTAGACAAGTCAGAAGCAGGTAATGGTTTAAGGTGGCTGAAACCCACAGCGTGTCTGTCAACATACAGCTGTGCTTTTTAATGGGTTTTAACAAGAAGTAACAAAAAATATATTGTGGGTTTTTTCCACTTTAAAGCTAATAAAATCATCAAATTACAAGGTGCATGTTACCTAAAATAGGATAATTACTCAAAATGAAACAAGAAGTGCATTTGTAATGTTTGTAATGTGCGCACAGGTGGGCTTCTTAGATCGTCTGCAGGAAACGAGCTGACTGCAGAGCGACAGCAGCACCGTCCTCACAGATGCAACCAGTTCTGCTGTACCGAGAAATTTGGCAAGAAATGAGACAAATTACCTCGCTTGTCAGGAGACAAACAGGATAGGTAACAGTGCATAAAGAAAACAACTTGCAGTTGCTATGAAACAGGTAAACAAACAGAGTGAAGTAAAAAAAAAAAAAATGGTTGGGTGTAAATCAGCCTGGAGGGACAGAGGCCCGGTCCCTGAAGCAGAGAGCCAGTTTCACAAGGGAGTCCCGGCCAAGTATCATCCAGCATGAAATACCAGCAACTAATCGTTTCCCTTTTGTTCTCCTCCTCTGACTTTATCTCTCCTTTTATCCATTCATCTCTGCCTCTCTTCTGAATGAGGGCAGCAATAGAAAACCATTTTTCAGATCGTACTTGCTTCTTTGGGCCATAATTACACTGAGGGCTTGTTTTTACTGCTGCTTTAAGGGTGTGAACCTAATTTGATTTTAATCACTGAAAAAAAAAAAAAAAAAATTGCACAGCAATTTTTTTGTTGCATTTAACAAATTAAGTTTGCTTTTACATGTAGAAACCAAGACTCTACGTATAATCGTCCTATATAAACTGTCAACGTGCAACTGTGATATTATCATTAACTTCTGCTCAGAGGTGCCAAAACAAAATCCTTTTTCTTTGTCCTGAGCCACAATAATGGGCGACTATGTGAGTGTGCTGATTGTGGGACTGAGTTTGTTGTGGCTCCTTGGACTGATGAAGTCCTTTGGATGGAGGACAAAACATTTCAACAAAATAAGAAACTATTCAGATGACCTGACTGAACACTGTTGGATTTTTTACCTGGATTATTGAGCATGAACTTTGATGTTTTGAACCACTTTGGCTATGGCTGCCTCAGAGGAGTTGATAGGGGAGAGGTTGGGTCTCAGAAACCAGTTTATCACCAGAAAACTGGTTGTCCCACTATGTGAATGTGCTGTTTGTGGGACTGAATTTGTTGTGGCTCCTTGGACTGATGAAGTCCTTTGGATGAAGGACGAAACGTCTCAACAAGAAAACAAACCGTCCAGATGACCTGACTGAACTTTGTTGGAATTTTTAACCTGGATTATTGAGCATGAACTTTGATGACACAATAATGGGTGTTCAACCTGAACCCAGTCCAACCCATGAAGCTAACTGTGTTGAACGTGGTAGTCCAGTCAACTGTGAAGTCATGTTCTGTCAAACAGCCATCAGCTGTGTCCTTTGCTGTGGCATTTGTGATAAAACAGAAGATGATGATTCATCTCACCGTCTTTATTACAGCGAATGCAACATTAAACACAAATGTCACAACACAATGCAATGTTGTCTCGTCTCTTCTATATCTAACTCTTACATTTTCTGTAATTTGGGGGGAGCTGTGGTTGAGTGGTTAGCACAGTCTTCCTCCAATGTGAGAGTTGGGGGTTTGATTCCACCAGCAGTCACATGCTGAAGTGTCCCTGGGCAAGACACTGAACCCCTCAATGCCTCCGATGTGTGTCCCATTGGTGTATGAATGTGATAAAGCTCTGATTATCATTTGTATAGATCTAGTATAGAGCTGTATGAATGGACAAATGAAGCACAGATTGTGTTGTAAAGCGCTTTGAGTGTCTTAATAAGATAGAAAGATGCTATGTACTGTATAAGTACAGTCCATTTAATGCTCTCTTCTGATCTGCACGGTCACAGTAGTGCCCTCTAGCAACAAGAAGTACATAATACCAGCAACAGAAAAGCCATGCATTCATTGTAACTCTATGAACTCATCATAAACCACAGAATTAAGAAAAAGGCTAACTTATCTAATAAAATAGTCAACGAGTCGTTGCGGGTGTCCCACCTCAAACCCTTCTCATTTGAAACATTTTGGAGCACTAGAACTATATGTTTTGGTCAACGTAGAAGCAAATTCTCTAGGTTAGCTGAGAGAACGCACAAACGTGTCATTCATCTGATTCCACGTTAAAGGTTGTTGCCAGCAGCTGCAGCCCTGCGAGGTACTGTGTTTAACGTACCCTGAATCTCTATAGGTTGTTTAGGCTGCTGAGTTGAAAAGGTGAAGGGAGAAGGTGAAAGGCATCCGGTTGTTACCTGTGGCGTCAGTATCACTGCTGGGTTGAGGTGATACTCCTTCGGTTTCAATGCAGTTCTTCTCGACCAGGTTGACCGGGGACATTCCTCAAACGAACATTGCACTCCTAAACATAGTTGCACACACCCTTGTCACCTGCGTACTTAATTCATACTCACAGGGACATTAGCATCTCAGTGTTTCTGCTTTTGACGTGCTCAGCTGAGGAATCTCAATAAAAAGACGATATCGTCCGTACTGAGGTTTTGTGATCGTTTTCAGCCCCTCTGGACTGTCCAAGCATGAAAGGCACACATAAATCACCAAACATGCACCTGTTGCTACTCTCCCAGCTTATTACTGAACAGTTTTCTGTTCACCACGTCTCCTCAAGCAGCTTGTATGGTGGTGAGTCAGTAAAAAAAAAGTCACATAAAAGGATATGTTTAATTACTTTAATGGCTCAGTTACACAAGAGGAAACAACTTGAGTTGACCTTGTATGTTTTCATTGTATGACAGGCATTCCAATGGTGAATACAAGATAAAAGTTCAAGGAAGTGTCAAATTACAAAGAAAGCACTGTCTGAAAAGTGTTCTCACAGTTAGCATGTGCTATTTAAAGCCAGAGAGATTTGATCAAATGCAGCATGCAGGATTCTGTAAAGACAACATGCAGGTATACGTAGACTGTTTACTGTGTCGCAAAAAGACAGATGGTTCACTTCACTTCTGCTGTTTTCTGCCAGTTGCTTTTCTCCGACCATCCTCCTAACCTCTCGCAGGCTGCAAGTTCTAGGTGCAGCTGCTGGGCTGAATCACTCGGCACCAGCGGCATGGTGCCGTGCTGCAAAGTGAGCTAATGGGCTCCGAGTTACTTCATCGCACTTCTAAGTGTTGCTTCATTTAAGAGAAGCCGCAATGACTGCAAAGGCACTAATAAAGCCATTCAGAGGAGAGAGAGGGAGCGTCCTCGGAGGTTTCACGGCTCGACCCGTTAAGCGTTGACAAGTGTTTCCTAGAGGCCCAGGTGTATCTCTCACATGCTGCTTTCACTGCGGCACTGCCCACAGAGGAGCCCCGCAAGGGCTTTTAAAAAGACTCGTGCAGATGTAATAACTCAACTGAGCACATTCACTTCAGCTGCACATCAGCCTTTTTTTGTGTGTGTGTGTGTGCATATTATACGAACAGACACGTTTTTTAAATCACCATGAATTGTGTCACGCTTCATGAGAGTTGGACGTGAGAACCCGGACTCTGCATTAAAATGCATGAGGTTATTTTATGAAAATGTGAAAAGTAACAGCCTCGGTGCTAATTTAAAAACTGGGAGTTCAGAGAAATTGTTGTTGTGCCATAAAATCACTTTTTTTTATATAATCTGCTGCTGAAAGGTGAAGGCAGATGCTAATGGCTTAGCTCTCTGTGCATGTGGGATGTGTTTGTTAGCAAAATATGTTATCAATCACAAAGCAGGTTTTTATGAAACTTGCAGGAAGTATTAATTTGATGTACACCCACATCAGTACCACTTTTCAATAAGGCTCCCCTTATAGATGAGTAATAAATAGTTTATAGATTTGTTATTAATTCCTCTATAAACACTTTATTAATCATTAATTGTTTATTATGCATTAATTAAGGGGGACAGAGACAAAACTGACCAGTTTCTTGCCAAATATTGAGAGAAATCTGTTCACCTACATATTTCATCTCACTATTTGGCAAGAAGCTGGTCAGTTTTGTCTCTGTCCCCCTTAATTAATGCATAATAAGCAGTTAATAATGATTTATAGTGTTTTTTAGAGTAATTAATAACAAATCTATAAACCATTTAATATCCATCTATAAGGGGAGTCTTATTGTAAAGTGGTCCACCAACGTCTTATTCATTTTTGGGTTAAATCTGATTCAAGATTTCTTCCATAGCCAACAGACTTTAAAAACAGAAAAATAGCAACAGCACTGTCAGTTTTACTGTTGCTGACCTAAAATGTTGTGCGGTAGTAGTTGACAGTGATCCCCAACACACACTCTGAGTGCCAAAAGTTGTGTAAGACCTTTGTTGAAAATTTTGCATCAACTCTTTGGAGTCAAATCTGTTAGCAAAATATGAAACTATAAGAAAACAGTTTTTAGAAACACGTTTACAACTTCAGCAAAGTTAAGTCAGGTCATCTGGATGGTTTCTTTTCTTTTTTTTTATGACATGTTTCGTCTTTCATCCAAAGGACTTTGTCAGTCTTAGAAGCCACAACAAACTCAGCAGCACATTCACATAGAGGGCCAACCAGTTTTCTGGTGATAAGATGGTTTCTGGGGCTCACCGTCTCCGTTGTCGACTCCTCTGAGGCAGCCATAACCAAAGTGGTTAAAAACATCAAAGTTCATGTGCAATAATCCAGATTAAAAAAATCCAACAAAGGTCAGGCCATCTGGACGGTTTCTTTTTGTTGTTGTTGTTGTTGTTGAAACGTGCCGTCATTCATTTGAAGGACTTTGAGTGGCAACCATCAATCTGGCTGGCCCACTATGTGAGTGTGCTGCTTGTGGGACTGAGTACGTTGTGACTCCTCGGACTGACGAAGTCCTTTGGATGAAACGTTTCAACAAAAAGCAAAATTAAATAAATAAACCGTCCAGATGACCTGACTTAACTTTGTTGGATTTTTACCTGGATTACTGAGCATGAATTTTGATATTTACAACAAAATAACTTCTGTTGTTAATCCAATTCAAGATGGTCGTGACAACTGATCTATGTTTGCTGACTCGGAAATGTTTATAACTCAGTCAGTATTAGATACAGGTATTTACTGAGCTCAAAGTTGGTGTGGTAGTAGCTGACACTGATCCCCAACACATTAGTGCTAAAGTTGTGTAAGACCTTTGCTGGAAAATTTGCGTCAACTCTTTGGAGTCAAATCTGTTAAGAAAATATGAAACTATAATAAAACAGTTTTTAGAAACACATTTACAATTGATTATCTTCTGTTGTCAGTCAAGATTCAAGATGGCCGTGACAACTAATCCATGTTTGCTGACTCAAAAATGTCTGTAAATCAGTTTTATGTATACTGAGCCGAAAGTTGGTGTGGTAATAGTTGAGTCATTCACAACACATCCTCTAAAACGATGGTCCTCAAACTGAGGTTCTCTGACCCCCGTGGTTCGTGGGTGCTTGGGGTCCGCAAAA
>NC_056503.1:23547865-23554535 GCF_014905685.2 Nematolebias whitei | reverse complement strand
ACACACACACACACACACCAGCCTGCCTGTTATTTGAGTTCTGGCATTGATCAGTTTACAAATTAAGTCCTGTTACTTGGTATGACTGCTGCTGTTATGATTCTGTTCAGTTTTATGTAAAGAGTTGTCTGTAATAATTACGTGGCAATACATTTATTACGTTCATTATGTGACTAGGTAAAGTTTTAAAGTGATTTTTGATGCTGTTAATTTTCCCAAAACTGTAACTTTTGGAAGCTGAAATTTAAAACTTTGTTAATTAAATGTGTCTTGAATGAAAAATACCCCATGTTTAAACTATATAAAAAAAATCATTATTAAAGAACAGGTCTTAAATATTTATGTTACACAAATATTTCCGTTGCATTAAAGAGACAAACTGAAGAAAAATCATTTAACAAACATGAGGGGGTCCTTGAATCTTGTTCTGCCCTGTAAGGAGCCCCTGAACCCACAAAGTTTGAGATCCCCTGATCTAAAATGTTGCATCAGATAACATTATTCACCAGGTTTAAATTAAAACTGTAATTTCTCAACTGAAGATGATTTTAGTTTGAAAGTCCAGCATGAAAGGCGGCGGGTGACATGCACTCCTTCAAGGATCTGCAGGACTTTAATGATTTAGGCTCCAGGTTTTTCACCATCAAAACTGTGTCTAAAGCGTGAAAAATGCTTGATTTATTCCCGGATTTATGAAGATGGAGGCGCGTGTCTGAGGGCTGACGTAATGTTTATTTCTCCTAAAGACGAGGCGCATCGGTTGTTGAATGAGGAGATACGTGCACCATGTCACACGACCCATGCATCAAATCCTCTCGCGGCGGCGTTCAAACTCGTTTCTGTAGCTTGACTTTTGCCTCTGAGGTATTCAAGCTTCATAAATTAAACTGCAATTAGACGACTGGCTGACAAAGCAGAAAGTTAGTGACCGTGTGTGCAGCATGGCTGTCAACACATCCAGTCAAGCAGGCAGGGTGTAAATCATCCTACGTGCAGCAAGAGGCAGAGAGAAGGCTCCAAAATTCAAATTACTAGCCTTCAAAATTCATTCTCTCCTTAATAAAAAGATCAGAGGAACAAGGAAATATCGGTATCTTTACTTTGGGTTGACGGTGTGGTGACAACTCCCCGTGAAGCAGAATCTTGTTTTCCAGACACTCGTTCAAACTGATGAGATCACTGCCACGACATGAAACGTCAGCGCTGGACACGCTCGGCGTCCTCCTCGCCAGGTGAATTAGAGGTTGGCTTAATTTTCCACTGCTTGATGTTATTTTGCCCTGCTACTGTGACCTCAACAGATTCACAGATTCACATCGCTGCCCATCTATTCCCATCAGTCACTTTGAGGTTTGAGGAAAAACTGACAACTTGGTAGAAGACAGAGGGGAATTTAGGAGCTGCTGCTAAGCAACATGATGCACGAGACTCCAAACAAAAGAACAACATAATCTTCACCTGTTTGCAACTGGATCCCACTTGACATGTTGAGATGTACTAGGAAATAAAAAAAAAAAGCCTAATCCCTGTCCAAACAATGAACAGTGTTTGCCTTGTACACACGTCAAGATGAACTACTTGTTTGTGCATTGAAGGATAATACTTAGTACAGTAAAGTTTGATAAATTCCTTGTGGACAGATTGATGCTTGGACATCTCAGCAATGCAGGAAAAATATTCAATCAGTCAACGGCTACATTAATGTTACGCTCTTCACAAGGAGGTGGCAGACACACCGAGTGAAGGATTTATGTTTGTTAAATGAAAATGACAAAGAAATAAAAAGAAAGGGTATTGCAATAAACATGCTGAATATATGACTTGTGGCTAAAAACGACAACAACAAAAATTTTTTAAAAAAAATAAAGAGAGAAACCACGTTATAGTCTATCTTAGTTTATGCATATAACAATGTTTGTGTATAAAAACTAATTGAAACCATTTTTTCCTCTTGGAGATTTTCTTGTCAGTGATGAAAAACAGTTTTAAGTAAACTTTTCTTGAATCTGTTTTGAAATACAGTACCTCGCTTGTTACACAAGAATGTTATTTACTCCTATGTGTTTCTGAAAGTGTGAGTCAGCATTAGTTAAGGTTCTCACTGCAAACTGTAACATCAAACATGAAAAAGGTTTGTCTGAACTAAACCAAACGAGGCAGTTTGAACGAGTTTACTGCAGTACTTTTCCAGATATACTCATGAACTATTCTGAAGTGCAGGCATGCACTCAGTGTAAACAGACACAGCATAACCTGCTGACAAACACGAGGAAGCTTGAGTCACGTGGTTGAGCTTCTTTTAGCTGGTTTGTAGGTAAACAAACGTGGTGGATTTGGACCAGCGTGGAGTTGACAGGAATACATTTAGGTGGAAATAAAAGAGTGAATCTGCTACTAAACAACAACAAAAAAGAGAGAAAGAACATGTAAGACATCCTGATGCATGCTCATTAATCCAGGTATGAAACTCCAACAACGTTAAGTCAGGTCCTCTGGACGGATTAAAAAAAAAACAAAAAAACGTTGGAACGTTTTGTCTTTTATCCAACATTTCAACAAATTTTATTTTATTTTTTAATCCTTCCAGAGGACCTGACTTAACGTTGTTGGAACATGTAAGACAACTTTCAGGAAACAATATCAGGGCTGCAGCAGTGTGCTGGAGCTCCTCACAGATAGAGCTCAGCATTCAAACACGGGCCTTGTACAACTTCTGCAGGACCTGTAAGGTTGGAATATTTATCTTTAACTCTAGTCTGACTAACAGACTGTTTTTAACATGGAACTATGTATTTCCTGTCTGTTATATACTTAGGATAAACTTGTAAACATGTAGCAGAGCAACAAGACCGTCACTTCTTCAGTTCTTTAGTTCTTCCCTTCTGTTTTTCAGTTCTTTAGTTAATTTCTCCAGTGATTTTCTTCTTCGGTTCTTCACTTCTTCTCTTTGTTTAGTTATTTAGCTCATTTATCCAGTTGTTTGCTGCTTCAGTTTTCAGTTCTTTAGTTAATTTCTCCAGTTCTTTACTTCTTTACTTTTTCAGTTTTTCAGTTCTTTAATTCATTTTTCCAGTTCTTTATTTCATCAGTTCTTCAGCTCTGCAGTTATATACCTACTCTACAACATCCATCCATCCATCCATCCATCCATCCATCCATCCATCCATCCATCCATCCATTTTCTTCTGCTCATCCAGGGTCAGGTCGCTGGTGTAGCAGCCTAAGTAGGGAGGCCCAGACTTCCCTCTCCCCAGCCACATGGGCTAGTTCCTCTGGGGGAATACCGTGGCATTCTCAGGCCAGCCGAGAAACATCCTCCATCATGTCCTGGGTCTTCCTCTGAGTCTCCTCCCGGTCCCAGACCACCTTACCAGGCAGGTGTCCAGGAGGCATCCTAACCAGATGCCTGAGCCACTTCAACTGGCTCATCTCGACGTGGAGAAGCAGCGGTTCTACTCTGAGTCCCTCCTGGATAACAGAGCTTCACACCCTATCTCTAAGGGGGAGTTCAGACACCCCGTGAAGCAAACTCATTTTGGTCACTTGTATCCTTGATCTCGAACTTTCGGTCACAACCCAAAGCTCATGACCATAGATGAAGGTAGGAACATAGATCGACCTGTTGCATAAATTGCATTATATTATATTATATTATATTATATTGTATTATATTATATTATATTATATTATAAATAAACTATTAAGTGGGTTTTGTTTGATTTTTTAACTCTACAAAGGGTTTTTTTTTTTTACCAGTCTTCATTGCAATGCAGTGTGTCCATCATACAATAATGCATATTGTTATAAACCGGTTTCACTTTTACAGATTACTTTAATTTAAAGAATTTCAATATGTAAACTAATTAAAATGGCAGAGGAACTAGAAACAGAGGAAACTGATGAGCATTTATGAAGAGTGAAGGACACCTGAGGATTTGTCCGTCTTCGTGGGTGAAAGGTCTTCTGAAGCGTCAACATCTGGAGGTCTCCAGATGATTTTTGAAAGCAGTACAGCATGAAACTGAATTCATAGTTGAGTCAATGACTTCAGACTTTCCAGCATAAATCGTATTTACTGCTGGGTAAATACAGAAAGGTTTTGTTTTGAAGGGACATTTCTCTTTGTTAGTCTTTCTTTCAGTGATCAGATATTTGCTCATATTCTCACTGGAACGTGTAGAATTGATCCTAAGCTGTTTTTGGACATTCTAAAGTATATTTCTTGCTGATGACTGGTGCTTTTACACAAATGCATTTCTTTCACCATGAAACAAATTGGTCTTGGACTGAGTTTGTCACTCATCTGAAATAGTCGTCGTTTAAAGGAGATTTTCTTGTCAATGGACCAATTTATTTTCAGTAGAAATATTCACAACCAATTACAAGACTGAGAGACGTTCCTAAGTTTTTATTCTAAAGACCGTGTTGTCGTCTTTAGATCTTGGCAGGACGTAAAGAGCTCAGAGAACCGCAGGTTTTAGATGTCAAAGGTTTAATTAAGACAAGTTCCACCTGCTTTTCTTTGTCCGCAGGCTTTAGTCATTTATACATAATCTGGAAACGCATATTCTCAACTTTCAAATGTACTTTTGTGCACGAGTTTGATACGTTTACACTCCCATTAAGGTGACTGACAGAGTTGTAACAAATGGACAATTCTAAATTCCAAACGTTTCCACTGAATTTAATTAGCATTAAACAGTTTGGGACAGAAAAAATTGAACTTTATAAAAAAAAATCCTGGTTATACTAAAAAAATATAAATAAAAAGAACAAAAAGAACCTCCATCTTCTTTTTCCTTTAAATGTCAATGAAGCTCCGGCAATTTTACTTTTACAGTTTGTGCCTGAGGGCGAAGGGTTTGACGGAAAGGAAACAAGAGGAGCACGTCTCTCTCGCTGTTAGAAAACAGAGCTTTAGCTGCTGAGAGACTTACACCCATCCACTGATAAGGAGGAGGCCATCTTTCAGCACACGCTCTCCTGAAGGGCTCTCATACAGTTCTCCATTCAGAGAGGTGACTCGGGCAGTTTGCACATCCATCTGTCTCTCAAGTAGCTTTCAGGTTATCAGCAGCATAAATAAACCATAAGCTGTCAGCCCTGTGACCTGGAGGGACATGTTGTCAGCAGCTCGGGGGCTAATTCAGTGTCCATCAGGCAATAAAAAACTCAATGAACTGTATTCATCTGTGTGCAACTATGATAAAAAAAAAAAAAACAGGAAAAAAAAACAACTAGTAAAGTGGCTGACAGCCAAGTCCTGTCTGGCACACGTCCATATGGGATGATGCAATAATGACTTGAGAAGTTTGGAGGGTTAGATCGAGGCTTTTGTGTTTTTACGGTGATTCTGCACCAGGTGAAATGCAGCAACTGCTGGGTTATTGTTTTTAATCTGTACAGGGTGAGAGCATCCAACTGGTGTCCAGTTCAATATTGAATTTTCTTTCTGCTCATCATGTACATCTGTAATCAAGTGCTCATCTGTTCACGCAGACTCATGTTTGTGCTGCTGTTGTTCGGCGTATTGTATTTGCACTATTAGTGCTTACTGTATTCATGGTCTAGTGCGTTTCTCAGTTCATATCTTAGATCTTATTACTGCTTTTCTTTACATAAAAAAAACTGATCATGTGCAGAACTGTCTCACTCTTTGATAGAAAAACAGATTTATTTTGCCAAATATCAAACTTTGGGATGTTGCGTCAGGTCTGCAGATGCTGATGTTGCTGTTCCTTTTACCACCACACAGGGGCATTGCACCGCTTGCTTTGTTCTGGAGAATCCTTAAAGATTCCCCCCCCCCCCCCCCCCACACACACAAACACACACACTATGACAAAGAAAATGAAATAACAAAAAATTGCATCACTGGTTAGAGTCAATAAATCAGTCATCTGGACACCAAGCTGTTCTTTATTGAATCAATCAATCCATCATCTAATCAATAAATCCATCCCCACTACACAAATTACACAAACCTGTGGCACACGTGCAAACCCGTATCATCTGCTACATTTACAAGACTAAATCTAGAGGTAGTTCACGCAACTCTGAGCAAAATTACACCTTTATTTAACTGTAACAAATTTAATGGGAAATTACAAGCTGGAAGATGTTCCACTTTGTGTTCTCATGTGTGTAATTTTATTTCAGAGCCCAGAAAGGAGCTCTAAATATCTGTCAGTGGTTGGGTAAAAACAGGGTTTGTTTACAGCTGAGTTGAAATGCACGAGAAGCTCAAAGTGAGTCACAAGTGGCGAGGCCAGAACTGAACTGTTTATACAGCAGTCAGTAAGAAATTGTCTGATGCCAGGCTGCAATCACAGCAGGAAACTCACCGTCGCCTCTTTCTTTTATCTTCCGTCAGATAATATCATGCTTCATCACGAGCACAAGACGTTTACTAGTTTTAATGAGAAATGTTGCAAAAAAGGAGAAGATAATATCTGTCCTTTAAACAAAATCAAGACATTTGAAATATTTTTTTAAACCATTAGTGGAAATTTAACAGTTAAGCAGCACACAAGCACACGCTCCATTTTTATGTAAATATATTTTATTGGCAGAGTTCACATTATTCTTGCCATAAGTATGCTTTCAGCAGTTTAAATCAGTGGTTCTCAAACTGGGGTCCATGGAACCCCTGGAACGTTTGGGGGTCTGC
>NC_056503.1:23539878-23547465 GCF_014905685.2 Nematolebias whitei | reverse complement strand
CCAGTCCACCCACTATTTGCGTTGCAGCATTGATCTATTTACAAATGAATCCGTTACTTGGTCTGACTACTGCTGTTATGATTCTGTTCAGTTTTATGTAAAGAGTTGTCTATAATAATTTGAAGAAGTGACAAAATATTTATTATGTTCATTATGTGAATAGGTAAAGTTTTAAAGTGTTTTTTGATTCTGTTAACTTTCTCAAAACTGTAATTTTTGGAAGTTGAAAGTAAAAAAAAAGTTAATAAAGTGCGTATTGAATGAAAAATTTTGCATGTTTAAAAAGTATAAAAAATTGTATTAACACTATTAAATAAACAGATCTTAAGTATTTAGGCTACAAAAATATTTTCATTGCATTAAAGAGACAAATTGAATAAATTTATTTAATAACTATGAAGGTTATGATGGGGTCCTTGAAATTTTTTCTGCCCTGTACAGGGTCCCTGAACCCAAAAAAGTTTGAGAACCCCTGTTTTAAATGACTGTAAGGAAATTGATAAAGGAAGCTGAAACCAGATGTGTGATGATTTTCTGCAGTCGACAGCTGATGAGTGTGTTGTCTTCTCTGGTTCCTCCTTCTGCTCCGTCAGACAGAAACTCTCCGTGGGACTTTCAGACAGTCCTTGTCTCAGTCTAAAGCCAGAAAGAAAAAAAAGTTCTTGCTACCATAAAAATATTAAAATGATAGCGTATGAGTTTGGATTAGAAACAGAGTTTAAAGTCAACAGCCTTGTGCCAGAGAGCCCAGTATTACTTACTGGTTGTAGTTTGTGAACCATTTAAAGTTATTATTTTAATGGTGGCAGGGGGGGGAACTTTATCCTTCAGTCCTGTGGGTGAACTGAGCTCAGACACCAGAGCTGTGCCAATGCACATGCAGGAAACCCATACTTTAATATCCAAAAAACATTATGACCCACTCCGAGTCACCACTTTGGCTCTCAGCGGCCACATGAGAGGACATACACACGTTTGTAGAGAATGGTTTCATTTATGAAGCTGCTTGTTAAAGGTTCTGTTTGGGGACGGTGGTGCTGCAGGGCATAAAATACTTGAATAGATGGCCATGTCATCTCTCTAGTACCACTATATTAGCCCTTTAATCTGTATTGAAGTATGTTTACTTTTCATTTATGCTAAAGTAATAGGCTTCAGTGGATCAGAGTTGGATATTAAAAATTATATGGTGGTGAGTTGTGGATTCTTTTTTCTTCATTTTTGTTGGAAGAAAGTTAAACTGAATGTCCTTTTGACTGTGCATGTGAAAAGAAAACAATAATTATTTGGGAATTGGCATTTGTAAAGACTCTGTTGAAGTGGTATTGCTTCATCTTGTTTGTTAGTGAATTAACCTAAGAGGCAGTAAAGATGGGCAGCAAGGCCACCCCATGGTTAAAAGTGTCGACTCACACCAACAAGGTCAAAAGTTTGCATCTCACCAGGGGTCTTTCTGATTGGAGTTTGCATGTTCTCCTCGTGCATGCATGTTTTTTTCACTGGTTACTCCAGTTTCTATCTATATAACAAAAACATGCATATTAGGTTATTTGGTAACTCTGGAGCTGTTACCAGGCATTGACTGCCAGAGACAGGCACAAGCAATACAGAAAAGTGGGTAAAGTAAATGGATGGATAGTTGTAAAGATGTTCAGCTACAATCGTTTGCAGATGATGCTGTCATATGTTCCTGAAAAGATTCCACAACAGGCTGTTGAGTTATTAGTGTTTAGCGTATATCTTAGGTCAGACATGGGCAACTTAAGGGCCAAAAGTGGCCCTTGGAAAATCTCCATCATGCCCCCAACCTCCTTATTAAAAATAAAACAAAACAAAACAAAAAATGATCCCCCCCCCCCCCACGCAATTTATCAATGAGACTTTAGGAAAATTCAATTAAACATCTTTCGCAAAAGGGCAGCACAGTGGCGCAACTGGTAGAGCTGCTGTCTCTCAGCGAGCAAGTCCCCGGTTCAAATCCCTGTCCAGGGGCCTTTCTGGGTGGAGTTGTGTGCATGTTCTCTCCGTGCATGCGTGGGTTTTCTCCGGGTACTCCGGTTTCCTTCCACAGACCAAAACCATGCATGTTAGACTCATTGGTAACTCTACATTGTCCCTAGGTGTGAGTGAATGGTTGTTTGTCTTGTTTGTCGCCCTGTGATGGACTTGCGACTCATCCAGGGTGTACCTCGCTCCTCACACAGTGATTGCTGGACATGGGCACTGGCGACCCCATGACCCAAAATGGTAGAAGCGGGTAAAAGATAACGGATGGATCTTTCGCAAAATCTTTTAAAAAACATTTTTTAAGTCATTGTGTTTCCAAAGCTAGACTGAACCTTAAAGATTTAGAAACACAAATATATGGGTGTGCACCTGAATGACAACCTCAGCTGGGGCAACAACACCACCATCCTGATCAATAAAGCACATCAGAGACTCTACTTCCTCAGATGGCTGAGACGAGCTGGTCTGTGAAGCTCAGTCCTCACCTCCTTCTACAGGTGTGCAGTGGAGAGCATCCTGTGCTCCAGCATCAACATGTGGCATGGAGGCTGCACAGCTGCAGAAAGAAAAGCTTTGCAGAGAGTGGTGAAGGCTGCACAGAAGACTATTGGAGTCGGCCTCTTCACCATCACAGACATCTACACCTCCAGATGCAGGAAGAGGGCCACCTGCATCATGAAGGACCCCACTCACCCAGCACACACACTTTTTGCCCCACTCCCCTCAGGCAGGAGGTTGAGGAGCATTAAGTGTAGAACCACTAGACTGAGGAACAGCTTCTACCCTGAAGCTGTTAGACTCATGAATATCCAGATGCAGGATAATCACTGTGAAACAAACAAACAAACAAACTAAATAATTCACTGTAATGCTACTTGATTGTTGATATGTGCTGCTGACTATCCATGCTGCTGATTTATTTCACATTGCTGTGTTCATTCATACTCATCTGCTCTCACAGACTCATGTTCGTACTGCTGTTCAGCTTATTGTTTTTATACTACTAGTGCATATTTTTAGATAACGTTTTTCTTAGTTCATATCTTAGACCTTATTATTGTTTTTCTTTACATTTTAAACTTTTGTTGGATGTAAATGGGACCCTGTGTACACAAATTCGTTCCACCACATGTACCACATGTGGTGTGAATGACAATTAAAGAACCTTTGACTTTTATATAATATAAGTTTGTTTTGCACATTTCCGCCAATATGTACAACATGTTAAGCTAACACAAAGTTTGTTTTCTCAGTCATCCAGGTATATAACAACAAAAAAGGTTGAATCATGTCATCTGGACTTCGTTTTTTTGTTAAAAAGAAACGTTTCGCCCCTCATCCTGAGGCAGGCTTGAAACACAAGAGTCAGGGTGGCTTCTGGGTAATACCAGATGGCTAGGCCTCAGACTGACGAAGCCTCTTGGATGAGGGGCGAAACATTTCTTTTTAACAAAAAAACGAAGTCCAGATGACATGATTCAACCTTTTTTGATGTTAAGCTAACATTTTGCATGAGCCAGTTTACACTACACAGTATGTTTTATATTCCTAAAGGATATTGGAAAAAAAACACGCACTGTATTTACGGAAAGTATGCTAACTATGCTACACCAAGGAAAAGCTTGAAAGCAGTTGTCTAGATAATTTATCATAAAGAAAATTCATTTTGCAATTCTCTGTGCAGCCCTTTGATTGAATTGAATCAATTAAATTGATTAAGTATCTTGTTGTGGCCCTTTGAAAAAAAAAATGTTGCCCACTTTTGTTTAGATCTTATATACTGTCACTTTTTATACTTTATATTTTTGCTATTTTTGGACGTAACTGGGCCCCTGTGTACACAATTTCATTCCACCTCATGTACCACACATGACACGAATGACAATAAAGAACCTTGAACTTGACGTTACTGAACAGAGTAGTTAACAAAGTGTCAGAAGAGTTTAAGAATCACTTGCTTTGTCTCTGAATTGTAACAAATATGTCTGTGTGTTTTAAAATCCAATTTAAAAACAATTAAGGTTTATAGTCATTTATGATTAGAAGGAAATTTAAAAAGGTGCTGAGCTCACATGTTGGGTGTTGTTTAGGAATACCTATTTAACTTTCCAACTCATAATGGAAAAATTGTCTAGCACAGTTAAAACTAGTGTTAACAGCTTTCATCTTGTATGATCTTGTTTACCAGTAAAGATTGCCCCGGTACATTTGCATACTAAGGTTTTGTCCCACCTTTCCAGTTGTGTAACCGTCAGCTCAGTTCTAAAACCTGTGATGTTGTTGTATAACACAAGCTTTGAACGTTTTAAATCAAAAACCAACACATTGGCACCATAACAAAATACAAAGTATGATCTTTAAGTTATAACACTGAATTAAATTATACTTTTATGTGTGATAAAGCTTTGCTCCAGAAGTAATTGGGAAATTGGTTTGAGAGAAATCCAGCAGCACAGGAGCGACCACAAGGAGAGCAGTAAATTGAGAATGTACACAAGCCACATATTAAACATCACATTTTGTTTAGTGCTCAGAATTTGAACAGTTTTCCAACAGCCATAAAACTGTAAATTATTTAAGGAGTTTTAGACTTTCAAAAGAAAGAAAGAAAGAATTTGACCAGTGACTCATTAATCTTGGCTAAACTATAGGAGTTCATCGACATCGCTTTATGATGTTTTATTACATTTCGTCTATTTACTTTTCATTTTATATGATTTTATATGATTGTCTACTGTTGTCTGTACCTCATCTGTGTTCTTTGTTTAAACCAGGTCTCTCTTGTAAATGAGTACTTGAGACTCAATGAGACTAACCTGTATAAGTAAAGGTTGAATGAAAAGCTGTCTCGCCTGAGAATCAGTTTTTACACATAAATTCTAAAGCCTATTTCCTGCCATTCCACTGACAGAGGCAGTAAAATATTCCAAAATAATTAAAATTATTAAGTAAATATAGGCTTCAGAAAATATAAGGCATAAAATTACTTAAACTAAACTTTTGTGTGTTTTAGAAGGCATTTTTATTAGACTAAATTACATCGTTTTCACGTTTCAAACCCCACTTTACTCATTAATGTTGGTAGAAAAGCTTTAGAGCTAAATATATTTGCAACTTTAAAATCACACACAAAACTGAGACCTCTTTTTCCTGATCTCACACACACAGTTTATAAAATCCTCAATTCAATTTCAAACGAGCATCAAATGAACGTTAGAAATAGAGCCCAGCTTTCACATTAAAGACCCTTTTTCCTTTACAGAAAAGAGAGGATTTGCAGCCTATTAAGCCTTTTTGCTTCACTGTCATTTAGCAATTACGTGTCTGTTGAGAGGAAATAGGATGGAAATCCTCGTGAAGAAGATGAAAGGCCGACTGTGACTCGAAGGGACAGAGCTGTGAAACCCATGAACTGTTGGTAGTCTTTCCCCCCAGCTAATTTCCTCTCATCCCTCCTCTTTTACTCTCTCACCTCTTTTTTTCTTCAACATTATTATTTATTTTTTTGGTCACTAGTGGATATTTTTTGTACTCTTCCCCACCACCCGTTCAGCTGTGTGCTGCAGAACTCCCAGGGAATTATCAGCCAGTGGCCACCTTTGAGCTGCTGTGATCTAAAAGCTATAAAATGCCAAATAAAACTTATGGACACCAATTGCCAGAGAGCAGCAGCCTATAGCTGCAATGGATCATAGTTATGGAATGAATGATGTCATGACTGTGCTGTACTCATCTTTATCTTGCTCATTTTTCTAAGGCAAAAATCTCTTTATCTGCAGCGGTCATGATGATGTCATGTCTGTTATTCTAGAAAGCATGTATCACATTTTAATAGTAACTTAATAGGTCAGTGTTTCAATAATACTGCTGATAAAAGCTAACTCTGAGTACTTAAAAGCCATTGGTATGTAATAACATATATTTTAATTATTAACCTCTATGCTCAGTCAGAATTTGTATCCATTTTATTGTTATTCTTGATTATAACAAGACATCTGAAAGATTAAAATAAAATAAAATCCAAACCAAGCCTGGGAACCATGCAATGATTCTGCAAATAAAAACACCTTTATGTTCAAATAAAACAACTTCACATTTACCCACAAGCTACATAACCCCAGCAGCGAGGCATGAGTGTCTTCTTGTACTCATTTTGCAAGCTGAGTAATAATTTGATGTGCTGCCCTGATATGGCTGTGTGCATAATAAGTCACTCACAGAGTCATTGGGCAGGTAGTAATTAAGTAGATCTGCCATAAATCTTACCTGTGAATTTCACATTGGAAGCATTTTGCAACAGACGCTAAAAGGTTTCCGTTTTCTTTCCTCTCGGAGCCATAAATTATGTTTGAGTAGCGCATGTTCTGTGATGCTATCTGTTTAAGTGTTGCTGGGTGTTTATTATATGCTTCTATTGGACAAAGAGGCTTTTAGTAGCTCCTCTGTTCTGCCAGTTTGCTTACTTGCATGCAGACACATGCACAAAGTATAAGCTTTAAAATCCTGCAATATATTTAGTGTTTTTACGCACATTCAAAAATAAGTTGATTTGCAAAAGCTGACTTTTACAGTTTATTTTTTCAGGTGCAAATGCTAGATTGAACTAACTTGATTATGTAAGTAAGGTGCAGTGACATCTAGGGGCACAAATGATGAACTGCAACAAACTGCAACTCCTCCACATTCCAACAACCAACACTGTGGTGCTACATTGTTGAATAAACCTTGAAAAGCTCTGATATAAACCACACAAAGGCAATAAAAACATATACTTTTTATTTCTGAACCCTTTCAAAAACTCAAAACTTTTTTGACTTAATCACAGGCAACCTCAGTGTGTCAGACTTGTTGAGTGTCTCCCTCTGTTTGTGTGTTGGGAGTGTAACTAAAGAGCACCGTTCTTATCCACAGCCTTGTTTTCTCACTCTCTCATCCCCCTGTGTCATCCCCAACTTTCTCCCCGGTGTTCGAACCACAAGCCCACCAGCAGGACCAGTCAAGCCGTCCACTCGTCAGCCATCTTGCGCTCCGTCACCCTGGCGTCGCATGACATTCTTTCCCACAGGCAGCCACATAGTTCCAGCGTCTCCTCATGCAAGGGGGCCTGAGACCCTGCAACAGGCGGGGGGCACTTCAAAGACGGACCGGCCCACAGCTGCAGCCTGTCGCTCCAGCAGCCAGCTCCAGTTTGTAATCATTATTAAAGGCTTGACCTCAGAGGCATCTCTGCCGCTGTTCACACCCCTTTCCCACCCCTGATAATGCTGCACAAGGTTCCTCTCAAGGCAACTCCAGTTACCCATCAGAGGAGTGGACAGAAAAGGATGTGGCAGAGGTATTGTTTCTTCATGTTGTGATGTCTGAGTCAAGGCACTGAACTAGTTCCTCAAGACCCACCCCCCCCCCCCTTTGTTGTAACCTTGGTTTCAGTCCAAGCAATGTTTCATTTCATTAGTAGCATTGCCTGCTGAACTAACCTGATGTTAAAAAACTGTAAAGAAAAAAAAAAACAACAAAAAACTATTGTACATACATATATATATATATATATATATATATATATATATATATATATATATA
>NC_056503.1:23538559-23539868 GCF_014905685.2 Nematolebias whitei | reverse complement strand
ATATATATATATATATATATATATATATATATATATATATATATATAAAATAACTGATGACATTTTGTGTCACTGCAGGTTTGCAACAATACCATATTTTTTTGTCCTATAATTCAAAGTTTTTCATACTTTACATTCCCTGCGACTTATAGGCTAATGCGACGTATTTATGGTTTTTCCCCATACTTATAAACCAATTTTTGGCTGCGATATGACCGTTTTCATTCATTCTGACTGAAAAATTTGAACGCTATCATTTTTCAGCCACTAGATGGCACATGAGTAGTAAGAGTAGTAGGCATGCCATTGTATCATATAATAGGTAAAAGTGACTATAATGACAAATTCAAAAAAAAGTTCAAGACATAAAAAAACCCTGGACTTTATTTATTATACTTTATTGTTTTTGTCTTGAACTTTTTTGAATTTACCATGTCCTGGATGACTGAGAATCTTCACCAGCTAATAATGACAATTGGCTTGTCACAGAGGCCACCTTCGTTCTGCTCGCTGCCTGGAGTAACTGTCAAACCAGCTTCTTTTTGCTGCACTGCCCCGGCAAAATGTAGCTAATTTGACTATTAAAGTGCATTTATTAAGTACAAGTTCAACTGAGACACACCTTTGCTATAATTTTCTAGTAAACAAATAATTGTTTTAAGTGATAATCTTGTTAAATTCTTGTGAAAGTCCTCCCGTGCACTTCCCAGCGGCCGCCATTTGGCAGCCATTCGACTTTTGGCACAACACCGGCCCACATTTCCGAGTTGTCAGTGGTGACTCATATTAGAAGTGAGGTATACGGAGAAGCAACATGTTTATGGATTTTTCCACTTTATTAGACATAATTGGACCGATGCGACTTCTAGGGCAGGGTTGACATTTACAGCGGAAAATACGGTACCCAAAATTAAGAAAACAAAACAAAACCAACGATAGAAAGATACAAATTTAATTGCTTTATTAAGGAAATACAAAACCTGCAGCATAACGTTGAACACCCAAAACATCTCGGTTTAGGAGACAGAGTTCAGTTCTTGCAATGTTTTTTTTTTATTTGTTTCTTTTTCAAACAAGTCAGTTAAATGCCTACATATCTGCTTGACATCTACAACTAAAATTAGAGATCTATAAAACTCTTTGGTCAAATTTAGACCGCTTAGAATTTGGACACATTTTCAACTTAGAAATGCAACTGCATGGACTTCGGGTAGATGTTGATGGAAAAACAGCAGAAAGAGAGTTTTCTGAACATGGATATGTTTTTGCACACTTGCATAGCGTAGTAGTGCATACAGTTCTTATACAT
>NC_056503.1:23479643-23538459 GCF_014905685.2 Nematolebias whitei | reverse complement strand
ACCTATATATATATATATATATATATATATATATATATATATATATATATAGTGTTATTTATAATCAAAAAGCATGCACCAACTAAACCTGGACTCAGACTGAAAAGGTGATGGAGGGTGTGTCAGAAATGTAGCAATTATTTTAAGTGATTTGTTTGTAACAAAAACCTAAAATCAGATATGATAAAGACGACAAAAGGCACCACCTCCCCTCGACCCGGTGCCTTTCTCCGGCTGTCAACGGGGGAAGGGAGAGCTAAATCCAGGACAGGTGAACAGTTTATTTTGTTAGATTTATCATGCCACAGACGGATATAGTGTATGTCTGTGTTTTGCTAGTGTTCTGTTTTTCTTCTTGCCGTCTTTGTTTCTCTGCCTCTTTGTTGCCTGAGCCTAATGTAGTTGGGACTGCAGTTCAGACTGAAGAAGTCTTTTGGACAAAAGATGAAATGTTTCAACAAAGAATAATCTGTCTAGAGGACCTGACTTAACCTTGTTAGGTTTATCTACCTGGATTATTGAGCATGCACCAGGACTAATGCAGTTGGTCACGCCATAAATCCAGTAGTCAACTATGCAGCAGGGGGAGTATCTCAGACTCTCCCTGTCGTAGACGTAGCAAAGCACTCAAGCCCACTGTCTGAACAGGACACACATACAGCACTAAACCATGCACACTCAACTAGGTCTAATTTATAACCTCATTTAACCTAACATGCATGTCTGTGAACTAATGGGGGCAAAAGGGGAAACCAACACACGCACAGTGAGAACTAATAAACTGCACACAGAGACAATCCTCCAGCTGTTTTCAACCCAGGTCCTTCTTACTGCGAGGTGTTGTTGTTAACCAGCTGTTCTACTGTACAACCTGCCACATAAAAAAATAAAATAACTATTATCTGCTACCTTGTTAGAGACATGTGTGTGATGTTAAACACTGACCAAACCTGAGAGACTCTCCTGCCCTGCCTGCAGGGGGATTATCCTTGAGTTTGTCCTTGAATAAGAAAGGAGGAATATACACTTCCACTTTATAGTGTGAGGTACTTGAACTGCAGATCCTGATTGGTCCATCCATCCATCCATCCATCCATCCATCCATCCATCCATCCATCCATCCATCCATCCATCACCTTTTCCCTCTTCTTCCTTTTTGAGTCACAGGAGTCACTGATGCCCATGTCCAGCCATCACTGTGTGAGAGGTGGACAGGTCTCCAGTCCATCACAGGGACACATATAGAGACAAACGAGACAAACAACCATTCACTCTCTCACTCACACCTAGGGACAATTTAGAGTTACCAATCAGCCTAACATGCATGTTTTTGGTCTGTGGGAGGAAACTCGAGTATCTGGAGAAAACCCACGCATGCACGGAGAGAACATGCAAACTCCACCCAAAAAGGTCTTTGGCAGGGATTTGATCCAGTGACCTTCTTGCTGAGTAGCAACAGTGCTCCCAACTGAGCCACCATGCCTATTTAACTTTGAATACATATAGTAAGTTTCTTTCAGCTGCTCAGTTCTTCAGGGGTCACTACAGCAACTGAACTTGCATGGAATATTTGTCAATAGCTATGTTTACATGGACCTAAGTAATTGGATTAAACAACCATTCTGAATAAAAATGTGTCATGTAAACGCCCCTTTCGGATTATTCTTTGTTGATTCAGCTCGATTCGAAAGAATTTGTAATCAGAATGAGACGGGTGGTTTATACCAATTCATAATCTGAACGGTGTGCATGTAAACACTTAATCTGATCTTTTTTTTTCCAATCGTGAAAAACTGACCTGACTGCGCATGCGCAACCTATGTCTACTTCGCATATTTGGCTAATGCTAATAATATTATCATGTCAGGGAAACAAAACTGGTTGGTGAGCAACATTTCTACTAGAAACTTTGAAAGAGCTCAAAATGATCTGTATTACCTGAGGCTCAGTCAGAGAGTGCAGTAACATCTCTGCTGTCATTAAAACCTGTCACCCATCCATTTTGGGTGCTCAGGTTTGTTTACGTTCATCATAGAATTAAAACGGAAGTAGAACTTCTTCTTCTATGTTTTTTTTTTTTTAGAAGAGTTTACCACTCTGCGCTTGTCAGTACTTCTATTCAGAATAAAAGCCCGCTGCATGTAAACGCTCGTCGTGAACAGATTGTGCCCATGTAAACGATACATTTGAATTATTTAATTTGAAAACATTTCAATCCGGTCAAAGAATTTTGCGCATGTAAAATTAGCTAATATGTTTTACGCCAAATGAATTCCTGGTGCAACCTGGGCTCGAACCTGCAACCTCAGAACGACAAGACTGCGGCACTGACCAACAAGCTACCGCAGCCTCCCCTCATTGACCTGATTAACAAAAAACTAAAAATAAACAGAACTACCCGGTGCCCTCAGCAAGCTTAATAAAGCGTATTAGCCTTTTAATACTTGCCAAATGTTAAAAATAAAACAACTTTTACTAATGATAAGAGGAACACCATCTTCAGTCTTGTAACATTACATAACCCATGCTCTCAGAGTTTAACAACTGGTCGTCCTCTGCATGTATCTGAGATAAACAGCATAAAAAAACATGTTCAGATCTACAACTTCAGCAGCACAACCAATAATCAGACACACAACGAGCAGTGCTCTCATTCTTTGGCTATTCTAACGATCCAGGTGTTAATGTGACAGCAGTCAGGATGCCCTCCTTTTCCTTTTCTTATTAATCCCCGATGCCCGACACTGATGTAATGCACTTGAGTCACGCCAAAAACAAGAACAACAGCAGGTGTCCAATAATGTCAGGCTGTGAAACAAGTAGGAGGGGCCATTACCAGGTGTGCAGCGTTGGTAACAAACATGGAGCGTGATAACCCTTCATTACAGATTCCATAGTGTGCACAGAAGGACCTGAATCCTGTCTCTCCGCACAACAATACGCCAGGGATTTCACCGAGGCCTCATTTTATCCTACAGATGTTGAGGTGGTGTGAAAACTGGCATTTTGAATTTGAGTTTATGACTCTGTTAAACAAGACATAAATCTTTCGTGACAGCTTTGCGTCAAATTCCCAGGCTGCAGAGAACACATTATTAATTACACAGTTGAAGACAGAGTCAATTTTATGAAAGGGTATAACGAATCCTTTTCTGTTGCCTCATTCAAAAGACTGCATCACGCCATATAAATGTACAACCATCTCATATTCTTCATCCACTGTTGGACTCTCATTTGGCTCAACAAAGCTTGTTTTATTGGAAAACTGGATGTCGGGTTATCTGTCAGCAGGAGATTAAAGAAAACAGAATGCATGCTGTGAAGGCTTCAGCACCAAGTCTTAATCCCAACCACCTTTGACCTGCTGGTTTATTAAAAATAAAAATAAACGTTTTGACCACAGAAGAGCTTTCGGCTGCGCATATCCTCCTTTAAGCAATTAAAAAAATACTCCATTCTCAAATGATGATATGACTAATTTATTTGGAATAATGTTTACATCAAGGTTTTTTTTTAAAACTTCTCCAAGAGCTTGAAACTTAGATATGTTGCCGTGGCTACAATCACAACACTGCGGTTTTATAGAAACAGTTTGTTGATAATCATCTTGTGGGATGGGATTATATTGTTCACAGAGCGACGGGCAGATAGCATCAAGCACGAGCTGAAGTAACACGTTCAGCTGTGTTTACTCTTAGTGCTGTTTTTATCATTCCTCATATTCATCACTCGATGCCATCCGTTGGTGGAGATGCCGCCGTTACTTTCACGTTTTGGAACGACGTGGAACTTGTTTTTATCTCTGTGCTCATATTTATTTGGTTGCACAATGTTTGCACAATGGAGGGCAGAAACAATGATTTCAGTCACTGGAGCATTCTAAAACTGAACCTGCCATGAAGATAAACAGGACAGAAATGTTCTTTGTTACAAGTCTGGATTAACTGAGGTTTTTAATTTTTACAGCTGGTGTGCTTAAAAAAAAAAAAAAAACACACAACACTTGATATTGTTGTTTTTTTGGCTCCTCCCTCCTGCAGGAGGTGCCAGAGCGAGCAAACTCGAGATTTACAGATTGTTTTACAATCATTACCGGCTGCCCTTCCTATGCAACTGGGGTTTGAACCAGCAGCCTCAAGGTTTCAATTCAATTCAGTTTATAGCGCCAAGTCACAGCAGAAGTCATGTCAGGACACTGAACAGAAACATTCATATATATATATATATATATATATATATACACATATATATATATATATATATATATATATATATAAGAAGGTGACAGTGGGAAGAAAAAAAAACTCTCATGAGGAAGAAACCTTTGGCAGAACAGACTCAGGACAAGCGGTCAACTGCTATGACATGCTGGGTTTGAGAGGAACAGGACGGAGGAACAGATACACAATGGCAGATAAAGAATCACATGTTGAGATAGAAATAGTATCAAATGAAAACTATTTAGTTTTAACAATTTATTTAAGGAAATGACATAGTTTGTCCTCTAGTGGTCTAAATATACAGCATCATAACAAGCCGACCCTAACTATAGGATTTATCAAAAAGGAAAGTCGTAAACCCAGTCTTAAAACTGGACAATTTGTCAGCCTCATGGACAGAAACTGGAAGTTGGTTCCACAAGAGAGGAGCCTGATAACTGAAAGATCTTCCTCCCATTCTACTTTTGGAAACTCTAGGAACCACAAGTAAGCCTGCAGTCTGCGAGTGAAGTGCTCTGTTATGAAAATATGTGACAATAATATCTCTTATATAAGATGGAGCTAGGTTGTTGAGCACTTTGTAGGTTAGAAGTAAGATTTTGAATTCAATTCTGGATTTGACAGTGAGCCAATGGAGAAAAGCTAAAACTGGCTGCAGCACTTTCATTCAGCAAATTAGATATATTTATTCTTTACTATTTTATTTGTTTCCTGTCAAAAACCCATTATGTTTTTCCCTGGAAGGTAAGTGTGTGTGAGTACATGTTGTGGAGTGGAGTCCAAGCTGACAGAGTTGAACAGATGGAAAAAGCCTGTCCATCCCACTCACGCTCCCGTTTTTGTCCACCTCGCCTCTTTTGTTTTGTTGATCTGTTTGCTTTTGGTTTCCACACAATCAAGAGCCTCTTAAGCTCAGAGCGTGGATGGGCCCTAGACAAAATATGACCGTGCCAATAGATGAGAGGGACAGCATGGGATTGGACCCCCCAGGCGTGCTGCAGGGAGCCTGCTCTAGCTGAATGCCAGGAATGGCTCGAGGGTCCCAGCGGCACGAGCCTCCGACACTTAACAAGCGCCTTGCAGTTGTCCCCGGCCATGACCCTGTCTCGTCTTAAGACACATATGGAGCTCCAGGAACGAAGAGCCTCAGGGACATGATCAATTACACTTTGTCATTTTATAAAAATACCTCTGATAGGATTCTGCTCGGTCATCTTCCATTACACAGAGTGGAGAAAGTTCTGAAGTCTATTTATTTCACATCAATACCTACAACCCGTTAAAGCATGGGACTTCAACGAGAACTGGTTTAAAACAGATGAACCCCATACATCACTTAGTCACATCAGTAAAATATATTATTGTCAAAGAACATGGATCACTTTTCTTCCATCAACCTAACGGTAATCTGGGGGTTTACATTTGAAACAATCTAAGCTAACAAAATGCTGCTTCTGATGGAGGGACTGTATGAAAAGTGTAAACTGAACTAAAACCACAGTTTGTTGATCTAATGAAACTCACTGGCCTGAACATTTGGTGGTATCTCCAACAAAATCACACTGTAAAAACAATACCAGTCCGGTCAGGTAAAATCAACTTTCTAAGCCCTGGACAATGATTTTGATGTGAAATACAATTTATTATTGTAGTAAATGTGGAATTATTTTGCTTTTTTTAGGTTGCTGATCAGCTGCTAGTGAGTGTGCCGAAGACAAAGCGTAAGCTCAGAGACCGTGATTTTGCTGTGGCAGCTCCTAAACTGTGGAATGACCTTCCCTTGAACATCAGACAGCCATCTTCCCTGTCTTTTTTTAAATCCCTTCTTAAAACCCATCTCTTCTCCCTGGCCTTTGACACCATCTGAAATGTTGACTCAACTGTTTTAATCATTCTTTATTGTATGATTGTTTAATTATGTGTACAGCACTTTGGTCCTATGGGTGTTTAAAGTGCTCTATAAATAAAAATGCTATGGTATAGTATGTTTTCTTATACTAAATCATAAAGTACCTTGTTTGATGCGTATAAAGGACACATTTCCTGGTTCCATGCATGTTGTGGGATCACATGAGAACATTAGGATAAAAAAAAAATTAAGAACAAGAACACAGATAATTTATAGATAAGATGCAACGCACAGAAATGCTGCAGAGTCAGTCATTTCAGCTGCTTTTTAATTTAAACTATAGACAACATGCACACTGCATGACACGTGAGAGATGAATTATGCTGTTGTATTTATTCTGAAAATGTTTTGGATGCCATAAACTGACAAGCTGGCATTAGGCCAAGCTTGACGACTTTACAGTCTTTCACAATAATACTAAAAATGGAGAAGGCATGCCATACTAATGTTTTTATTAGTTCCCTCTCGTTGCTGCTGGTGTTTGGCTAGCTGAAATTCAATCTGAGAATAAAAAAATAAAAAATAAAAAAAACACAAAAATGAAAATGCAAAGTTTACATGACGGCTGTGAAGATCTGGATCAGCTCAGGGCAACTCTTCCAGAAGCTTTGATAGGAACAACAAAAAGAGGAATATCATTAATGTTCTGAGTGTTGTCGACATGGATATCTTTATATCTAAGAGCTCACCGCACAGCTTTTTCTACTAATAGTCAACACTCCACATACCAGGCACTTAATGTGGTGGACATTTGCCAAGTGTGGATTCCATGGCGAAGGGAGCAGACCCGGTCTCTGTTGGCCAGGGAATACACAAAATGTCCCACATGCATTATGTGACACTGAATTGTGCTCTGGAAAATGTGGCTTTTAATGTTTCTCTAATTGGGGGGCATTAATCAATTGTGCTCCATCAGCAGAGGCTAAGAGGGCCTGTAAGCATCTGCCCTCCCTCCAGCTCTCTGACCCAAGACCAGCTGGCTCACAACCCACGCTCTGCTGCAAGAAATCACTTTTGACTCCATCCATCAAAGCTGCATTAATATTCTGTCTTAAGCAGCCCACGACTTGGACAGCATTCATGGTCTTAATTACCTCGAGCTCTACCAGAGGGAAGGTGACCGCAGAGAGCAAAGTAACTGTATCAGCTCTCCCTTCCTGTCAGTTACCATACATTTATACTCCATCAGGGACCTGGGACTCTTTGAGGCCCGTCCGCTTTGGCTTGAACTTTCAAAGGACACGCGGTGGGTTTGGGTATCAGAAATCAGGGACAATGGCAACAACTGCACATCTAATTTAGCTTCTTGTTTATCGCAAGTCTGTAATCAGATCCCTGCACAATGCTGGGGAGCACAATGGAATGGTGATCAGGGAGCTATTGTTTTTCAAGCTAATTAGCCCCTGGCAATCCCCCCCCCCCCCCAACCCCGAATCCTCGGAGGCGTACAATCCTGGAGTTAAATGTAGCTAAAAGCGGAATACATCCCTGGTAGCATTATAACAAGCCTTACAAGTCCATGGTATTTGGGGACCTATTATATGACGGCCAAGTTATCTGCTCATTACATTGCTGTGCAGAACACGGCCCAGATCTTTGGGTGCACAGTGAGCACATAACAGTTGCTTCAGCTCTGATGTGTTTCCTTCTGTGCTTCCACACGTCGCATTGACTTGGTCACTATCATCACCGCATTGCAGCTAAACTCTAAGCATAATGGGGTGGAGTGTTGAGATTGGTAACATTTCAAGTTAAACAATTATAATCGAACGCACCATCTACATTTAAACTTTTATGAATCGTATTTATTTTTTATTTATTTTTTTATAGTACATCTTTCCTGAAGAAAATTCAGCTGTCAATCCACTGCCTGGGTTTATTATGTCTCATCGATTGGCCTCACTTGTTGACAAAAACATTCAACACTCCGGGTGGGAACGGTTATAGCCAGAGAAAGCGAGAGAGCAAAACTTCAGCCCCGTGGAATCCACCTTTGACCCTGAGGCATTAACCTCTGACCTGCAACAGGTGGAGACAGTGTCTTTTCAGTGAGTGTGAGCCAGGACCAGGAGCTTTCTAGCATTGCCTTTCTGCTCATTAGAAAAATATTATCATTTTCTGAAGACTGCTCCGACAAACGCGGTGTAGACTCCATGTGAGGTCTTTGAGCACATGTTCTTATGGGTGTAAATGCTGTGTCTGGGACTAGTCAGGGTCCCGACAAGGTGACTGGATATGCAAAACATACTAAAACACCTGTTTCACTCTGACATGTCCAGTAAAAGCAGTCTAATAGAAAGTGAAAGCCAACGGGTTAATAAAATGCAATGCTTTGCATAAGTCTTCAGCCATCCATCATTTCCTCAGACGTTGCTTCAAATGACTTAAAACAGTGTCTTTATCAATAGTTATGCTTCAGGTTATCTGAAGGCCTTTAGGATTTCAACTTGTTGATTGTTGTTTTACACATTTTCAATCCAGTACTTTATGTATTTTATTTATTTAACATGTCAACACTTAAAATAACAGTATTGTGTCATCAGCCTGTTAGAACGATACGATTTGCTCCATTTTATTTCTTGGATCTATAAAAAATACCAAAGACAATTCAGTATACTTCACAAAGAACCATTAGCTGGAATCTTGAAGAGCAGTGGATGATCAGATGAGGGAGGATGTATCTCTGCAGGCCTGAATCAGGACCCAGCAGGACTTTTTTTTTCCATTTTTTTAGATAAATAACCTTCAGATACTGCTCAGCTGCTGTAGAAAAGTTTTCAGACCTGACATGTCTTCTTTTGTTCTCTGCTTTCTTATTTTTTTAAGCACACACTGACTATGAAAGACCTTCAGAAAACAAGAGGAACTATTGATCAAATCCACTTAAAAAAAAAAAAAAAGTGTGGCTATTTGGAAACAGTACACATTAAAGGTAGATAAACCTTTAGCACAGTACACTATAATCATTTGGTTGGGTGTGACACAAAAAAAATTGTGCATACATACTTTATAGTTCATAAAAAGAAGTAAAGGACATTAAAATGTTATTTTAATAGCTAAAACACAGAGAGTATATTTAAATAATCAACTAACCCCTCATTTACTTTGTAGCAGCAGTTAACAGAAACATGATATCCAGCAGTACATCATCAATTTTAACTATTTTTCCTTTGAAAATCTTTTGGGCTTTTCATCCATGAGACACCCTGCTATTTTAGTGCTTATGGTTGTTAGTAATGGGACAAGGAGGCACAGAGTGGTCTGTTGGCTGCCAACCAAATGGCCAATCTTTGATCTCCAACCGTACGGTTCTTGGGGCCAAGTGGCGTCACAGGCTTTTTACAATAGAGTGGCAGGAAACTTTCCCCGATAGGTGTCGGTGGTCTCCCTCATGGCTGACACCATCGTTGGGAGAAAGCATGTCAAGTGGCCCTGGGAGATTTCCCCCCTATGTAGAACTTTTACAGAGAGGTCAGAGAGAGTTCCCCCTCCAACGGGGCCAGGTGGCACATCACAGCGGCCCTGTGTGCAGCTATCCCCAGAATGCGACAGAGTGGCGTCGGCAAATTTGCCTCTGATCAACGAGGGCAGGGCAGTGAAAGATGGCGTCGCCAAATGCTAAGAGGATGGTGGCACACAGCGCGCCAGCTTTTTGTTGGGCTCTGTTCTGGTTTGTGTCTGTAATGGAGCGAGCCGGACGTGATTTCTTTCAAAATGCCAAACACAACATCGGAAGTGTAGAACGACGCAAACCTTGCATTAAAAAAATAATAATTAAAACAAATCAACAATAAGGAAATCATTAAACACCTCATATGATTGTTTATACTAATATATTTATTATATTATATACTTATAATATAATTATTTTACAGATTTATTTATTTTGTGTGCATTCAGTCAAAGCAGATGCATTTACTGATGTAAATTTATTTTACAAGGGGTTCTACATGTTCAGATGTGTGTGTATGTATAGATATACAGATTCATATTAATGTTAATGTTGATATGTCCTGTACAAGGATTTTGACATGTCTGAAGTGAAACAATAAAATAAATAAACAAATGAAAAATTTCCTTTTTGTTTTTTAATCTTTCATTCACCCTTTATTTATACAGGTTAATCCCATTGAGCCTCAGGGACTCATTTGCTCTGCTGCTCCTCGTCTGTGGAACAACCTCCCTGACCATCTAAGGATAGCCCAGACTACAGAAAGTTTTAAGAAAGGACTGAAGACCTTTTTATTTAAAAGATTTTATAGTGATTAAAAGTATTTTAATCCTGCAGATTTTTTTAATTATTATTATTTTGTTTTTAGTTTTTTAGCTTTTAATTTTTTTTGTCTTTTTTTAGTCCATATTTTATTCTATTTAGATATTTTATATTGTAGCACTTTGAGATTGTAAAATGTAAAGTACAGTACCAATTGAATAAAATATTATTATTATTATTATTACAAGAGAGACATGAATTTTAACAAAGAGTGATGACAACAGTGGAAAATCATAAAGGATGCATACATTTATTTTTTAAACAAATGACAATAAAATGGTAATTAAAAGGAAAAGTAGTGGGAAAAAAAACAGCTATATTAAAGCTACTAGTTAAATTTTGGAGTTTAAAATAGATGAAAATCAGATCTTTTGATCAGATTATTGTAGTACGTCAAATACCTTTCATGGGAATGACAATGCATCGAGAGATGTTCTGTTGAAACATGACCGTTTTTGTTAAATTTATGGACTTTCATTGAAAAAGTTGCACTAGACAACATTTTACTTCTTATCTCACCTGATCTTTGAAATAAAATATAAACAAAGAATGGCTAAACTTGTGCAAAAAAACCGGTCTAGAGTTACTTGACCTAACAGTGAGACTTGTCTTAGTAGACTTTGAGTTGTAGATGTCAGCTGGATGTGATTCAGTAATGCCACCTACAGGCTGCATGATGTTTCCCTTCTACTGAATTTCTATTGAAATCAATGACTCAATGAAATCAGGAATTACAGATTTTACTCCTACAGCTGATTCAAACTCACATCTTCACAAAGAAAAAAAAAAAACATGTTACACACTGACAGCTTTCAGTGCCCATCTTTCATTCCTTTATCCTTACTTAACAGAACTTCTGTCCTTCTGGAGAGCTGGACAAGGACTAATTAGGCTGCGTACGGCTCACAAAGTGGCTCTGTCATCTTGGAGCCATTGAGGAGAACAAATACTCCCCTGCCACTCTCAGCTGTTCAAGAGATATTAGAGTAACATTTTGAAACACCAGCTGTCTTGTGGTTTTTCTCTGCACAATCCCCTGAAACCACAAGCCGTGCAATATAACGTCTGTCTAGTCAGTGGATCACGAAACCAGAGCCTGGTTTTGTCTTTAATAAAATGCTCAGAGGACGAGGATCTTACATACGATAAAGCCATCTAATGATAGCTTTTAAATACAACTAATTTGTCCTGTCCAAACATACTGACCACAACTTAAAACAAGCAGCACTGAAACATGAAAGCACCAGGAAGTTAAACCATGTTAAAACCTGCTGCTTCTCAGTAACGGCTGACAACAAAACAAACAGACATGAAGAGAATCTTTGTCATCAGTTTAGTAGAAAATGAACAATAATGTCAAATAATGAAAGACTATACTATTAAAAAAAAGATTGTTTGCATTTGTTTTCTTATAATGCGCAACACAGTAAATGACAAAAACAAATGGTAAATGGTAAATGGACTGTACTTATATAGCGCATTTCTAGCTTATTTCAAGATACTCAAAGTGCTTTACACAACAATCTGTGCCTCATCTACCCATTCATACATCACTCTACTAGATCTCCACAACGATAATTGAACAAATCATTCTAAAGAGACTAATCAGAGCTTCAGATCACATTCATACACTGATGGGACACACATCAGAGGCTATGAGAGGTTCAGTGTCTTGCCCAGGGACACTTCAGCATGTGACTAATGATGGATTCGAACCCCCAACTCTCGCATTGGAGGACGACTGCTCTAACCACTCAGCCACAGCCGCCCCAAGTTAAGAACCCAGAAGAACCGATCCTGATCTGGATGTACTTTGGTTCGTATGCAGTCCAAGATCTAGCACATCTGGAAAAAGTACCAGAGGACATAAATGGAGGCATGGTGTTATCAGGCAGTTGCCAGAGCACCCGGAAGTCTGTGAAAACAGTGAGAAAACTTCCCCAGACACACATGATGCCTTGCAGACACCTTAGACAGCATTGACAGCACTGGATAATGTTTGATGAACGGCTGACAGATGTCACTGTGGTCCAGTGTTGGAATCAGTGGGTACGTAAAGACGCCCACCCACCTCCTGAAGGTTCCACCCAGTCAACTAACACAACCAGAAACTCCTGCATTAAGTTTGCTACATAGTTCACAAGATGTGAAACATTGGTTCTCCCTCACATGGTTGTGAGACTGCATGAACATTTTAACCTCTAGGAGAAACAAACTCCCGGGAAGACCTCCCATTGTTCTCCCACGGCAGCACACAGCTACACACACAACAAAAACGGTGCTATCTCCTTCCACAAATGTTTGACTATCTTTATAATATTAAGATTAATTACAAGATAAATTATTATGAATTAATTATAAGACTATTTTTTTTGTTGTAAATGTAGCTGTGACAGATGTAAAGATGGTTGTATTTTCTGACAGCCTTGGCCATCTGCTCCTCAGCAGAGCAGTTAAAGCAAAATGAGAGCAATGTAGTTAACCTACTTTATCACATAAGCTATTCCTAAAGTTCTGACACTATGCCTGGCACATAACCCTGTGAGGATACAGTTCTGCCAGGCAGTGGTGGAGAAAGTGTACATATGTAAAAGTACAAATAAAGAGACAAAAATGTACTCTAGTAAAAGTAGAAGTACCACATTAAGATTTTTACTTAATAAATGAGTACTTGCTTTTAAAACATACTTAAATGTATTGCCATGTAATGCCATTAATCAAAATAAGAAAGAGGAATGATTATACTTTTGAAAGTTTTTATTTAACACAAAGTAAAACCAAGGTGTCCTTTTAACTGCAGTGAACACATTTAAGTAAAAGTTGTCTGTGAAAAAACAAAGGAATAGACTCTGATCATTTCAACTCCAGTTAAAATACTGTCTAGTCAGCCTTGTACTTGGTCAATAGTGAACACTAGTTTAACTTTCTGACACCATTTTCAACACTTGGATTGAGTGTCGAGACATTTGGAGACATCTCTTGTCTCCTAACATCCCATGAACTGACACATTTTAATATTGCAGCAAGAATTTCTTGTTCAAGTTCAGAAGAAGTTGGTTTTCAAAGTTTCTGAGTCCAGTCTGGCTCTTTTGGGAGAGAGAATCTGTCCTGCTGTACTGAGCAGTCTTTCAATAGTGTTTCCATAATCTTTCAATAAGGCCATGGGTGGAGCATTATCTTCTGGCTGACTCCCCGCAGTAGAATCCATTTTGGGTGTGTTAGTGGTGCTGTGGGTCTGCCCAGCTCAATGATGTATATACTAGAATATATGTCATTGGTCCAGCTCTTCTTGAAGGCGGGTCTAACGTTACCTGCCCACTTTCCAGTGATTCAATGGACCAACTCCCCTCTCTTCATTGGTTACTTTCAAACTAACGTACAAATAAATAAATTTAAAAAACGCAGCGTGAATGTAACTTGTAACACAACGCATTAAAGAAATGTAGTATAGTAGAAAGTACAGATACTTAATGTAACATGTAGTGGAGTAAAAGTAAAAAGTACCCATGTTTAACTCTACTTAAGTAAAGTACAGCTACATGAAAAATGTACTTAAGTACAGTAACAAAGTACTTGTACTTCGTTACATCCCACCACTGCTGCCAGGCATTCATGCACAGAATGGGTTCTTGGAGGTAGTGTGAGAGCAATAAGACATATTTTTCAAAGTTCATGCTCAATAATCCAGATTAAAAAATCAACAAAGTTAAGTCAGTTTCTCTGGATGGTTTCTTCTTCTTGAAACATTTCATCTTTCATCTCAAGACTTCTTCTATCCGAGGAGCCACAACAAACTCAGGACTGTTTGTTGTGGCTCCTCGGATAGATGAAGTCTTTGATTTACCAATCTTTACCAGTAACTGGTATTTACCTATACCAGTAAAGGCCTTGTACCTCAGACAGTACTTTGTTACAGTCTTTCAACCAGACAACACCTTTCCACCCAGAATGTGTGTTTATGAGCGGTCAGTGTCATGCTCCAGGTGTGCCAGGTACCCCAGTATTTTTCCAATTAAACAAGTACAGAATCATCAGAGAATTTGTTGTCAACCCAGTGCCGATCTGCTGGATGTCGAGAGCCAATTACAACTGCTGTAAACCAAGTTGCAAGAGAGAAAAAAAATAAAATAAAAAACTATGACTTTTTATAACTGTTTATTGTTGTCGCTGTTATCCGTTGTTGTCATCTTTCTTTGTTGAAATCAGGTCTCTCTTGTAAACAAGTCCTCGAGGCTCAATGGGATTTACCTGTCTAAATAAAGGTTGAATGAAAAGAGACTGCCACAGCCGCAAGACTCACTTTTACACCAACTGGTACTTGTATCCAGGCCTTAAGGGTGGGGGTGGGGGGTGGGGGTTACACCCAACTGACAGTGCTCATACTGCCACTCATGCTGCTCTGTTGTGCTTTTGACCTGATATTGTAATCATTACTGTCCAATCACATGACTTTTCAACTCTATCCTAACAATTGCATTTGTCAGTGAGTGTACTGCACACACCACAGGTTACAGCTAAAGTACATACACCACAGCAATGTGTTCTTTTTTTTACATGTCATACCTTCCATGAAACACACAGGGAATCCTCATTATCGTCTGCTGCCTTGGAAGTCTCATGATCATTTAGTTGTCTGTTATTATTTAATTATAATATCTCACACCCCACTGGAAAGATTTTAATGAAACTCTGAATTTATAATTGGAGTGAACTTGATTCAAGATGGCTGCCACGGCTAACTGACATTAGCTACACAAAAATGGCTTTAGCTTACTCCTTCTACAGATGTTAAGCTAAAATGATGTGGGATAATAGCTGAAAGTCATCCCCAACACATTTCCTGCATTTATCACGTCTAGACTGGACTATTGCAATGGTTTGTTATCTGGGCGTCTGAATACTTCTTGAAAAAGTCTTCAGTTGATCTAAAATGCTGCTGCCAGAGTCTTAACTGGAGTTAGTGGGAGAGATCATATTTCTCAAGTTTTAGCTTCTGTCCATTGCTCCCTGTCAAATTCAGAATTGAATTCAAAATATTACTTCTAACCTACAAAGCTCTCAACAACCTAGCTCCATCTTATATTTGAGATTTTATAGTTCCATATTTTTCTAACGGAGCACTTTGCTCTCAGACTGCAGGTTTACTCGTGGTCCCTAGAGTTTCCAAACGCAGAATGGGAGTAAGTTCTTTCAGTTCTCAGGCTCCTCTCTTGTGGAACCAACTTCCAGTTTTTGTCCGTGAGGCTGACACTTTGTCCAGTTGTAAGACTGGGCTTAAGACTCTCCTTTTTGATAAATCCTATAGTTAGGGTTGGCTTGTTATGCTGCTATAGGCTTAGACTACTGGAGGACAAACTGACCTCATTTCTTTAAATTAATTGTTAAATTTAAATAGTTTTCATTTGATACAATTTCTATAATTAACGTGTGATTCTTGACCTGCCATTGTGTATCTGTTCTTACCAGACCCAGCAGGTGAAAGCAGATGGCCGCTTGTCCTGAGCCTGGTTCTGCTAAAGGTTTCTTCTTCATGAGGGTGTTTTTCCTTTCCACTGTCGCTTCATGTTTGCTCAATATGAGAGTTCTGCAATGGAGTTAAAATCAAAGCAGTCTGCTCCTCAGATAAATAATGTTTAGTTTTTATTTGTATATATGAATGTTTCTGCTCAGTGCCCTGAGACGACTCTTGTTGTGTCTTGGCGCTGTATAAATAAACTGAATTGAATTGAACTGAATTGAAATTAACTGCGTTAATTGTGCAACACCTTTCTTAATAACAAGGCAGAGGGTGCATTCACCAAGAAAATACTTCCTCTCAGTTCATCACATCCTAAATCCTTGAACAGGTCACTCCTTGAAGACTGGAAGGCTGTTTGTGTTTCATCAATCCACTGCAGGAAATATAAGTCTTGGTTTATTTATGTCTGTAAACTACTGGGTGCAGCATTACCTGCTCAACAGAACAAGCTCAACTCTCCCAGTAGAACCATAATTAGTGAAAAAGAAGGATAATGGTGTGTGTGCACAGGGTACACAACAATAACTAATTTGCCTTTAGTGAACATGTATAATTTGTGTAAACAGATGTGCAGCCTTGTTTCGGCACCTGCACTGTTTAATTAGGATTACACCTCTCCCTACAGGCTAATTCTGCTGTTTTGTCTGTTATGAGGGGCGTCTGCTCATTTCCTCTTTGAAATACATTTTCTTCACGTTTATAACCTGAATAGAGCTGCGAGCCTCTGTGGTGCAGACATGCAGAGGGATGCAGCGCTGATGTTGCTGCAAAGAAATCATCTGGAAACAACTCCTCTGCTAACATTTTAGCTTTTTAAAATTTTAAATGGCTCTTTCTTTTTGAAATCTGTGACGACAATTGAACTTCTCAAATTATCTAGTAACAGAACATAGAATACAGCTTGTAGTACATTATAAGTAAATCTCTTTTGCATCTGATTTTTTTTAAGTTCATCTTCAAATTGGGTAGAAAAAATATTTTACTAAAGAGGGAGATTATTAAGAAAAGAAAACAGGACATGGAATAGATTAAATAAAGAGCACCCCATCCCCCCACTCCCCCAACAACAACGTATTCACACCATGAGCTGCCTAAAGCAGGGCGAATCCACAGTCCAACACTCTTCTTCATAACTTGCGATGATTGTTTCTGAAATGCCAGGCTTTCCCAGATGATCACCAGTCTGACTGGAAGACCCTCTAAACCAGGGGTGTCAAACACACCTACAAAAGGGGGTCAAAACTAAAACCTTTTTTCAAATTAAGGGCAGTTTCAGAATCTACATTAAAGTTAGATACTCAACATCTTTTCATCTTTTATTGGTTGCAGGTTGCTCAACAAGAGTTTGAATGGTCTCATTTGACGTTCTCTGTTGCACTTTTGACACCAAAATCAAAGATTACTGAAAAAAAAATTAAGTGATAAAAGTCTTTTACATTTAAAATAACATCTTGAGGGCCAGATGAGATGTCAACGAGGGCCACATTTGGCCCCCGGGCCTTGAGTTTGACACATACGCTCTAAAGTAAATCATCACTCTGCTCTGCCTGTTACAGCTGTGCAAAAAGGCTTCTTTGTAACTGTAGCACACACACACACACACACACACACACACGCACACACGCACACACACACACACAAAGAAAAAATAAATAAAGAAAAGAAAAGAAAAGTAGACGCCTGACCTGGATCACCTCCTCTACAGTTCTTTAAACTCAGACAAAAAGCAGATGAAATGCACACATCCTTCCTCCAGTCGAGACGGCAGCTTCTGAATTACAAGAAGAGGAAACAATTAAAGAAAGCTGTTGTTGCATTTGAATATTCTTTGAGTATTTAGAAAAGTGCTATACAAATAAAATGTCTTATTATCATTTAGCCCTTTCACCTCATCTGCCACGTGATTTGCAGATGAGAGCACTTTTTTTTTTTTCCTTCATTTACCCTTTATTTAGAGCAGATGGAGGTTAAGGACGTTGCTCATGGGCCAAGGGTGGGGCGACTGAGGGTGGGTGCTTCACCTACCCCACCCACATTTTTGACGTTGTCGGTGCCGGGGCATGGACCAGCGATCTTCTGATTGCAGGCCCACCTTCTCTAACCTCTGCGCCACCACTCCCCTAAGGCATGCAGGTCCATCAGTGATAGAAGCTCTGATGAGCATCATTTAGTTTAATTATTGATTTTAGTTTCAGGTACAGCATGACACTTGAACTTTATAACTGACCTCCAAGTTTAGATTAGTGATTAATTCCTAATAATCTCCAGAAATAACATGCAACACTCATCAGCTACACAAGCGGGGTGAGGGTGGTGTATGTGTGAATCCTGAACAGGACAATAATGTAGCTGCTGATCAACTATGCTGTGTTTCTGACGTCATGAATCAGGTCTGTAATGAAGATGCATGTCCCGGTGTTCTGTCGTTCACCACAGAGATGTGCTCAGCTGTTCCCTGACTCTCCAGCAGGTGGAGCCAGAGCTGCATGTTGAGCTGTGCGAGCAGCCTCCTGTCTCAGGTGGAGCAGGTGAGGATCAGAGCGTTGAA
This sequence comes from Nematolebias whitei, assembly GCF_014905685.2. Lineage (NCBI taxonomy): Eukaryota > Metazoa > Chordata > Actinopteri > Cyprinodontiformes > Rivulidae > Nematolebias > Nematolebias whitei. The sequence continues at coordinate 23,519,991 of NC_056503.1, read as the reverse complement.
AGTGCAGCTCATAATCCTGTTTATGTCTACATGTCCAACATGTGACTGGTGGCTCTACACAGCAACTAAAAGCTCGGCTGTAAAACAACTGACGACATGTGTTTTACAAATCCGTCCAGCACAAACAAACATTGCCTGTAATCTGCTTCATCATCCTGGTAACTGTGTGCATTAAAGCCAAGCACCTACTTAAAATAAGCTTTAAGCTGATTTGCATAAAACCAGAGACACCGTGCAGCTGTTTGGCTTTTAGCTCTTTAAATGATGCAAAAACACAATCCTTCCAGCCGAATGTCATCACACATCCAGCATCATCTTCTTCCTGCTTGAAGTGGAAATATTAATAAATCTGACATCATTGTGTCCTGATGGGGCAACAGGACTGGCTTTAAAGATGGCATATATGTATATTGTGTTTATTTGGTTGAATCCAGTGTGACTGTGCCTTCTGCTCTGTCAGAGACGACTGTGTGTATTGATCAGGTCAAACTGATGCAGACTCACAACATCATCTGAATGCTGAGCAGCTCTTCCTCTAGCAGGATGGTCACACCCAGTAAACACATTGAAATGGCAATATAAGAAACTGCTTTAACTATAAAAAGAAAACTTTCAACATTTAGCTGCTACTATTAGGGTTTTTTTTTTGCACAAAATGAAAAATATTTTCTGTCTAAATTAATTAAATAATACTTTTTTAAATGTATTTATCTCTTTTATTTATCTTTATTTATAAATTATTTTGTCATGTAGCAGAACATAAATAAGATTGATAATTTTATCAGCAAACCAATAGACAAATCAGAAAATGTATGTTTTACTGAGATTAGCTGTTAAACGGACAATGTCAATTTATTGATATAGCACATTAAAACAATAAAAGCTAACCCAAGTGCTTTACAATTTAGGCAAAAAAATAAAGAAAAAGAAAACAAGAAGAAAAAGTAAAAAAGAACAAGAAAATACATCTCATGCCGCTCAGGAAACACAAGAAAGTTAACAAAAAAATACAACACACAATAACAAGAAAAACTTGAGCAATTGCATTTTCTATGCAAATGCAGTGTGAATGCTTATTACTGAAGAACTTGCTGAAAAACAGCTGAAATTAGCTAAAAACATGCTGAAGAAATGTAGCAGAAATGGAAGAACAATCATAAAGTTAGCAGACTAAAGCAGAAAGAAAACATATTTGCTGAATTTGGTTTATATAAGCAGACATTAGCACAACAATTAGGAAAATAGTCTCAACAAAGCTAAAAATAGCAAAAAAGCTTAAAAGTAGCCGAAAAGGCAGAAAGAAGCTTAAATTACCAGAAGTAAGTGGAAAGAGCACAATTCTTCTCAATTAGACTGAAAGAAGCCGAAATGAGCACAAAAAAGTGGGAATTATCTGAATAAAGCTGAAATTAACTAAAAATAGCTGAAAAGTAGTTAAAAGGCAAAAAGAAGCTTAAATCACTAGAAGGAAAAGGAGATAGCACATTTTTGCTGAACTAGGCTGAAAAAAGTTGAGATGAGTGCAAAAAATGGGCCATTAGCTAATAAAGCTAAAATTAGCATAAAACAACTGAATTAGCAGAAAAGGCTGAAATTTGTATAAAGGAGCTGAAAGGAACATAATAAGCTGAAATTAGCCAAAAGAAGTTAGAAGATGCACAAACATATTGTATTTGTTAGAAAGAATAAAAACAGATGGAAAAGCTGATATTAGCTGAATGTAGCTAAAAAAATTTTAAACTTGCAAACAACAATTTTGCAAATTGAAAACAAGGAAACAATTATTTGTTTGCTTGAAATTATAGTAGAGGTGTGTCTCAGTCTAACGTTAGCTTAATAAAAGGGCTTTAACGGTAAAATCAGCTGTATATGCTGCTTTGGCGCTCCGGGAGTGAGCAGAGGAAAGAAAAAATAAGGAGGAACACTGCTCATTTCTTCAAAATTTAACAAGAAAACAACCTAAAACAATGATTTGTTTGCTCGAAATTATAGCAAAGATGTGTCGCAGATTAACTTTTACCTAATAAATGCACTTTAATGGTCAAACTAGCTGCATTTCACCAAGACGGTGCAGCTGGTTTGACTTGCTCCAAGCATTGAGCAGAATGAAGGTGGGGCTAAGGCATGCTGATTGTGTCATTAATAAATAGCTGGTGAAGATTCTCAGTCATCCAGGACATGGTAAATTCAAAAAAGTTCAAGACAAAAACAATAAAATATAAAATAAAGTATAATAAATAAAGTCCACTTGTTTTTGTCTTGAATTTTTTTAAAGTTGTCATTATAGCCAGTGCAGCACGGTGGCGCAACTGGTAGAGCTGCTGCCTCTCAGTGAGAAGGTCCCTGGTTCAAACCCCGGTCCAGGGGCCTTTCTGGGTGGAGTTTGCATGTTCTCTCCGTGCATGCGTGGGTTTTCTCCGGGTACTCCGGTTTCCTCCCACAGTCCAAAAACATGCATGTTAGGCTGATTGGTAACTCTAAATTGTCCCTAGGTGTGAGTGAGAGTGAATGGTTGTTTGTCTCTATGTGGCCCTGTGATGGACTTGCGACCCGTCCAGGGTGTACCCCGCCCCTCGCACAGTGATTGCTGGACATGGGCACCAGCGACCCCCGTGACCCAAAATGGAACAAACGGGTAAAGAAAATGGATGGATGGATGGATTATAGCCAGTTTACCTATTACATGATACAACAGCATGCCATACAGCTACTTCTACTCTGCTGCCATCTAGCGGCTGAAAATGGTACTGTAAAAAAAAAATCAGTCAGAATGAATGAATCAATCAACTAAAAAAAAAATTCAGTCAGAATGAATGAATCAATCAACCTTTATTCCATCCATCCATCCATCCATTTTCTTTACCCGCTTATTCCATTTTGGGTCACGGGGGTCGCTGGTGCCCATTTCCAGCAATCACTGTGCGAGGGGCGGGGTACACCCTGGATGGGTCGCAAGTCCATCACAGGGCTACACAGAGACAAACGAGACAAACAACCATTCACTCTCTCACTCACACCTAGGGACAATTTAGAGTTACCAATCAGCCTAACATGCATGTTTTTGGACTGTGGGAGAAAACCGGAGTACCCGGAGAAAACCCACGCATGCACGGAGAGAACATGCAAACTCCACCCAGAAAGGCCCCTGGACCAGGGTTTGAACCAAAGACCTGCTCGCTGAGAGGCAGCAGCGCTACCAGTTGCGCCACCGTGCTGCCTCAACCTTTATTTATACAGGTAAGTCCCATTGAGCCTCAAGGACTCATTTACAAGGGAGACCTGATTTAAATGAATGAAAACGGTCATATCACAGCCAAAAAATGGTTTATAAATATGGGAAAAAAAATCCATAAATACGTCGCTTCGGCCTATAAGTTGCAGGACATGTAAATTATGCAAAAAAAACCCTGCAACTTATAGGCTGAAAATAGTAGAAAGCTGAATGAGGAACTGGGTGAGGCTGCTACGTGCAGCTGGCACTCCACAGACGCCTCAGAGTCTGTGAACTTGGCTGAACTGATTAACGGATAAAAACAAGCTTCACACACTGCTTTGGCAGATTCTTGTGACTGGGCTTCATGTTCCTGTATATCTGTGGAACCTGACCTGAAAATCTGTTCTTGCAAGTAAATAAGTCTTAAAAATCTTCTCCTGTCGAGTGAGGCTCCTTTTGAGTAAGTAAGTTAAGAGAGAATATTTTTCTCCAGCAGTTAATAAAGTTGTCTCTGTATAACTTCAACCCTGGTAATAATGATGATTAAAGAGTCTGAATGCATATTAATGAATGACTTTATCACTTTTCACCCTGCACACGAACACACACCGTTCATTATTTGCCCCCAGCCTGCCTGGTGTGAGCTGCTGCAGCACTGTGTTTCAGAAGCACCTCACAAGTTTGAACTCTCCTTGTCCTCAATGCAAATCACACCTCGGACTAAAATACATTACATTAACTCCCTGGTGAGGGGGTGGACTTGAACTGACGCTCTTTCAAACCATGATATCGCCCACACTCGTCTTTATTAAGTACAGCAGGTTTACGCCACAGCGTCATAATAAGATGATTAGACGTCTTTTCTGAACTTAAGAGAAGTACCAGGTGCTATTTTTGACTTTGTTTTTATCGTTGGCACAAGCTGTAATGTCTTTAAATCATTTGTTTCCTGTGTATTTGTTGTTTTAGTCAAATAAAATTTCATGTTTTCATGTTTGTCAATCTTTAAAGCTTTTCTTTGTAGCTACATACTAACTACGGTGCACAATAACGAGCTTTATAGCTTTTACAGCATGAAGATTTGCCTGCATGGCGATCAGACAGAACCTTCAAAATCTGATGGAAATGCTTTTGCTCCAGTTTTCAATTACCTCCTGCCCATCTTCAGCACAATCTGCCAGCTCAAGGATGGAGATAAAAACAGAGCAGAGATGGGTGGAAAAGATGCAACCTATTAGTGCCAAAAAGAGGGGGGGCTTCCTTCTACATTGATGACATTTCTAGACAATCCAAGTGAATGCCAAGGCCTTTCACTGAAAGGTCAGACGTTTGATGCTCAAAACCCTTCAATCACTCACTGACTTTGCAAAGTGCCTGTTGTCCTTTTGCTTGCACGAACAACCAAAGGCACATAAGATAAAAGTTTAACCCACTTTTCGTGACTGAGTAAAGTAAAAAAAAAAAAGTCCCTGCTGTGCATTCCCCACCTCGACGTCTGAGCACAGAAGCCAGAAACTGCAGCCATTAATGCAGAAGTAATGGAGGCAAATGCACTCTTGTTGCTCTGTTTTGCATGTTTAGCCTGGCTGAGAAATAGATACTAAACGTGTCCTTGGAGTGCAAGAATACGGTTTGCAGAAGCTACTGGTGTTTTCTATTGATATGCACAGCGGTGGTATTTTTTTTTTTTTCTTCTTTGTCTTCCCACACGAGAGACCTCGACTTCTGCTTTTAAAATGAGCCACCCACCTCAATCAATGAGTTAATTAACATATTCTAGACTTGCTCTTAGGAGTGTTGACGAAACTTAACACCAATCTTCACAGCAGTCATTTACTCTGTGGAATGAAGACCGTTCCCAAGGTCGTACCAAGCAGGCAGCTGATTAAAATTATACTCTGCCTGGAGGCCTCCAAAAAGGCCGTGGTGGAGAGTATCCACCATCAATACGCGCTCAAAGAAAGAAAGCATACTTCTTTTATAGCTTCATGTGTCTGGAATGGTTCTGACAGCTGCTCCTGTTCAGTTGCTCTGGTGGAAATGATTCACAGCTTGTTTGCAACAGAAACAGTCCAACAAGCTCAACCATGGCTCGGCGAAATTGGTCCATTACATTTTATTTGCAGTAGAGGAGTAAGGAGAATTACTTACAAATTGTGCTTTGAAGTAATTCTCCGTCTCCTCTGCTGCCCTTGTCACGCCGCCTTCTGTCAGACTGATTTTCTCTTTTCTCTTAATAACCTCACTGAAGATTTGTTTCCCTTCGTCTTGCTCTGGTTTTTTATCCCACTCATGTTCTCTGTTCCCGTGTCACTAATATTCACCCTTTAGGAGGCTTTCCTTTGCATCATCTGACATTTCTCAGTGTTCAGGAGTGTCACGCCACCATGGGAAACTCCAAACTCATGAGCTAATACTTGCCTAGACAACCGCTGGGATCACAAATTGAAGTGATGAAATGCTTTATAGTTCTGGTGGGTGGGGGTGTGGGGGCTTCCTGAACGATTCGCAGCACATCCTAAAGTGGATGATAAGGGTTTTGCGTTAGCTGTTTCACTTTGTTCAACCTTTTCAGCTCTTTATTCGAACGGGGAATGCACGTGTGTGGAGAATGTGGCAGAAAAAGATGTGCTCACGTTCTGTTGGATGTTTCTCCAAGTGAAGGAAAGTTTTCACAAATATCCTCCAATAAAGATGAAAAGCATTTGGTCTTATCTGAATGAATGAGATCTTTCTTTTATCTCAGTGTAAAAACTGAGAGCAGGATCCTGACTCTGTGTTCTGAAACACGTAGAGCCTCATGTGAAAGTATTAACCTTTCATCGCTCCTGTTCACAATCCACCCGTCCATTATCTTTACGTGCTTCTTCCTTTTCGGGTTGCGGGGGTCACTGGTGCCCATGTCACTAATAATGAAAGCAAAGTTGTTGTTTTCATTACTGTGCTTAAAATTGAAACTGAGCACCACTTCACAATTGGTCTCTGGTTAGAACACCCAGCAGAAGTGGTGCGGTGATCCACTACCCACCTGCAGAGCTCTTAGTTTCTGGTTCTGGATTAGGTTTTGTTTAGTTTTTACAGGTCTGGTTAGTTTTGTCTGTTGGGTTGGTTCGACAGAATGATTCAAAATTGATCTCGTCTATTGTTTGTTCTCACTTCTTTCTCTCGTCCACGTAAAAAACAAGCAAACAGTTGATTTACACCTGGATATAGATTCTATCACAAGCTGTCCGCATTTTATCATTTCACTGTGTAGAATGTAGCGTCCAGCCTCAGATTGTCAGGTTGTGTGTTGCTTGTTTCACTCTGTGTTGTATTACCGGTAGTTTGTTGGTGGGGGGGGTGTTCACTCCTGTTTGAATCTTCTCACTGATGCATCGTCTGAAGACTAGTTTTAAACTTAATTTCAGGAGAGGTAACTTCTCCACAGGTGCTTTACCATCACCCTTTACTTACCTGCAACACTCCAACATATTTTGAGTAGTACAGTAGTCCCTCGTGTAACGCGAGGGATCTGTACCCTGAAGCCCCATGATAAGTAAAAAACTGCAATGTAGGAATAGTAGTACAAGTAGTAAGCAGTAGTTTATGTTAGTATTATATATATATATATATATATATATATATTTGGGATGGGGCCGATCCGATCCGGTATCGGTATCGGGCTCCGATACCAGCATAATTTACGTATCAGATTTTCCGATCCATGATGCATGTTGGCTTCAAACTATGGAATGGATTTCCTGAACGGAGCTGTGTCTCATGAACCCAGAGTAATAAGACCCGCCTCACATTCAGAAAATCCATTTCATAGTTTGCAGCCAGCTACAACGTGAGGACTGGGTTAGCAGCACTGTGGCTAACAGCTAACAAACTTTTCATCGAAACATGTCCGCTGTGTGGAAGTATTTTACACTAAAAACACCACAAAACAAGACAGCAACGTGTAATGTCAGCAGAGCCATAGCACCACATTAAACCACGGTAAAGTTAGTTTTACGTTAGACATTCAAGCTCCAGGGCTTCAGCGGTTCGTTATTTTCGTTCAGTCCGGAGAAGGCAGTCTGATTTCGGTCAGCCATGCTCAGTCTGACCCGCTCAGTCTGTCCATGTCGGAGGAGGGACAGACTGAGCGGGACAGACTGAGCGCGGCTGACCGAAATCAGGCTGCTTGCTTCGGATTGAACAAGAAGAAGACATCGCTGAAGCCCCGGAGCTCGAATGTTTACCGAGAAGTTGCTAAACTTCTTTGTAATTAATGACCAACCACTGTCAGTTGTAGAAAATGAAGGATTTCACAGCTTGATACTTGCAGCCAAGATATAGTTTATCCTCCAGGAGATATTTATCAGTACAACAGTAGACAATCATAAAAAAAACACATGATTTAAAAATTACAAGAAAATCACACACATATATATATATATATATATATATATATATATATATATAAACGAAACAAAAACAGCTACATTATAAAGTGATATAAAATACTAAAAACAGGAACATGCCTGTTGGTTTATGTTATGAAATTAGCAGGTGTTTAAAGCCATTTAACATTTTATTTTATTTAATTCATTTAATCATTCATTTAAAAGAAACAAAACAAATTCATCAAAAAGAAAACATTGAATGAAAAGAGTGAAGAAAGAATAAAATTCTTATATCTGCCCCTTTTTAAAAAAAATATAAAATAACTTTAAACAATCACTTAAATTTATCACTTTAATATCCACTTCAAAGCTAGGAATAAAAAGAAACATGTTTTGTGTTAGCAGAATTTAATTCTAACTTTGAAACATCCAACATTAATAAAACTTACCTCAAGTTGCCTTTTTGTATATTTGTACAAATTGTACTTGAGAGGAGATTATTACAGCCTCATATAAAATCAATGATGACGATGACATCGGAACTGGATCGGTATCGGACGATATTTAGATTTAGGTATCGAGATCGGATCATAAGTAGAAAATGTGGATTGGTGCAACCCTAACATGTAAATATATATATATAGCTCTTTGCTACCTGCCAGCTCTCTTGGCCACGCCCACTTCTCTGCTGCAGAATGGAGATCTAACACGCTGCAGGAGGAAGCTTCTCATGCAGCTGTGGACTGCACAAAGGTGCAGCAGGTGCTAAATAATTTTAAACAATTAATTTTAAATAAAAAAATCCATGCCGATCGTGCTTCTCTTCCAGAAGCCAGTTGTGTGTCATGCCCAATCTTACTTTGAAACACCGTAATGAGCGAGTCCATGAAAAAACAAACTGTGAAGTAGCGAGGGACCAGTGTATATAAAATAGCTGTTCAGTCACTTTTTATACTTGCACTACATATGTTTTTGTGTGTGTGTTGTGTATTTACTATACTGGTACAGCTTTTTGGCATTTATTAACATTTTAGTGGCTGTGTAAGAGAACTTTTTTTTTTAATAGTTGGGCTTTAATTTTGTTATGAAGAAATTATTTTGCAAATTACTATATCAGGTGCATTTTTATCCTTTTACAAAGGATGTCGTTATATTTTTATTTCCCAAAACCCACATGTGCACTTTGACCAGAGAGTGGAGGTTCTCTTTTGAGTCCTATCTGTAGTTTGCTGGGGGCCATCAGCGAACTTTGGAGAAGGTTAAAATGGATCAGGATTTCAGTTAAATGTCAATAAACATATTGTGACTGAAGTCAATATTCACTTCACTGTTTTTTCTGGATCTGAACTTTTCTCATGTAGTCTTAATGTTTGTTGTTTAGCAATAAACTAAAATTTTTTTTATTTTTATTTATTTTTTTTACTTCAAGATGTTTTACAGCAATAAACAACTGGAATAAGTAAAATTTCATCTCTACATTCATAATCAGCAGATTGTTGGATTAGAAATAAAATCCACAATAAATTTAAACCTGCGCACCCCGTTCTTGTTTCTAAAAGTCATTGAAGTTGTGTGTTGAAAAGTCGTTCCACCGTGAAGACAAAACAATTCAAATTAATCATTTCCGGCCTGAACTTAATATTGCATTCATGGCTGTAATGAGTGTAAGTAAACGTCTGTATTTTTATCCAGTGCGATTGCAATTGGCTGCGTCTCACATATTCAGAATTATAAATTAATGATTGCAGGACCATAAAAGTAAGAACGCAATGACAACTTTTAAATTAGTGGAGTAAAATCTAAAGGAGATTTATGTGTTGCAACAGGAAAGCGTGCTGAGTTTCATTTTAACGTTATCAAAGAGGTGTGTGGATAGATGTGAACCCTCTGGGGCATGCTATAAAAATGCCAGAACTGAAAGACTCAGGAAGTAAAAAAAATAAAAATAAAATCTTTTGTTCTTTTGGAATGCCACATACCGCCACAGGCTTTCAGCAAATACCTGGCAAATACCTTTATGAAACTTTTAATCTTCAGTTCTTTTCAAATTGTGTTATGAAACTCAAACTTTAATCAAAAAGCATAATGAAAACTTGTGAAGAACCTATTTGGCCTTTATTCTCTGATTCATTGTAAAAAAAATGCAACAACCCACACCGTAATACAATCCCAAAGACATAAACTAAGACGTGTTGCAATGATCAGCACTTGATTTATGTCGTCCTCCGAGAACTGTCTCCTTTCAGATCTCCCCAACCTCTCTTTACGCTCAACTCAGTGTCAGAAGATGCTAACTCAGAGTTTATCAGCATGCTGTACTCTGTAAAACCTGATAAGTTAAGTTAATTCAAATGATTTAAGGAAACGGATTAAACAAAATGATTTCAGTTTTGAAAATCAAATTATTTTAGTTCATCTAATTACATGATACGAGTTTAAGGAGCCCAAAGCAATTATGATAAGGTAACTGAAATGCATATGTTTATTAACTAATTTTGTTTAATATGTTGCAACTTAAAGCATTAATTATGTTGGACTAAAATGTTGTATTTCCATCCATCCATCCATCCATTTTCTTCCGCTTATCCGGGGTCGGGTCGCGGGAGTAGCAGCCTAAGTAGGGAGGCCCAGACTTCCCTCTCCCCAGCCACTTGGGCCAGCTCTTCCGGGGGAATCCCGAGGCGTTCCCAGGCCAGCCGTGAAACATAGTCCCTCCAGCGTGTCCTGGGTCTTCCTCTGGGCCTCCATCCGGTGGGACGTGTCCAGAACACCTCACCAGGGAGGCGTCCAGAAGGCATCCTAAACAGATGCCCAAGCCACCTCAACTGGCTCCTCTCGACGTGGAGAAGCAGTGGCTCTACTCTGAGTCCCTCCCAGATGATCGAGCTTCTCACCTTATCTCTAAAGGAGAGCCCAGACACCCTGCGGAGAAAACTCATTTCGGCCGCTTGTATCCGAGATCTCATTCTTTCGGTCACAACCCAAAGCTCGTGACCATAGATGAGGGTAGGAACGTAGATCGATCAGTAAATTGAGAGCTTCGCCTTTTGACTCAGCTCTCTCTTCACCACAACAGACCCATACAGAGCCTGCTTCACTGCAGACGCTGCACCTATCCGCCTATCGATCTCACGCTCCATTTTTCCCTCATTCGTGAACAAGACCCCAAGATACTTGAACTCCTCCACTTGGGGTAGGACCTCCTCCCTGACCCGGAGAGGGCACTCTACCCTTTTCCGGCTCAAGACCATGGCCTCGAATTTGGAGGAACTGATCTTCATCCCGGCCGCGTCGCATTCGGCTGCAAATCGCTCCAGCGAAAGCTGTAGATCACGATCTGATGAGGCCAATAAGACCACATCATCTGCACCAGCTCATTTTTCAGTGTTTGCAAGTTTGGTGTAAGTTGCTTTCTCTTACTGTCTAGCTTCAGCAAAACTACTTGAATGAACTCAAAAAAAGCTACTACACTTCACAGGATAGCTCAGATGAAGAGCATAGATTAGCCCCCCCCCCCCGCACCAAAACTTCATAAAGTATATAAAACGTGTGCTCTTAAAAAAATATAATTTTAAGTTCACGTATAAGTAAAAAAATAGTCCATGTGTGAAAAACTGAAATAAGGAATGCCTTGGACCACTTAAATGGATGGTTCCCTTGTATATAGCACATATATTGGTGGCCTCCTTAGATAGAGAACTTTACTAATTGGCTTTTATGTTTGTGAATGTTCCTGTAAAGTGCCCTGAGACAACTTTGTTGTGATTTGGCGCTATATAAATAAACTGAATTGATATTAGCAATGCCAATGACTGTAATGATAATGCATTTGTATGACTGAGCTCTCACTGCATGAGATGTTCACATTTTAATTTTGTCCAACGCATAATGCAAAGCTTGAGGGCTTCCAAATGAAAGCTGCTAGCTTGGAGACCACCTTATAGTGTTTGAATGCAGTGCGTAGCAGTCATCATTTTACATTCAATCCTGTGGCTAATTCAGCATTCTTCAATGAAATCTATATACATACACCAAAAAAGTCCATGCTCAATAATCAGAGTCAGAGTCAGAGATGCTTTATGGTCATTTGCACCTCATGTGGTACATGTGGTGGAGTGAATTTATGTGCACAGGGTCCCAAATCCAGGTACACAATCCAACAATTTTCAGTCAGGTCATCTGGACAGTTTTTTTTTTTTTTTCTGAAACGTTTCACCTTCCATCTGGAAGGCTTCATCATTCAAGGAAACACACAACACAAAACCGATTCTACCCCCAAACAGCTTACTCCAAAGTGGAACAAACCAGTTATGTTGGTGCTATGATGGTGTCTTCGGCACGCTCCCTCCTGTGGTGCCAGCCCTCTTTCTCATCGACAGTCATGTCAAACTGGTTCAAAACCAAAAATGTCCATGCTCAATAATCCAGGTATACAATCCAACAATTTTCAGATTTTCAAACTTTTTTGGTTTTGAACTAGTTTGACATGACTGTCGAAGAGGAAGAGGGCCAGCACCACAGGAGGGGGCGTGCCACCATCTTAGCACCAACATAACTGGTTTGTTCCACTTTGGAGTAAGCTGTTTGGGGTAAGAATCAGTTTTGTGTTGTGTTTCCTTGACTAATGAAGCCTTCTGGATGGAAGGTGAAACGTTTCAGCAAAAAAAGAAACTGTCCAGGTGACCTGACTGAAAATTGTTGGACTATATGCATACACTTTATTGTAGCTTACAGAGTTCAAAAACGTCCTTTGAATAACAGTTTGTTAAGAGTGGAGAAGCCCGACCACGAGTCGGGGGAAAGATAATCTGCCAATCTGTTCTATCAGTGACAATGAAAGGAGATGGTGAGAACATTAGTGTTTACAAATGTGTTTGCTCTAGCTTAAATAATCTAAACTGACATTCTACCAAAGTCTGTGAAAACACCTGCAGGACTAGCTACTTTAGATGAAAAATAATTTGAACAGACGATCACATTTGAAATTCAGTCTTTCACATATTAAATGTTTGAAGAACAACAAAAACAAACAAACAGCAAAAGACTATAGTGAACCTCCTGCCCTTCACTGTGTTACAGCTGACTTTAGTTACCGGAAACTTCTTATTTTATATCAGCGTTAGTTTAAAAAAAAAACCAAGACCTAAGTGGGACACTGTTGTCTTAAAACTACTTAAATCTTAAAAAAAAAAAAAAAAAAAACTTTGACTTTATAAACCTTTACATCTCTTTTCCATGAGTTATTCCAACAGAAGTGCTGTGATGGCAGTGCCCCACATAGCTGCTACTGTCACTAACTGTGCTCATAAATAACCATCGAGTTCTATGTAAAAACTCCACTATGCCATTTTTGAGATTTTAGTTTTGACCAGAGACAAACAACCTTTCACGCTCTTACTCACACCTATAGACAATTTAGTTACCAATCAGTCTATTGTACATGTTTTTAGTCTGTGGGAGGGAACAGGAGTACCGTATTTTCTGGCGTATTATTTGCTCCGGAGTATAAGTCGCATTAGTCACATCAGTCACATCAGTCACATCAGTCAAAAGAAGCATCATGAGGAGGAAAAAACATATATAAGTCACATTTATTATGTGTCACAGCTGACCCGTTGTGTTTATTATGCATTTATTAAATGGTCAAAACAGCTTTATTTCGCCTGGGTGACTCAGCACCATCCATCCATCCATCCATCCATCGTGGCAGGAGTCACTAGCTCTCCAGCGTTCCTCCACCTACACCAGCTGAGTAAAGCGAGCGCGCACAGGAGGACTTGTTGTTGCAGTTCTTAGAAATTTAAAGCACCAGTCAAAAATTGTGTTACGAATATAGGAAAAAAACAAAACAAAACCTAAGTCGCTTTGGCGTATAAGTCACAGGACTGACAAATCTATGCAAAAAACAAACAAACTGTGACTTATACGCCAGAAAATACGGTACCCAGAGAAAACCCATGCATTCACGGACAGAACATGCAAACTCCACCCACCAGAAAGATCAGAGGCCAGGATTAGATCTGGCAACTTTCTCACTGAGAGGTGGCAGCTCTACCAATTTGTAATTAGTTATTTGATACCTAAAATAACACCATATTTTGTATTTTTGAGGAGGAGTAAGAAGGCTTTTCAGACTCACACCTGTAGTGCTCAAACTCTGGCTCCTAAAATATAACATGAAATCACACAGAAACCGGAGATTTTTGGCTTAAAATCTAAACCACAGTAGCAGGCAGAGACACTTTGAGCATCATTTTTTGTCAATGGTGCTATGCATCAAAATCAAAGTCAGAGTCAGAGTTTCTTTATTTGTCATTCGCACCACGTGGTACATGTGGTGGAACGAAACTGTGTACACAGGGTCCCAGTTACATCCAACAAAAGTATTATGTAAAAGTAAAACAGTAATAAGATCTAAGATATGAACTAAGAAAAATGTTAGACTAAAAATACACTAAGCATTAGTATCAGAACAACAATACACCGAACAGCAGCACAAAGCTGAGTCTGTGTAGTATACAAATAGCATTTGTGTCTGACATTGTGTGGCAGGGTGGAGGCGTTCTGCTTGTGATGGTGGGCACCACCAACCAAAGGTCCATGACAGTAGCTAAGAGAGGGGGTTACCAGTAGGATGAGTTACCAAAATCAAAGCACAAATGTTATACCATAAACCAGTTTTAATCAAACTCACAGCCTAAATCTAGTCATCTGATCTGCTTGATCTCCCCTGGGAACATAGTGTTGTCATTTAACACAAGAGGACAAGAATAATATTAAAGGCTCTCGGAAAGCCAAAGTCACATTACATAAAGAAACATCTGTTGAGTTTAATGGACAGAGATTTTCTTTTTTTCATAAAATGCAAAGCTAAATTGATTTTTCTTATCTAAATAAAAAGGGCAGCACCTCCCGAAGGCCGCAGCCTCAGACACCTCCGTCTCCACATGTTTGTTTGTTTGTTGTTTACTCAGACGGGCTGTGCTATAATGTAATTTTGTTGTGCTTTGGTGCAATGACAATAAAGCTCTGATCATTCTGCTAAAGAACAATTACAATACAATACAATTTAATTTATATAAAACTTGCAACCCCCCTTCAAAATAAAAAACACATTTAGCCAAAATGCTGTACACTAAGAAAAACGCACAAAAGCAAACATAAAGACAACAAAAAATCAATTGAAACAGTAAAAATAATGCACCTTTAAAATCTTAAAAAATATATATGGAATTAGTAAAACAATCAGTAAAAGCCAACATCTCTAGCTGAGTTAAGAACAAAAGAGAGAAAATAGAGTGTTTAAAGAGAGGATTTAAAAACAGGCAGTGAGTCGGCCTGTCTGATGTGCAACGGCAGCTCGTTCCAGTTTACTGAAAGAAAACGCTCGGTCACCTCTCAGCCTCCGCTTTGATTATGGAACGAACAACAGGAACTCAAAGAACAGTTTAAGACAACTTTCACATCTTGGTCATACCTGAAAACAGACCTGAGATTTTTTTCCTACACCTCATGCCCATGTTAAAGTCTCACTTACATCAACCCAGCACTTTAGAGTGAGGCTTATTCCTAATGAGGCATGAGAGGTAATTAGCTGCAACAGAAGGCTCAACATATTCACTCTATTTTTCTATTTTCTAATAATGCTGCCATCCTATTCTACCCGTTTTTTCCCCATTTCTCATTTCCTATATATCCTTTCCCTTGAAAAAAAAAAAAAAAACATTAAAAAAAAAAAAAACTGTTCTGCATATTTCAGACAGTTTTTGTCAGAGAGAAGGTGGTTTTCTGATGCATGCTGGAGCAATTCATAAAGCTGATGAAGCAGATGAAGAGACAGACAGAAAGTGATCCTGTCCAACTGGAGGAGGAATGATGGACGGGCTGCACTCACAAAAGATGATTAACTGACAAACACAGCCATTTTTTCAGAGTCCCAGAAGGGTTCCAGTCAAGGTGAATACCAACCAATGATGAAACTTTAAGCAATCTGACCCCCAGCAGGTGAAAATGTAAGAGATGTCTTCCATCTGAGCTGTGGCAACACACATTTAGTCATTTAAAGGAAACACAAGCCCTGCTTGTTCATTGGAAAGCAAAAGATTTCAGGGACATGTTCAAGTTTAAGAACAGCAAAACTTGCTGAAAGCTGTTTGTAAAAGCGGCTCAACTCTTCACCAGAGGCATTCAGTGTGTTTGTCCTGCTCTCCACTTGCCATTCATCTTGATGAATTGTTTAAAGTTAAACTGACGTGTCCTGAGGCTCTGAGGCTGGCAAATGAAAACCAACACAGGTGTAGAAAAAAGAAATGTTTACAGATTATACAATAAAAATAAAAAACTGTTGTGTTTACCAGAGTTTCCTTTATGATGGTTTAGGTTGAAAAACATTTTTCTTCCATAGCTCTTTTTTGGCAGCACGGTGGCTCTGTTGGTAGAGCTTCTCAGCAAGAAGATCGCCGGTTCAAATCCTGGCCCGGGGCCTTTCTGGGTGGAGTTTGCATGTTCTCTCAGTGCATGTGTGAGTTTTCTCCGGGTACTACGGTTTCCTCTCACAGACCAAAAACATGCATGTTAGGCTGACTGGTAACTCTAAATTGTCTCTAGGTGTGAGTGAGAGAGTGAATGGTTGTTTGTCTCTGTGTCCATGTGATGGGCTGGAGACATGTCCAGGGTGTCCCCTGTCACTTGCACAGTGACTGCTGGATATGGGCACCAGTGATCCCAGCGATCCAAAAAGGAAGAAGCGGGTAAATATAATGGATGGATGGATGGCTCGCTTTTGTTCTTATTTCTTACTTGTTCTTCTATTTACTTATTTTTGCTATTTTATTCTTTAATATAATAGTAAAGTGGACTTTTTAAAGGTTGGAAGTTCTTTTTAATTATTATTATTATTTTTTTGGACAAAGTATTTGTTTGCAGTTGTGTATGGTTGTGTTTCCTTGTTAAAGATGTGCTGTTTTCCAAACTAAAGAGTTCTGAAGGCCATCAGTTTGGCAGGTGTGAGCACGGTTAAAGATGTCCTCACATGGATGCTTTCTCCCTCGTGTTCACACACTGAAGCAAAACAACAGTGTCCAAAGCACAGAGCTGGTTTGTTACGTGGATGGATGGACAACATTTACAGTAAGATATGAACTGGACTGTGTGTGAGGGTGCTGAAAGGTGCCAGAACAACAACAAAAAAAAAAAAGTAATGAACCAAAGTAAGCGGTGGACTCGGCCTGGTCCACTGCTTTCTCTTGTTTCTGTCTAACAATCTGCCCATCGATTCCATGTTTCCAAATGAGTTCCTTTTGGCCACGTGGGATTTCTATCTGGACATTTTCTATTCCCTTCCTCTACTTGAGAAAAGTATATTGCCTGCCCTTGCCGTTCATCAGCTTTATTTTTAAATCTTCCTCACAGGTCTTTCAACTGAAGTTATTTGCTCATTAGCTGTTTCTGTAAAGAAAAACAGTTGAGCCGGTGAAACATCACTGCTTTTCTGCTGCCGGGCTGTGGCAAGCAGCCTCCCACCAAATAGGTTGTAATTTTCTGTAATTATCACATCTTTGTGCTGAAGTACCTCAACTACAGCCCCAAATCCCAAATGTGTTGAAAAGGAGGCGCCATGGACACATTCCCGTTAACCTGGCAGCGGTGCTCGAGTACCTGACCGCCGAGATCCTGGAGCTGGTGCGAAACGCGGCTCATGACAACGGAAGCACCTTCAGTTGTCTGTCTGTCTGTCTGTGGCGACAAGGAACAGAATACGGTTGGAGCAGGACAAGGCTACTGACCGTATTCTGTACCACAGACTGTACCCAGGGGAGGCCACACCTAGTCTGTATGGTTTACCTAAAATCCACAAACAATGTGTACCTTTAAGACCAATTGTTAGCATGATTAACTCTGTCACTTACAATATTTCCAAATATCTGGCGTCTGTACTCATCCCTTTAGTTGGCAGCTCAGAACACTACATACAGAACACCATGGACTTTGTGGATAAGGTGAGGGATGTCAACATGGAGACTGATGAAACAATGGTCTCTTTTGATGTCACATCACTCTTTACGTGCATTCCTGTTGATGATGCAGTAGAGGTGGTCAGTTTAAGATTAAAATCAGACACCACTCTGAGCAGCAGGACCACACTTTCCACGGAACAACTGTGGCAACTCTTGAAACTGTGCCTGCAGTCAACCTACTTCACATATGGGGAGCAATATTATAGGCAGAAACATGGGTGTGCTATGGGGTCTTCAGTTTCTCCTATTGTTGCCAACTTATACATGGAGGAGGTAGAAAAGAGAGCCTTGACGTCCTTTTCAGGGACACCACCAAGTCATTGGTTCAGGTATGTTGACGACACCTGGGTTAAAATTAAACATCAGGAAGTCCAACATTTTACTGATCACATCAACTCTGTGGATAAATACACCAAGTTCACATGAGAAGATGTAAAAAAATGGCAGGCTGGCTTTCTTGGACTGTGAGGTCTCAGTCTCTGATAGAGGACATTTGCAAACTGAGGTGTACCGCAAACCCACCCACACAGACCAGTATTTGCAGTTTGACTCCCATCACCCTTTGGAGCACAAGTTAGGAGTCATCAGGACTCTGTACCACAGAGCAGACAGCGTCCCCACTAGCTCAGGAGCCAGGCAGAAGGAGAAATCCTACACAAGACAGGCTCTAGAGCAATGTGGATATCCTAACTGGGCCTTCCTGAAAACAGAGAAGAAACCCAAACAGGACTCCAGTCAGCCATCAGGTGAAAAGGAGGAACCCAGACCCAGACCAGTGGTCATTCCATATGTTGAGGGAGTATCAGAGAAACTGAGACGTTTATTTTCTAAACATAACGTCCCAGTGGCTTTTAAACCCCAAAATACATTACGGCAAAGACTGGTTCATCCCAAAGATCCAGTCCCCCGGCACAAACAGAGTAATGTTGTGTATGCTGTTCAGTGTCAGGAGGGCTGTGATCAGTCTTACATCGGGGAAACTAAACAGCCACTGGCCAAAAGGATGGCCCAGCACAGAAGATCAACATCATCAGGCCAGGATTCTGCGGTCTACACTCATCTCCAGGCCAGCGGTCACTCTTTCAGGGATGAAGATGTTCACATCCTGGACAGAGAGGAACGATGGTTTGAGAGAGGAGTAAAGGAGGCCATCTTTGTGAAAAGAAATTGTCCATCATTAAACAGGGGTGGAGGCCTCCGGGTTCAGCTGTCCCCCTCTTACAATGCTGTGATTGCTAGTATCACTCAAACCCCTGTGAACAGCAAACAGCCATCAGTGTGCTAATGATCAATTGTTAGGCTGATGGTCCTTCTTAATCATGTGAGCAGCTGGTTTTGGTTGTTAGCAGCAAACTGGTTGATCCACTAAGATAAGGTGCTATTTATAAGACTGAGCTGAATACAGCACCTCAGACTGAGGAAGTCTTTCGGATGAAAGACAAAACATTTCTACATTTTTTTTTGTTTGTTTGTTTTGTTTTTTGAATGTCCAGAGGAACAGACTTAACATTTTTAGACATCTTAATTTTCATGTTTTCCATGTTCCTGTACCATGCATGTTTATTTTATTAGTGGGTCTAAATGGAAGGTTGTTGTGCTGTTAGGTGTGAATAAATATTTGTCTTTACGAGTTTTTGGAACAGAAAGAGAAAGGTAAAGAAAACAAATCCGAAGAAATGATTTATGCAGCTTTTTAAAACCATTTTGACTTGCTTGCCCTCATCTGGTTCGGTGAGCATCAAGCGGCATTCAGGTCTATAATAATTGATTGTTGTGCACTGATGATCTATTATTTTGACTGATAGTCCCCTTTTTGCATGAGTAGTGGGAATTACCTTGCAGGCTGGTTTGAAACACATCAATAAGGTGCTATTTTTATGACAGATTTTGTTGACGTGCCTCAGACTGATTACGTTTTTTGGATGAAAGACGAAACGTTTCTTACATAAAGAATCTGTCTAGATTACATGAGTTAATTTTTTTTATTATTATTTATGCAGCAATGTTCAAATTTTGTTGATCATTTAATAAAAAAAAATGTCATCGACAGAACACTGCTCATTCTCATATTTACAGGTAACTGATGCTACTCAGAAAAATAGACAGTAAACTCATGTAATGTTTATTTTATAAACATGTAAATATGTGCTTTCCTGTCATACCTTCACATTTTTTACAGATCATTTATCTTAAATAATTTCAAGGCAATAATTGAGATATTTTCAAGAAGTGCTCTGTGGAAAAGTTTATCATCTTACCTGTTACAGATAAGTGCTTGAGGAAACTGAGTTTATTTCTGACTTGACTGATGAGCTAATGGTTAGTCTATGCTGGTTGAAGAGCAAAGTGATATTTAAAAAAAAATATATATATATATTTTTCTGGGTTTGTTGACTCTCCTGGGACTGATGAAGTCTTTTGGATGAAAGATGAAACATTTCAACAAAAAGAAACAGTCCAGATGACCTGACTTAACTTTGTTAGATTTGATGAGTTACTTTAAGAACATTTGTGTCAGTTTTACATTAGATTGTTAATTGCATAGTTTTTTGTCATTATTTCCAAAATCAATTAGCAGCAGTAGCAGCTAGCTATAGCTGTGCAGCCCGGAGTTGCTCCAACAGGACCACCATAATATTTTTGCTGGAATAACTGCTAAATGAAAAATAATTCTATTTTTCTTTGGGCTGCTCCCTTCTTCAGGGGTCTCCACAGTGAGGGGACGTTCACAGAAGGTTTGGACATTGGCTTACGCCCATCGCCCTCCTTGATTCAACCTGGACTCAAACCCACAACCTCAGAATTGTGAGACTGTGGCACTGGTCGCTGACCTATGGGGGACCCCACATTTAAAACAACATAGTTTTTAAAATGAAACTCACATGAACTGCTGTGAAATTGTTCCGATTAGAGGATTTTCTTTTTTGATTATTGACGGCAATCTACTTTTGTCATTAGCTTGTCATTTTAGATATAATTAAATTATCTTCCCAACGAAGGTTATTAATAAAGCTATCTACCACAGGTAAGATGTTTGTTTTTTTTGTCAAAAATGTGTCCACAGAACTCCACTTCCAAGATTGGATATTAAGTGGTTAATATTTTATAAAATAAACACAAGTTTTATAGCATAATATATGAGAAAAAAGAAACTGTCAAGATTCAAAACATTGTCTCCTCCTCCATCAACCTCAGCACTGGCTTGCCCCAGGGCTGTGTGCTGAGCCCCCTCCTGTTCACTCTGCTGTCATATGACTGCTCTGCTAGACACCCCAGCTGTCATATAGTGAAGTTTGTGGACGACACAGCAGTAGAGTGACGTGTCACGAACAACGATGAGTCCAAATACATTGAGGAGGTGGAACACCTGGTGCAGTGGTGCAGAGCCAATAATCTCTGCATCAATGTGAAGAAGACCAAGGGGATGGTGGTGGATTTCAGAAGGGACAAGGATCCTCTTCATCCCATACACATCGGAGGAACAGGTGTGGGGGTGGTTTCCTGTTACAGGTACCTGGGGTGCATATATACAGTGACCTCATCTGGTCAAGAAGGCCCACCAGTGTCTACTTTCTCAAGAAGCTGAAGAGAGCTGGACTTGGTAGCTCTGTCCTAAGGAGCTTCTATCGCGGTGTGGTGGAGAGCGTTCTCTGCACCTGCATCACCGTGTGGCACATCAGCTGCACTGCTGCTGAGAGGATGGCTCTGCAGAGGGTGCTTAAGGCTGCACCTGAGGAGTAGCCTTCCCAACACCTCGGACATCTACACTTCACCATGCATGGGGAGGGCACTCCGCATCATGAAGGACTCCACTCATCCTGCACACAGTCTGTTCAAGCCCCTCCCCTTAAGCAGGTGGCTGAGGAGCATTCAGAGCAAGA
Source organism: Nematolebias whitei (assembly GCF_014905685.2). NCBI lineage: Eukaryota > Metazoa > Chordata > Actinopteri > Cyprinodontiformes > Rivulidae > Nematolebias > Nematolebias whitei. The sequence continues at coordinate 23,498,507 of NC_056503.1, read as the reverse complement.
CCACGAGGCTCAGAAAGGGTTTCTTCCCTACAGCTGACAGACTGCTGAACTCGAGCTGCACTGAATTCAGCTTCATCTTATTTTTTCACTTTATTTATTATATATATATATACACACACACACATTTATACTCTTGTATTTAATTATTTGTTAATTGTTAGGCTTCTTGATCTGGGACCTGAGTCCGAATTTTGTACCATATGCAAATGTGAGCTGGTATGACAATAAAAAAAATCCTTGAATCCTTAAATAATATAACAAAATGTTCCTGTTTTAAAATTGGGAATGAAACAAACAAAAAACAGCTAAAATTATCCCATGTTTGACTCAAACCATCTCAGTTTTTTTTTCTTTATAACTTTTACATGTAAAACATGGAGCACATTTCCCCCTGCTAATATACACCTACCTAAAATAATTAATATTTTGCATTGGTAACAGTGACACAATACTACCATTAATACAATTAAGGCAGACTAATATTTGTACCTCTATGTATAATTACCAGTAAAAATAGGAAAGCATCTTATCTGTTACAGTGGTCACAAGTCCTTACTGGATATTTTACATGCCATTGTTTTAGTAAGACTGAGCTTTATGTGTTGTTCAGGTATTCTGAAATATCTTCTCTCCCATTGCACCTCCACTGCACCTTTCATTGCACCTCCACTCCACCGTTCCTCCAGTCCTGTGGCTCACAAAAAAAAAAAAAACGTCTCATGACATCTTGTGCACTTTTAGTCGGTGCCAGGAAGACAGAGGTCACAGGTGGATGAACTGACCGCTGAACTGTGAAGTGTTTGGGGGCCAGCAGAGACCAGGCGTGAGCACAGGTTTAAATGGTGTAAGATGTCATGGCCTCTGTGTGACTGAAGCCCAGGTGAATTCAAGAACAACCCTGAGCTCTTCCACATAATTAATGTATGCTGGGAAATGTGTGTTAAATTAAAGGCTTCCCTCCACTCTTCATGCCTCAGTTTTACACTGATATCATCTTATGTCCAGAAATGAGTTGTAGCAGCTTTAATCAAACCATCAGACGTTATTTCATGAGATGTCATGCTCAGAGTAGGTGTTGTAAACCACTCTCAACTACTACCATGTCAAATTTTAGCTCAGTATCTGTAGAACTGAGTTAAAGCCATTGTTTTGTCTAATGTCACTTACCTGTGGTAGCCATGTTGAATTGGACCCACTCCAAGAGTTAACCTCCAAGAGGGCAGATGTGGTGTAGAGGTAGGGCAGTCAGCTTGGGACCAGAAAGTTGCAGGATCAACTCCCTGCCATGCCCACATGTCATGATGTCTTTGAGCAAGACAACTAATCCATGCTGCTCCACCTGGGCGTATCTCACGTGTGATGGGTTCATTGTATCATTGTATGAGAACATACAATGATGACAATACAAAGCAGTTTCTTCTTCTTTCTTAATCAATTGCATATATATTGGGGCCGAGATGGTGTAGAGGCAGGGCAGCCGGCTTGGGACCCGAGAGTCCCAGGTTCGATCCCCAGTCACTGCACATCACGTGGCGTCTCTGGGCAGCACGTCTAATTCCCAAAATGTCCCCCGGGCGCTTTCAATAGCTGCCCACTGCACCACCTGGTGGTGGATGGGTTAAATGCAGAGACTAATTTCGCCATTGTTTTGAAAACAGGCAGACCTGGCCACAGATACAAGCAAAAATATTCTTATTTGCCTTTTCCATTTGGTGGTAGGAGAATAAAATGTGTTTGGTAAAGCAAACAGCTGCATTAGTTGTTCAGACAAAAATTGTACAATGTTGGTCTAACAAGGTTAAGTCATGTCGTCTGGATGGATTCTTCTTTGTTAAAACATTTTGTCTTTTATTGAAAAGACTTCTTCAGCCTGAGGAGCTACAAAAAGTCTTGTAAGCAGCACCTTCTCATAGTGGATCAACCAGTTCTAAGACTGAGTCTGTTGCAGCTCCTCAGACTGAAGAAGTCTTTTGGATAAAAGACGAAACATTTCAAAAAGAAGAATCTGTCCAGAGGACCTGACTCTACCTCGTTAGATTGATATACCTGGATTGTTGAGCGTGCATCAGGACATGCACAATGTTGGTCCCAAATTAGAAGCAATTTAAGACCTAAACCTAATTATCAGCATTGATTACTTTTTTAGCAGGCATGGTTTTTATATTTAGTTATTTGAGATCAAGTATTGCTGCTCATATGTTATATATTTCATTTTACCTTCTCTGGTATTTGCACATTTTCCTCTTGCTTCTTCTTGTATCCTGCAGTCATTATTAGGTTTTCCTCTGTTGAAGGAAAAAAAATATATATATATCATGAACTAAACTTTTCTTTTTAATTGTTTTGTTCTTACTCAAAACTGTTTTTTGTCAAAAGACAAAAGCAAAAACTCAAAGTTTGTGTCAGGGCAGAACCAATTTGGACCTATTTGACAGAAGCTGTCTTTTTCTCCAGGGAAGGTATGCGAGTGATCAGAGAGCTGCACTCTGCAGCCAGTGTCTGACTGACTGCTTCCTGCTCTTCCTGCTGATGGAGCTAAGTGAAGACAACACTGCACTCCTGTCAGCTACCACCCACCTCTACACTGCTGCTAATGATGCATAGGTGACCACTGTGTTAGAACCAAGGCCTCTCTGCATCGACTGTTTTACCATGAAGCAAGAACTCAGGAGTGGGAACTGATGTGTAGTGCTTTATATATCCAAGTGAAGCATGTTAATGTTTTAAAATAGATCAGATTTACTCTTCTGTCCTCGAGTTGATGTCATTAACAGTTTATTCTGTCCTCTCTCCTCTGACATGCTAACAAATGCCAGTGTGGCACCATTAGCCTTAAAGTGAGCTGTAAACTTGATTTCTGTTCCTGCGATAATGAAGAGTCAGTCTGCCTCTTTATGAAAGGAAGCCTGACACACACCCACATAAATAAAGACACACAGACAAGCTTAATGTCAGAGGTGCAGCGAGCTACTGATTAGACAATATGCTCCTTAGAGGAGCCATGTGTTAATTAATATGTGCCTGTCAATGACAAAGAGAGAAGGATATGTGGACAACTTGGTCTCCGTGGAAACATCTTATAATCAAGGATGATATATTTTCTTCTTTTTAAAAAAAATTATTATTTTTTTGTGCTATTTTCAGAAACATAGTTGTTACACATTGCAACATAATCATATTGTCAGAGTCTCAGTAATCCCACTGAGACTCTGACTCTGTGGACTAATTAAACTCAGTTAGAAGCATCAGATTTGAATGTGTTTGAAACGGGTGGGTTTCGGTGCAGACCCTGAGCAGAGACACACAAAAGCTGTGTGTCTCACTAAGAAGTCTCTGTAGCCCTTATTAGGCTTGTATGAGCCAGACACATTGAGCTTTTCACTGCACTCGGCTTTCAGTGATGGCTGTGAATGTGGTCTGACACAGCACGCACCGTGGAAACATCTCAATGTATCCACATGTTGCGTGTCCAACACATGCACAGGTAGACACAGAGCAGCCCCAGGAAGCCATCACACACCTGGCTACACTGTGTGTGTGTGTGATCATCATATGAAACAAATGATCAAAGTATTTTTCTACAAATCCTTATTTTACAATAAAGTATACAAAATTTGCTTAACTACTAGAGAACGCCTCAGGAATGATTCAGGAGCTAATGGGTAGTTAACCAGTACAGGGAAACACACAGCCAAGCCTTATTAGGACACTACTGGTTATTTACCTTGTAAACAAAGAGGAATTAATCAAGAACTAATGTTTAGATACCAAGGAAACCAAAAATGAACAAATCAGGAGCTAATGGGTAGGTAACCAATAGGTTTCAAAAATTAAAAAAAAAGGAAAATCCAATTAAATCAGTAACCACTAAGAAAAAGGTTTTTGACAATTACGAGCTGTGACTTCACTGGTGCAGGGTTTATTCAGAACAAACGGAGAACTTCTCCTCTGTTTATGTGGTAACAAATCAATAGTCCTTAAAAATGTCTTGGCTGTGTGTTCCCCAGTAATTATTGGCTAACGACCTATAAGCTCCTGAGGCGTTCCCAAGTAGTTAAGCAAATCTTATGTACGCTCCACCCGCTTTGAATGTTATCAGCCATTAAATGTTCATTATTAGTTGTTATCATCCCCATATGTAGCGGTCAAACTGCCCCTCCTGTACCTCTTAGTGGGTTTAAAGGTACGTTGTTAGCATTGCTAGCGATGTTAATAGGCTCCGTTGTTACCTTTGTTAGCGCTTTGTTAGCTTCACGTGGTTAGGTTTACAGTAAAGGGTCTGGCGGTTAGGTTTAGTTTCTTGGTTAGGTTTAGGCACAAAGTTAAGGGGGTTAAGTTTAGGGTTGGTCCTCTGGGTCAGGTGTAAGGTTAGGCTTAGGAAAAGGGTTACATAAGCTGAATAAAACAAAAAACACACTTCCTGGTTTACCCCCGTGCAACGCTGCCTATTATCAGCGATAATAACAATAATAACGTACCTTTAAACCTACTAGGAGGTAGGTGGTACAGTCTCACTGCTACATATGGGGATGATAACAACTAATAACAGCCATTTAGTGGGCTGATAACATCCAAAGCCTCTCTGTGTACCTTATTGTAAAGTGTTAGCACTTTTGGGTGACAATAGATGTGTGCACAAAACAATGTCTAAACATAGAGTCAATATAGTGTTTCAATTAGTTTAAAAATCACAAAACAGATGTTTATTATGGTTTCTGCACTTGTGTACATGTGTGTTCATTTGCAGCTGTACCTGTATCAAGTGAATACTGTTTATGTAGCATTTTCCAGTTTTCGCCTGCAGTTTTTCTACACCAGATGGCGCCAACAGACACACACTTGTGGACTATTCTACTAATGGGCTGCAGGGGGATAAAAGGCGGGCAGCACGGTGGCGCAACGGCGGGCAGCACGGTGGCACAACTGGTAGAGCTGCTGCCTCTCAGCGAGCAGGTCCTTGGTTCAAACCCCAGTCCAGGGGCCTTTCTGGGTGGAGTTTGCATGTTCTCTCCGTGCATGCGTGGGTTTTCTCCGGGTACTCTGGTTTCCTCCCACAGACCAAAAACATGCATGTTAGGCTGATTGGTAACTCTAAATTGTCCCTAGGTGTGAGTGAGAGAGTGAATGGTTGTTTGTCTCATGTGTCTCTATGTGGCCCTGTGATGGACTTGCGACCCGTCCAGGGTGTACCCCGCCCCTCGCACAGTGATTGCTGGACATGGGCACCAGCTACCCCCCATGACCCAAACTGGAATAAACGGGTAAAGATAATGGATGGATGGATGGATGGAGTATAAAAGGCAGTAGATGACTTCACTCCAACGCTGGTGCATTATCTGCCTACCAGTAGTTATGTTCCTGGACTTATTATTACTCAGGGTGATCTGTGAAGACTAATCCGCATTCCTCATGTGCCTTGGACCTCCCTGGTTTCATCTAAAGCCTCTTTGTGATCTCTACAGTCATTCCTTGCCTTCCACCACTTGCCCACCGATACATGCACCTCTCTGGAGCTTCCTCGCTCCTTGCTACTGGAAACTTTTGGATCTTTGCCTCTGTGACAACCTTGACTTCAAACAGTAAGAGACAAACTGGATATCAAATTATCCCTCAGGCTCTAAAGCCACATATTAACTCTTGTCCTTGCTCTCCAGGGTTCCAGTCCCTCCCTGCTGAATTACATTCTACTGTTTATTATTCACTCCTTGTAAAGAAACACTGTTAAAACTTTTTTCTTATATTGAAGTTGCTCTTTTTGGTCACTACTATCTGGGCATAGAGCTAAATGTTGCAGTTTAGAGCAGTGGTGTAGTCTATGTGATATGAGGATTTACAGAGTATACCCAATAGAAAAGCTTAATAATTTCAGTACACCCATTTAAAAGTGCCGAATGATACATGACATATCATTATGCATGTGTTGTTGATACGTTAAATGGCAGTTAAACACTTATGTAACAATATATCTGTATGTAGCACTTGTTTATTACATTTGCTTATCCAGCTAATTATTGTATGATTCTGTACTTACTACTTAATACTTAAACATGTTTTGTTTTGATACAATTTTATAAATTCTATAACATGTTTCTTACACAATGCCAGCAGTTGTACAAAGTTTGTTATTCAAATATAAGCATCAGATAATTTTGGAAATGTTCAATATGCTTAAAATCAAAACAAGTTAACGATTACATTGTACTAACCAGTGTACTTTGGTTTCTAAGCACAGTATACTATACAAAAATGTAGACTATACCACTGGTTTAGTATCAACCTAATTCAAAATTGCCATCCCAGCTAATCAACCTTAACAACAACAAAAATATGACTAAAACTTGGCCAAGTTTACTGAGAAGCTGAGCAAAACTTGGGTGTGGTAGCAAATGAGAATCATACACACACTGAGCTCAGCACATTGTGCAACAAATTTGCTTAAAACGTTGGCATTACCCTTTAGAATCAATACATTCTTTGTCTTGGCAAAACATCCTATAAACTACTGAACATATTATGGTGAAGTATTGGATGTAAATCTAAAACATGAACATTTAGAGTCATCCTATGTCAAGATGGCAGCTCACTGACAATTTCCAGTGCAAAATTCTCTATAACTCAGTCAGTGTTGAATATATGAAGCTGTGTTTGGTTTGATCTGAGAGTCTTCAACACATCCTAATAACTAATCCACAATAACTAATTGACTAATAGGAAAATACTACATTTCAGGCTTTCTGGCTGGAGACAAAGTGTCAAAACCTGCAATATGAAGCAGAATAATTGAGCATTGCTACTGCAGAGTTGAAGTCATATCACCCTACTAGACTACTTTTTAAATTGGCATCCCTGTTGAGCAGTGTAGGCACTCAGAGCTGGCAGAAAGGCACAACAGAAAGTAATGGGATCTGAAAAAGACAGTGTTGATATGCTAAATAATTTTTGCATAGCTGGTGAGACTTTCCTAAGCAACCCTTGCCCCCCAGAGTGATAGCATATGTTAATAAAAAGCATGGCAGGACGTCTTCTACAACCTAATCCGCTGGTGTCAAAATGAATTTCGAGTGTGTCTGAGATTGAACATATCTGAGCTGCAGTATCTGTATTACAATTCGTATTGACAGCTTTAATGGTTTGTTTCAAAAAATCAAATCAGATCTGTTCATTTGAGCCCATTTCTGGTTGCTGCACATGTGTACATGCGTAGCATCGTGACAATGCCTCCAGCCTAATCTGCATCTTTTTTTTTTTTTTTTCCAATTTCAACATACCACCCATTAGATGATGGCAGTGATAATTACCTGTTGTGCAGCAAGTAGGGCATAGACTCCCACTGGGCCTTTCTTCATGAGCCCAGGTCACTGAGTCTGTACACAGTACAGCTGTGTATTACAAATTGGAACAGGAGAAAAATGACAGCACAGCACGAGTCCTGGTAAAAAAAAAAAAAAAAAAAAAAAAAAAAATCTGTTGATATTTCTTTTACCAGCACCAGAAAATCCCTTTGCATCACACAAAGACCATGGGCAAGTGGAAAAATGTGTCAACACCAGCAGCAACCTGAGGATGTGTGTGCAACACTGAGGCATTTTCAAACACAAAGCTCAAGATGTGTCTCTAAAATACAATTCACATAATGTAAGTACATTATGAAAATAAGTGTGCAATTTAGATAAGCACAGAACTGTTAACACCACAGATTATGTGCTGATCACTGTGTGCATACGATTTACTATGAGAACCCTTTTATGCCAGAAATAAAACAATCGATCACTGATAGATTATAATTTGATTTTAAATTCTCACAAATCTTTTCAGACAGCTTTGTCAACCAAAACACTTTTTTTTTAAAGAACAGACTGAGATGTCTTCTTGACATTTTAATGGGATTTACTTTTGTAAGAACCAAGGGGGCACAATTGAAGTCAACCCACGGCTGTTACACATCTGAGCTGCCAAGTGAAGTAAGGACAAAGCCAAAATGTTATACGCTTAGCTGGCGCCAAGGCTCACCAGTGTGATGTAGTGGCAGTAAACACAGTTCAAGATAGCACCACTGATAAGAAAGCTCAGAAAACATAAAAATCATTATTTGTTTAAGTAAATTTTACAGACGAGCTAACACTTGGTGTGTAAGCAGCTGAACATTATCCCCAACACACTCTAAGCAGTAACTGATTACACAATATCTATGTTTAAAACTTTGTGATTACTATGGGTGTCAACTCTGTCAGTCTGTTGGCAAATTATCTAATGAACCACTGCATGAATATTAAATAGATTTTCAGGAAACATTAGGGATACATCTACTACTGAATAACCTTTGAACTCTATCAGATTCAAGATGACTGCCATAGCTAATCCACCTTGGCAAACACTTAAACTCCTATAAGTAAATCCGTTTTATAAACAATGACCTAAAATTTAGTGTGGTAGTATTCTGAGAGTCATCCTCAACCCATACTCAGAGAGATATTATGTCTGGCATGATAATGTGTAAAACTTCCTGAACAAGGTTTGATCAAACCTGCTATAAATCCATAATTTTCCACAAACAATGGTCTTATTTTAAAACTCTGGCAGAAAAGGAAGAGGGTGATGAGCATTCAATGAATTGCTTGTCTTCATTTGCAGAATGTGTTGTGAAAACGGGCAACACATTATACATTTTAACAAAAAACATGCATACTGAGCGCCCACAGGCAGCATACTCCTACTGCTGTTGTCATGCCTGGAGAAATGAGGAGGGTTGCATCAGGAAGGACATTTGACAAGAAACCTTTGCCAAATGACATGTCCTGATCATAAAAAAAGACATACACCAAATTGGTCAAGGCCTGGGCATTCTCAACACTTGCTCTTGTCAAGGGCGGACGGGTTCTCCTCCTCTCCCTCTCTGCTTTGCTTTTGCTCTGTCCTGTCTGTGAAAATGCTTTAGAGCCTCTCTTCTACAAATCTTTCAAATCATAATTTATGGATTTGGATTTGGTCAGTTGGTCCCTCAACACAATTGATAACATTTTTTTGAAGAGAAGTCTTTAGAGAGAGGCTTTAGGTGAAACAATTTGCCCTGTTGGCACACATGCACTGGATATCTCATCGACCATGAGATCCTCATTGCTAGGTTAGAGCAGTGGGTGGGCGTCACAGGGTCAGCCCTCAATTGGTTCAGATCCTACCTCACTGACAGATCCTTTTGTGTCTCCATCAAGGATTTTAGTTCTGCAGAGGCAGAGCTTAAATGGGGGGTTCCGCAGGGGTCCATCCTGGGTCCCTTCCTATTCTTTTTATACCTGCTGCCGCTTGGTGCTATTTTCCGGAAACACAACATGCCCTTCCACTTCTATGCCGATGACTGTCAAATTTACTTCCCCCTAAGACACAATGGTACATGCTTGATTCAACCGCTGCTCGACTGCCTGGCTGACATCAGGAACTGGATGGCTTTAAACTTCTTAAGTTTCAATGAAAAGAAGTCTGAAGTCATGTTGTTCCCTCCCAATGACACAATCACAAACCACTGCATCGACCTCTCTGCTCTGACCCTGTCAGAAAAACAAAGAGTCACTAATCTGGGAGTGATAATGGACCCTTCCCTGAAACTTAACAATCATGTAAACATGATTGTTAAATCATGTTTCTTCCAACTCAGGCGGCTGTCTAAACTGAAGCCCATATTGTCCAAAAATAACCTGGAGACAGTAATACATGCATTCATTACATCTAGGCTTGATTACTGCAATTCACTCCTGTTTGGTACCAGTCATACCTCCATTGCACGACTACAACTGGTCCAGAATGCAGCAGCCCGATTTTTAACCAGTACAGGCAAAGAGAGCACATTACACCAGTTTTGGCCTCCCTGCACTGGTTACCGGTTCATTTTCGAATCCAGTTCAAAATACTGACGTATGTCTACAAATCACTGAACAGTTTCGCCCCCCCATCTCTCTGATCTGCTACAACCGTATGTCCAACCACGTTCCCTGAGGTCAGCCAACCAGTTGCTCCTCACAGTTCCAGGAACTCGTCTTAAGCGCAGAGGTGACAGGGCCTTCTCTGTAGCAGGACCAAGACTTTGGAACAAGTTACCTCTGCTTGTCAGACAGGCCCCCTCCCTCTCGGTTTCAAGTCCTGTTTAAAAACTCACTACTATTCAGTAGCTTTCAACACCAGATGATCTGTGTTTTGATCCTGTATGCCCCACACTGGTTAGTCATCATTATCTGCATCTTTTTTATGTCTATATTCTGATTTACCTCATTTTGTAATTTTGCTTTGTGTGTTACCTGTTGTTTTTTCTGTACAGCAATTTGGTTGGCCTTGTCGCTGTTTTAAGTGCTCTATAAATAAAGTGGTATGGTATTGTATGGTATGATTTGGAAGAATTGATCATGTGTCTATCTCTGCTGTCATTTGTGGAATTTAAGAACACATATATAATTGGATTCATGATAACTGGTTCCTGCTTTTTGGATTTGGCTGGTTCCTGATTTATCTACAATCAAGGAAGTCGTCGGCAGCAAATTTAGACCCGAGCAGGCTGCTTGCCTTATGATGGCTTGGTTCGTGCCACAAGCACACAGACTCAAATGGTTTTGGAAGGATGGATCAGATTCCGAGGATTATTTTCAGGCACGGTCCATTGTTGTGGCCATTTAATTTGGACGTTTTGGAACCCAGTGGACCAACACAGACTCAAGGTAGATGCCATTAAAGCTCTGCCTGTCCCCAAAACAATCATATTTATCTGAATTCGGCTCCCTGACTGGCCTTGACAGGCCATCTTATCTCAACTCACCTGGAAGTTTTGTAAACCTGAAGCTCAGCCCCTACCTCCCCTCCTACCCAGAAATTTCCATGGACTTTTCAGAGGGGCACAGCTGAATAAACATTCTGTCATAATTTCAGAACTCTTTGGATTTGTCCTTGGTCGTCCTCGGCACCCCCCGATTATGTACAGATCTCTCCAGAGGGAACTATTTGAACTGAGTGATTTTATCTGAACTCTGCAGTATGTTGTCTTTGACTGCTCACCGTCCTTCATTCCCCCTCCCCACCCCTGCGTAATGTCGGCGTCATTATGTACTAGTGTGTGAATTATTTTTCATTATCACGCTGTTGACCTTCAACCAAAGATTAAGAGCATGTTATGAATTTTTTTTTTTTTGTCTACAAACCCTGTGTCACTTTTCACCACTTTTTATTGTCTGCCCAAATAGGTCTCAAGCTCATCCAGCAAAATTCTGGGCCCTTTTACTTATATTTATTCACTTTTACAAATACAGGTTAAATGGAACAGCAGTGAATAAACCCGGTCAAAAACCCAGAGCACCTCAGCCATCCGTCCACATGGCTGAATCCTAAAGATTTCACAAAACATATTACACTACACGGTCTCTGGCACTGGAGAACCTGTTCTGCAGTCCACTAGAGAGCTGTAAAGATCTGCAAATGGGATAGAGCAGGTGTCACTTTAATTATGTGTCCTCCTTTTGGAGGCTAGCAGCGTCTGCAAGGAGGAAGTGGCTCTTTTAATTAGCCTGTTGTTGAAACACACACACAGCGACAAGCCGATCACCTGCAAATACATGGAAAATGTCTACCAGTTCTCAGTGACTTCCTGGCTTTTAATTAGCACCACCAGGGAAGTATGTTCACTTTCTATCATCCTAACATGCCTTTCATTTTCCTCCTCTCCTCCGCCTGTCTACTTAAGATTACATTGCTTTCAGGAGAATCAGTGCACTCAGGTAACGCAGACACTATCAGGTCTCGTCTATCCCGTCAGTTCCTGGAAAATTGCTCCTCTTGTGTCATTTTTTACTTGAAATTAAGTTAGTTAAAAATCAGAAATGGTTTTTGCTATCCTAACATAGATGTCTGGCAGCTGGCAAGAGAACTTAATATTTTTATTCAACCTCCAATACTGAGGAAGAAAATTCAACTTTTTTCCTCCTCATACTGAAAACACAGCAGCTGTACACATCACTCTCAGTCCAACTCCTCTGGGTGTTTAACAACAGTAAACATGATAGCTACAAACAAACATGTAAAATAAAATACATTTATCTGGAGGCAGGCAATACAAATCTGACATATTTATTCAAATTGTAATTCATCTGTCCAGATGATTTGCAACATATCCCCCCAAAATGAGAATACTGGTAATTCTTGTGCCCTACATTAATCAAATGATAAATCATGAAAATTCAAACAGAGACAGAACAGACTCAGTTTGGATTGATTTAGATGAATTTCATTTGATTCATTAACTAACAACACCCTTAATGACATGCTGTCACTGATTATAAATGTAAAAAATAAAGTAACTTAAAACATTCCTGTAAAGTCATAGCATGGTCATGTATAACACATTATGACTGACAGAGTAAAATACTAGGAATAAATTAAAAGAAGTGCTTCTCTAAGACGTTAACATCAATTAGCAGATTATTTTAATTTTTAGGATGGTGAGTGACAGGGAGGAGGCTATCTGAAAGTGTCCAAGGTTAATGCAAATTACACTTCATCAAGTCAAGACAAACTTTACAGAGAGCTGTAGATTTCCACATGTTGTTATTTAAACACAGCTGAAAACCAGTACTTTTTCGGGAGTGTGGAATAAAAAAATACTTCTTAAGGCATCACTGTTTTATCAAATGTCCTTCAGTCTCTCCGAGTCAATCCCAGTTCAATGCTTTGTTCAAATGAATTTCTGTTTACTGTTCTGTTCTCCAGATTATTATTTTTTTGCTCAGATTAAACCTGGTTCAATTTCTTGCCTTCCTTCCTTGACCTCAAACAGCTCCTATTTCTTTTTTATAAGATTCATAAGATTTTACAAAATCCTCAGGCAGTACTGAGTTTTAGGCCTTTGGGCTGAGCAGTTACCACTCTCACACATCTTGCCTTCACTTGCACCTTCGCTTTAAATCACTGGATGCTCCATGTTTGATACTGTCCCCTCCAACTGTAGATATTGGATTTTCTCCCTCAAACTCCACATCTTTTCCACATCTTACATCATAAATGTAACAGAATTGCCTTGGGGCTGCATGCATGTATGTGTATGTGTGTGAACATGCGTTTTGTTTGTAAAATGGAGTGTTCACTATGTCAGCGTGCAAATAAAGTCAGGATCTTGGCCTACGCAAGAATCTAATCAATAATGCTGTATTTGATCATGGTCCAATTTGCTTGCTGGACTTACCTAACAGGAAATTCAACAGCTTTTGAGTTTACTGGCTCCATCTTCACTTGTTTCCCATTTATGTGTGTGTGGGGGGGTTGGGGTGTGTGTGTGTGTGTGTGTTAAATAAGGAATGCAGCCTTCCTTTTGTAGCGACATGGCTGTTCTGCTCTTCTTTGTAAGCTCATAAAAATGCTTGTCAACAAGGCTACCATAAAAATTTATTTCCAAAAGGTCAAAAGGACAAGAAATGCTGTGAACGGTAGACTAGCAAAGGAACTCGGAGAATATTTATGCATCTCAGAAAACTTTAGTTAGAGAAGTTCCAGTTTTAAAGAGGTCAGAGTGATAGGAAGTATGTAATTGCTTGCCTTGGACAATAACGTTTTTATTTTTCTTCTAATACGCAGAATTTCATATTCAGGTACTTTCTCTTTCCTTTGTTCCCACAGAGTCCTAATACTGGCATCTGCCTTCTCAGGTTTGTTAGTCTTTCTTACTGGTTCTTGTACTGATGTTCTAATAATTGTGCGTTTATGTGACACACTTTTGCAGCATTCTCAGCTCTCTTGCAAAGATTCACACAGTTCACGCTTTTTACACTCACAGCCCCAGTAAACTCTCTAGTGGTGATGATAAAGACGATGTACAATAAAAATATGTGATTTGACAGAAGTACAAATGGATAGAGAACCGAGCAGCACTGCATTGCAACAGCAAAATGTTTTAATATCTACTAGGATGAAAGTGAGAAACAAACTGTAATTCATTGTTGGTTTGTTTACTGTTTGCCAACAGAGTTACTACACTCCATTTTCAAAAGTTAGACATTATTAATTTACTTTCAAGCATACAGTATTATGCAAAAGGAGAGGGAAAAAAAACCCATCAAAGCACATTTGTTTAAAAGAAAGCACTAAATTTCCTAACAAAACAAAACAAAAAACAAAAATTCAAAGGTTTACAGTGCATCAAAAATCAAAACCAAACTTAAAATAAGGTGGAAAACAACATTAAGTATACAGACTACACACACAAGGGAAAGAGAGAGTGAGAGAGAGAGAGACATAGATAATAGGTTATGCAATCATATATTTAGCATGTAAAAGGGGGTACCACATAGCATTTGTTTTTGGCCTTACCCATACAGAAATATTGTTTTCTAAAAATAATTAACTTTGCTGTAATTCCTGTCCTTGTAAAGTTCTTTCTAGAAATGTCTTAATCCACATGGAAACACCAAAGAATGACCCAAAACACTGGTAAATTTGTCAGGTCTATATATGTAACGCTGCCACAAAAATACATTAAAAACAGGAAACAAGGCGTGGAGCATGTTTAAAGCTGACACTCTGAGTATGAAATGTAAAGTCGAAACGTCAAAGAAAGAATTGTGTACGGTATTACACTAAAGGTGGAGTTATGACAACATTGTTTACATATGGTTATGTCTTTGGCCATCTGAGTGGGAGTGGTGGCGCAGAGGTTAGAGAAGGTGGGCCTGAGATCGGAAGATCGCCAGTTCAACTCCTGGTATCGACAACATCAAAATGTGGGTGGGATAGGTGAAACATCCACACTTTTCTCCACCCTCTTTTGCCCCCTTTTGGGCCCTTGAGCAAGGCTCTTAACCCCCACTATCTGCTCCTCTGGGCACCCTAGATAGCAGTTCTCTGCTCCATGCAGAGGGCTGTGGTAGCTCAGTGGTCTGTGGCTGTGTCAGGAAGGACATCCTGCGTAAAAGAATAATTGCCAAGTCTTTGTGCAACTTAGTTCATTGTGGTGACCCCTGAAGAAGGGAGCAGGCGAAAGAAGAAGGAAAAAAGTATTTGGACATCTATATTAAGCACATAGAGTTTAAATTTTCCCTGTCAATTTATTTTCAGGAACTTTCAAATGCAAACTTCACAACATGACAGCTCAGGAGTTTTGCCGAACATTCATGTGAGCAGAGTGAACAGCTGGGGTCACACTGAGGGGCTTGTCTGGTGGTAGGGTGAGTGTGGAGTGAGTGACCTGCTGAGAGTATCAGACAGACAGGGGTCACTAGAGCACTGTGCATCTTTGATGATCTAGTGTGTGATGCACTTGATGAACTGCTACAAGCTACTGTATGCAGATCCTGAGAGGTGAAGTGTCCTTGGATCTTCCTGGCATATGTACCTTTGGCCATTTCTATGGTACATCTGCAATCAGCGTTCTCATCCCAATCCTGAGGGGCTACGTGTCATTGGACCTGAACGCATCATTCCTGGAAATTCTGAAGGTCCACTTACTCCTTACAGGCAGCTTCCTCCTTGACGTTTGTCAGTATGAGCGCTGGAAGCAGTCCTGCAGCATGGAGACAGTGTTACTGGGCCACACATATGGTATGTTTCAGCAGAGGGAGGTATGCAGGGACCAGCTAGATGGAGATGTTGTTGGAGAGGCTCAAGTGGGAGAAGAGATGGCTTTATATGTGTTTCTGTTGGTGTAAACACAATCCAGTTGATTGTTTCCCCATTTTGGAATGGCCACGTCTTGATAAAACTATGGCAGGATGTTTGTTCAGTTTACTGGTTAAAATCCTCCATCACCCTGCTTGTTCAGAGCACACACTGATGTTATTGTTCTAGCGCAGGGGTCTGCAATCTGCGCTCTGGAGCCACATGTGGCTCTTTGGTCTTTCTGCAGCAGCTTTATCAAGCTTTGACCAAAACTAACATGAAACTGAATTTTATTGTTGTTATAACAACAACTAAAAGGGCTAGTTTTAGCTATTTTTCTGTAATTTATTTAGCAAATATATGAATACTATAAACATTACAAGGAGTAAAACATACTTTCATTTTATGCTTTATTTCTTCAAAGCAGGATACATACTTTTTCTACAATAAAAAAAACAGTCTTGCATAGTTTATTATTTTAGTTTTTATAAACTGGGTAAAAACTATATTGTTTATTCCTTCTTTACAATCATCTCGTCTTGTTTTGTCTTAAAATGTAAAAATACCAATAAATGTTAAAAATCATTAGATGTTTTTCGTTTTATAAAATCCCCCCTAGTGTCCAGAAAAGTGCCCTCCAACAACCATAAACTGGTCTGTGGGCCACCAGTTGAGGATCCCAGTTGTAGCAGGTATTGTGGCTCGGGACACATTTAATTTAGTGAACGAAGCGGCAGCAATGGCTCTTTTAATCGTACTGTAAAGGTTGCAGACCCCTGTTCTAACACATCATTGTCTGCTAGCATTGTCTTCTGCAGTCTTAATACTTCTGTATTTGCTGCCTCTTGGACAGGTGATTATTAAAAATTAAAATTAGTTGTCAACTGACTAACCTGGTTTATAAAAGGTCAAATAAAAAAATAGCATGTAGTGGGATTTAAATAAGAACCAGACTCTGAATTTGCGAACCATTTCAAGTTTTTTTTTCCTATTATTATTAGGTCAATAGTGCAAATAATGGCCACTGCACCATGTGGGGGATTCTCGGCTTTTTGTTAAAACCAACCCATTATGGATGTCCATTGATAATTATCAGCTTTATCAAGAAACAAACAGATGTTAGTGTCTCCTGGTGACTGGTGGCATTTAGCATTAAAACGTCTTCATCTACACAAGACAGTCAGTTCAGCTGCAGAAGGACAGTCTTTTCCTCTGTTTCATTCAAAAGTTCTGTTCCTGGCATTTTTCATTTTGTTTTATTCATTGCACACACACACACACACACAATATGTTGGCCTCAGAAAATACAGTACCAGTTTTGTTTAGGAGACCTTTAACCAGCCATCAGATGTTTGCTGAACTTTGAACTCAAAAACTGTTCATTTGAAATAAATGTAAAGTGGGAAGACATAGAGCAAGAACAAATAATGTCTTTCTTTTTGGGTTTTGTTCCAAAATATTTTGTAGAATTATGCATTTTAGTGGACAGATTTGTATCTGTTGTACTGAGACTCACCTGTATCATGCATACTGAAGCCAGATTAGAACTCATCAAGTCAACTTGAGGTCCAGCTCTGGGTTTTCAGTGTCAGTCAAGAGCAGTGGACTGGTTAAACCATCAAGACCTTACATTTCCACTGACATTCAATGTTTGCAGAAAAATCTCAGTGGAGGAAAATACAGGTCTCTAAAGAAGGAATATTTGTTCTTATGCTTGTTTTTGTCGACTTTGTAAAACTTGAAAATATCAGTAAGGTTTTCTTTAATAAAATTAATGAAGTATAAAGATGCCCTGCTGTTTCCTCAGACTCCTACTGTGTTGGGCTGCCTTTGCCAGATTGCTTCAAAATACTGTATGTCTGTTTGTCTTCATGTTGGAAGACATCCAGACTACAAATGAACTAAATTATAAAGTAGTTCAAAACACTTTTTCTAAGCAGGATGACAGAGTAACTTGCACATTATTTACATACACATCTTTATTCATTTTAAATATATTGTACACATGTAAACTGATCATCTATCTATCTATCTATCTATCTATCTATCTATCTATCTATCTATCATCTATCTATCTATGTGTCTGTCTGTCTGTTTGTCTAAGTATGCGTACATTGAGCAGAAAGCACTTTGCCTGATCAGTGTGTCTAGTTGGTCAAAAAGTTTACTTAACTCCTTAAAATTAAAAAAAAAATTAAAAAGAACTCCCAGCAGACTGATACATTTGCAGCCCCAGAACCCAAAATCATTGGTGTAGTAACGAGGCCTTTTTGGGTGATTGAAAGATGATGAACTAAACAATTGGTTTCATGCAAACATGTAGACGTTGGTTATTAGTAACTTAGCATTCTATCCCACTGGTATGTTGCTTTATAAGTCTAAAAATCAATAATAAATATTACCTTTTTGGCTGGCTTTTGCCTTTTTCTCTTTCCTCTGAGCTTTATGACTGATAAGATAATAACTACTGATAACTATATGACAGAAGATCACTTGAAAAAAGACTAGACT
Source organism: Nematolebias whitei (assembly GCF_014905685.2). Lineage (NCBI taxonomy): Eukaryota > Metazoa > Chordata > Actinopteri > Cyprinodontiformes > Rivulidae > Nematolebias > Nematolebias whitei. The sequence goes on along the minus strand of NC_056503.1, from coordinate 23,480,381 downwards.
ATCACATTATTGTTAGGAACTTGCATGCAACTACGTATCTTTTCCCATTTGACTCCAATCGATCTCTTTATTTGAATGGATGGACATTTTCCAGTGTGCTCAGGGATAATACAGTATGTTGGTTTGCATACTTCAGTGGGTGCAGGAGCATGAAAGGAGACATACTTCTCTGAGAGCGGGTGCAGCAGAATGCGCCGATAGTGCCCATTAGCACAATGAGGGCCACGAAAGCTCCCACAGCAATGCCGATGATCACAGCCACTGGGAGAGATTCTGCAGAGAGCGACATCAAGACATGTCCTATAATAAAACAGCACAAACATCTCCTGTGTACTCTGGATTTAAGACAAGCTTTGTGACAGGGCAGCACACAGGCTTGGGGAACATGTTCTTGTTTGTCACAGACACAGACTCCGGTTCTCTCCATGCCTTTGCCTTTTTCAAGTAATCACACAAGAACAGCAGCAGCTGGTAATACACAGGTACAAGGCACAGACAAACTGTGTTTTAACAGCAGCAGATTTAAAGTAATTATCTAATTTTGTGGTTTTTGCATGTGCACATATTTTTCTGGTATTATTTTTTTCTGTTACATTTTAATAGATTTAGGCAACTAAAAGTGTATCATGCAGTGATTCAAATTTCACTGAGAAGTGCTCAGTTAATTTAAATGGTCATGTTTGCGTCCTCTGGATAAGATGTTTGAACTTGGAAGAAACTAAGACCTTCCTATATACA
>NC_056503.1:23474179-23474643 GCF_014905685.2 Nematolebias whitei | reverse complement strand
ATATGTATGTATGTATGTATGTATGTATGTAGAGGTGGACTTAAATAAAGAGGCCTGAACACCTTGTTAACAGGTTTGCAATCAAAGTAATGAATGCGGGTCGACCTCGATCAAAGGAATAATGGTGAGTTCTTGGCAATGTTGTAATCTCCCTCACTTGAATAAAAAACACCAAACCCGGTCTGTTAAGAATCACAATTCTGTAACGTTTATTTCACATTTGTGAACAATTAACAACAGTGTGGGATTATGGCAAGTATAAATATGAGTGCATAAACCAATAGTATTATTTCAGAAAGTGAATAATATCCATCCATCCATCCATTTTCTTTACCCGCTTATTCCATTTTTGGGTCACGGGGGTCGCTGGTGCCCATGTCCAGCAATCACTGTGCGAGGGGCGGGTACACCCTGGACGGGTCGCAAGTCCATCACAGGGCCACACAGAGACAAACGAGACAAAC
>NC_056503.1:23435031-23474169 GCF_014905685.2 Nematolebias whitei | reverse complement strand
CACACCTAGGGACAATTTAGAGTTACCAATCAGCCTAACATGCATGTTTTTGGTCTGTGGGAGGAAACCGGAGCACCCGGGAAAACCCACGCATGCACAGAGAGAACATGCAAACTCCACCCATAAAGGCCCCTGGACCGGGGTTTGAACCAAGGACCTGCTCACTGAGAGGCAGCAGCTCTACCAGTTGTGCCACCGTGCTGCCCCAGTGAATAATATACGATAGTTTAAAACTTTGAGAAGGGATGTTATTCAAATTTAGAACTAATGTTAAAATTTAAATTTGTAAAGTAGTGTCTAGAAACTTAGTTGGCACTGAGAGTCATTCTTTTCATCAGAAGGAAGATGGTTAATCCTACCAGGAGACGTCCTGTCTTCAATTACCACAAGGGATATGATGCGAAAGGAACCTGTGGTTCACACCGTCTCTCTTCAGGACTGTGTTCTGTCCGGCAACGCAGTGTCTTATCGCTGCATAGATGGGCTTTGTTTTTCTGCCGATTTGATTTTGTTTTATCCCACGGACCCGGCATTAAAAATATCAAGCCTGACGCCTTATCCCGTATCATGGAGGAGAGTGGTTCTCCTCAGACCAACACAGAGGTTGAATTCATCCTGTCGGATACCGTGCGCCTGTCCATGACCCAGTTGGAATTGGACCTCCGACGGGGCCAATCAAGGTCATCTCCCACTGCCCGACTGTCCCAAGAACTGGGTTTTTGTTCCAACCAACAAGGTCAAGGAGGTACTCAAACTTTTTCAAACCTTTCACTTGTTTTGTCACCCAGGAATCAATAAGACCCTCACTATAATCAAGTCCCAGTTTTGGTGGAAGGATTTGGCCAAGGACGTAAAACAGTATGTCACTTCCTGCCCATCTTGTAATCAAGCCAAGTCCTCCCATTGCCCTCCTACAGGTTTACTCTATTCACTTCCTATTCCATCTTGCCCCTGGTCTCAAATTTCCATGGATTTTATCACTGGTCTCCCCCCTCCTCTGGTCATATGGTCATTCTCACTGTGGTGGACTGGTTTTCTAAGGTGGTTCACCTCATCCCCCTCACTAAGCTTTCTTCTGCTAAGGAGCTTAGTAATATCATGGCCAATTAGGCTGCACGGTCTCTGCAAGGACATTGTTTCTGATTGGGGCCCACAGTTCATTTCTAAATTTTGGAGGGAGTTTCGCAGCCTCCTGGGTGTTTCTACTAATCTGTCCTCAGGTTTCCATCCTCAGTCTGATGGCCAAATGGAGAGGGTCAATCAGGTGGTAGAGACCAGGCTTTGTCTGCTGTGTGAGGGAGATCCTGGCAAGTGGTCAGCCAACCTTCCCTGGGTTGAACACTCAATAAATTCCTTACCCTCGTCTACTTCAGGTCTGTCCCCTTTTTATGCTGTTTTTTGTTATCAGCCTCCTTCTCTGTTCAGGAGAGAGAAGCCCAGGTACCATCAGCCCACAGAGCTGCCTTGAGGTGTCAACGCATCTGGAGAAGAGCTAGAAGGGCTCTCCTCAAGTCATCAGCAGTTTACGTGAGAGGGGCAAACAGGCGAAGTTCTGCTCAGCCTTTATATCAGGTGGGTCAGAAAGTCTGGCTCTCCACAAAGGATCTTCCCCTACTAGTGGAGCCCTGCAAATTGGCCCCTCGCTTTATTGGACCCTTCCCCATAATCAAGATCATTAACCCTGCAGCAGCCTGTCTCAAGCTCCCCTGCTCCCTTAAAGTCCACCCGACCTTCCATGTCTCCCACCTCAAGCCCTTTTTACAGCCCTGCTTCAAGCCCTTCTCCGGTCCCCCTCCTCCCGCCCGACATTGACGGTGCCCCGGCCTACACTGTCAGGAGACTTCAGACAGTGGGGTCGTGGTCTCCACTACCTGGTATATTGGGAGGGTTATGGGTCTAAGGAACGCTCCTGGGTCCCTGCCCGTCATGTTTTGGACAAAACCCTCATTAAGGATTTTCACAGAAACCACCCTGACCAGCCTGGAGGTCTGTCAGGAGCTGGGCCTTGAAGAGGGGGCTCTGTCATGTTTTTGCCCTTTTCCTCCACAGTTTTGTTTTAGTTTTCATGATTCTATCCAGGAATGCCTGTAACCCTTCCTCAGCTCATGTCTCCCTGTACCACACCTCCTCTACTCAGTCACAGCAACCAGCTCTAATCAGTTACACCTGCTCTGCTCCCTTCATAAGCCCAGCTCCACTCTCACTCAAGTGCCAGATTATTGAAAGCCTTTTGCCAGTAGATATCCAGCTTTCCTTGTTCTGACTCCTGGCCACGAACCTCAGCCTTGTTTTCTTGACTCCTTACCTTGCCCCTTCCTTATTTGGATTTGTCTGATTTTTCTGATCACTGTATCGACCCTACTCTCCTCTTCCTTTGACTATGCCTTCAGACCACGTCCTGGTACTGCATCGGCTCTCTGATCTCCTGTTTATGACTCCTGCTTCGTTCTCTGGACCCTGTTTTTGGATAAGCCCCTCGCGGACCATGCTTAGCACCAAAGTCTGCTCTCCTGTGGCAGCTCTCACTGCACAAGTGACGTCATCAGATTCAGCGCTTCTCCAGCTTTTGCCCAACCACAGACTGAGAAGGTTAGTAACTTATTCACAGCAAGTTTCAAAACTTCTCGCCCACTTTATAGTCACTAACCTGTCTCTCTCTCTACAAACTGGACGATCACTTGGACCCTGACCTCCACCAGAAGCTGCATTTTAAATAAACCTTTTAAACCATTCCTGAGATTGGTGTTGTTGTGCTGATCCAAATGGGTTCTTGTCAACAATAACAATGTTTCTTCATAGATGTAAGTTTGGGGTTTTACACAATACAGGTAAACAACAGGTGGTCTGTTTGGAGCTCTGTCTAATTGACCTACTTCCTTCTCTGTCATTGTTGGTGGGGTTGATTACACAATACTGTCTTCAAGACCAGTGTTGTCCAGGGGGTATGGCAAAGTTCTGTCCCTTTGTTATAGATTTTTTGGAGATGCAAAGTCTGTCTTTCTCAGGAAGGAGAGTAATTATGACAGAGAGTTAATTACCATACAGTCATGTTCTCTTTGAGGCATGATCAGGACACTGAGTCAACCTGACTCATTATCTCTGAGGACAGGATGTGGACTTCTCTGGGGGACAGGATGTCCTGAATCATCCCGACTCATCCTTATGAATCGTAGGACACTACATATACACACACACACACACACACACACATATATATATATATATATATATATATATATATAACCAGTGCGTAATTTCTGGCAGTTTCATTCAAATCTCTCCAGTGGTTTATGACATATTGGTAACACTTTACAATAAGGTACACAAAATTTGCTTAACTACTAGGGAATGCCTAAGGAACAAATCAGGAGTTAATGGGTAGTTAACCAGTACTTATTGGGGAGCACACAGCCAAGCCTTATTAAAGGACTACTGGTTAGTTACCTTGTAAATAAAGAGGAACTAATGAAGAACTAATGGGTAGTTATCAAGGACACCAAAGAGGAATGAATCAGGAGCTAATGAGTAGTTTAGAAGTACTTACTGGGGAACACACAGCCAAGACTTATTGGGGGACTACTGGTTAATTACCTTGTAAATGAAGAGGAACTAATCAAGAACTAATGGGTAGTTACTAAGGAAACCAAAAAAGAATGAATCAGAAGCTAATGGGTAGTTAACCAATACTTACTGGGGAACACACAGCCAAGCCTTATTAGGGGACTACTGGTTTGTTACCACAGAAACAGAGGATAAATTATCCATGTGGGTTCTGAATAAACCCTACACCATTGAGGTCACAGCTCATAATTGTCAAAAACCTGTTTGCTAATGATTACTGGTTTTATTACCCATTAGCTCCTGATTAGTTCCTCTTTAGTTTCCTTGATAACTACCAATTAGTTCTTGATTAGTTCCTTTTAATTTACTAGGTAACTAACAAGTAGTCCCTTAATACGGCTTGGCTGTGTGTTCCCCATTAAGTACTGGTTAACTACCCATTAACTCCGGATTTGTTCCTGATTCATTCCTGAGGTGTTCTCTAGTAGTTAATCAAATTTTGTGTACCTTATTGTAAAGTGTTACCAACATATTTTACTAACAGCCATGCAGAGTTGACTCCAATAGTTAATGGTACGTTAATGTAGATGAACAGATGCTCAGATATATTCATCATTTAACACGGATTCCTCATTTTTCTGGACTGAATAAAACGTGCATTGAATTTAAGGAAATGCAAACGTGAGACGTCATTTATATTTGACCCATCAAAATGAATGCGGTCATTTATTTACAGAATCAAAATTTAACATCAAACATTTACATTAATTTGGCAAATTATGAAAATAACAACATAAGCAATCAATCAGGAAAAATCATACGGCCATGATTTTTCCGTTGCTTCACCACAGACATTTATGAAACTGTACAATTATGATCTTTTACCCACATGGATGTGGGTGAGCATTTTACACAGACATTTCTAAAATATCTGGAAGAATTTCTACTTGAGAGAAAAGTTTAGAGATGAAAGAAGTTTAGAGGGAATAAAAGATGGGGTTTGAGGGGAAGTAAGTTTTCACCAGAACGGCACTCTCCGGCTTTCTTCAGCTTTTCCTTACAGTACACTTAGGTGATGAAATCGGCTCCTTTACCTGGAGATGTCTCAGGTGAGATTCCGTTTAACGCACCCTTTCAGCGTCTCAGTAGGATGCTGTTACTCGTCCGAAGTAATGGCGAGGCTCTGTTCGACACATATTCACCTCAGTGGAAAATGTTATAATCCCATGGAACTCGGAAGAGCTCTGTTGTCAGGATCATCCCGTCTCTCACAGAACTGGTTGGACTGTGTATCCAGCAGAACTCCAACAGCACTCCATCAGAACTTCAACAGAACCAAGACCGAGTAGACCAGGAAGTACTGACATTTTAAAGAGCTGTTTCCCGGTTCACTTTTGGGATTTGTTCATTGGTCAGAAACGACCAGACGGGGTGTGTTTTGTGACGTAAGAGGTTAGAGACAGCGAGAATTGTTATGAAACAGATCAGAAATGTTCTCACAGACAGAGAGAGTTTTGTTTTGGCGCTGTTTCAGCAACAGGTGCCAAAACTTCTCTATTTACGTCTGAGAGGATTTTAAAAACATGACAGTTTTAACATAACAACTTGTTTTGCGTTTTATTCCAACCTTGGACCAACTTACACTTGCTCATTCAAAAGCAGAAATCAGAAAATGCATAATTATTCTGTTACAGCTTTGACATGAGAATAAAAATCATTACACAGTTAATAAAATTGATTAGTTCACTGCCACATCTAAAATGGTTTGAACTAAGACACTTTGATTATCAACATTTGTAAAATAGTAATGATAATAAAAAGAGAGTGTTCTTTTCACTTGAATCTTCAAGAAAGAAAGTCTCAGGATGGGTGAACCTGTATTTCTGAGTTCAAATGAATGAAATGACAGTTCCTGTCCCACAAGGTTCTTAAGGTCAAGATTTTTGACCTTAGACTTAGTTTTTGACATGGGCCTAGTCCACTACATTAAATAATCAGCGCTGTGCTCGGTTTGCAATGTGTTCATCCAGTTCCAGCTCAATATTTATAAAATTGACTGATTTATTACCAGTTTTGTGTTTGTTGCAGTCTCTCAGTCCTGCAATCTGACTGACTCCAGAGTCAGTCAGTTGTAGATGTGTGTTTCACAACAACTCATTCAGTGCTTAATAAATAATAATTAAAAGACTAAGTTGACTTTGACTGGCAATATATGTTAGTACTCAGAATATGTGTTAGGCATCATCCTCATCTAGGACCACACCTCAGTTTAGCTCATTGTTTGTCCCATTGACTGAGTTTCAGACATTCTGTATTTGCTAAGGCCGATTAGCTCTGACAGTCAACTCCAACATTTAAACAGTTGCAAATGTGAACCTAAAGATTACTTTAAATTCCAGTCAGTGGCTCAAATAATATTTTGCTGACAAACAAACCCACACTTGTGTACGGATGCAGGAACATTATCATCCATCTTTCTGAGAACTGTCCACATGATTTGATCATTTAAACGTAAATGGACTGTACTTGTATAGCACCTTTCAATCTTGTCAAGATACTCAAAGCGTTTGACACTACAATCTGTTCCCTCATTTACCCATCCATACAGCACTCTACTAGAGCTCTACAAAGCTAATTGAACAAACCATTCTGAAGAGACTAATCAGTGCTTTAGATCACATTCATACACCAATGGGACACACATCGGAGGCAAAGAGGCATTTAGTGTCTTGCCCAGAAACACTTCAGTGTGTGTGACTGCTTGTAGAATCGAACCCCCAACTCTCGCATTGGAAGGCGACTGTTCTAAACACTCAGCCACAGCTGCTCCAATGTGCTGTGAAAAGATAACAGCTTTTTAAAAAATATTATTAATATTATATGTCTCAAATCATGTCCTGTTAGGACAAGGTGTGATAGATATTTTTTTTGTAATGCCAATATCCTCTCCTCATGGCTTTGTCCCTTTTTCTATCTAAAAATGTATTCTGAAAATGATAAGAAGGCTGCGCTTTATAGCAGCAGCTATGTGCACTCCGCTCATCTTTCGGACACATGTACGTACATGTTCTCGTTGTATCCCGGTGCAATGATAATGTAGCTTATTCTGATTCTGATTCTGTTGCCTTGGATAGAGTACTGAACATGTCTTTGTCTGAGTTGTTCAAAATGTATTGAGTGAAATCCTCAACAAAAATCCATGCTTTTAGGACTAAGTAAAAAATTGTGTTTTTATTTAAAAGTTAAAATAATAAAATTCATGTTTCACATAACACATGAAGACGGGTTCATAATATTGTGTTGTAGAAGTTTCCCTACACAGATTTCTCTATAAAATCACATGTTCTAAAACAAATTACATTTCTTTGGACTTAAATAACAAGATTGATCATTTGGGATAAATCATGCACTTTTAGCATCAAATGCTAATGAAATAAAGTATAATTAAGTGGATTCTTGGGAGAAAATTGCTCCCTGTGAGTGAAGCAGTTTGTGGATGGTTGATAATGTCAGTTTTCCTCTTTCCACAGACTTCTAATTGTTCTCCCAGGGGAATGGGGTGGGGTGGGAGTGCTCTGCAATCACTTAATTCAGTCCCTTGATTATGTTTGACATTTCACTCTGGAGTGTCTAAAATGTTCTCAATATGTGAAAATGAGTTGAGCATTTTGTCATTATGCAAATAAGGCTGCTAACATTTCAGAAATTCAAAGGCAAATATTCACAGCCTTTGACCCGTTTCACGTCTCAACAGGAACTCTAAAAAGAGTTCAAAAGGATGAAGCAGTTTTCTGTGAAACAAACATCCCATAAGCCACAAGAAGTGTCACTTTCTACTTCTATATGTTCACTGAAAACATGAGGAAAAACGTTCCATAGCTTGTGGACACAGGGGGGCAGTGTGCAATCATACTCTCTGAGTCCCATTCTTCCACACACGTGCAGTGCTGATGCTTTCTTAACGCCACATCTTCAAATCTTGCATGATTAACGTCTGACTCAGAAAATGCATTATTATCTGATATAATCTATCCATCTCTCAGAACATAAAGTACAGTTGAGCTGCACAAATTTTAAACACAGGATCAGAATCCCTAGAAACAAAGATAATAATAATAATATTAAAAGCATATTTATTTCCAATTAGCATTGATACTCAGAGGCATTACCACACTTCTGCCTCTTGCTTTGAGTGGCTCATTAGCAACTTTCAGCTCACATAATGTCTTCAGAGAGGAGGTTTTGTGACGTGTGTGTGGTTTACATTTGAGACACTCAGACAAAAATGTTCAGCTCATTAGAGAAATGACTCACTGTCTTCTGCCCTTTCTCCATTCTTTCTTGACTACTGGCTTTGGTCATGATCCCCCAGCAAGGGGTCATGACCGAGCTCTTCCTCCATGGCTGTGTGGATAACCCAGTAACACCCACCCATGGCACAATTAGGACATTATTACACTCTTCGTTGGACCTCGTGCTCTGGGGTGAACTTGCGCAAGTGGAGGTCTCTGCAGAACACCAAAGTGCTGGGTGTGCCTGAAAGCGCAAATGCGTCCATGAAAGGTGATTGGCCCAAATAATGAAAATAAAAGTTCTGTGGGTGGGTTGGATTCACAAAATGTGCTTGGCCAAATTCACAGAGTCAGGAAGTAGGTGTTCTAAAAAGGAAGTGATAGGTTATATTCCCTAAGGCCCAACTAAGTAACATCAAAAGCTAAATACTCAAATATCTATCCAAAAGTCTTATTTCTGTTATTTACTGGGTAGTTTAGAACTACAAATAGATATAAACAACAAATATCAAAGGTACCTTGAGTTATACAATAATCCATGCATTAAATAATCTGAAGACTGAGCCAATTACAATTTACATTGTTACAAATTCTGAAGAGGATGGTTACTACATAAGTTCAAAGTTACAACAAAGAAGACACAAAATAACAATTGAAATGGTTAATTGAAAAAAAAAATCATACTTTTTGTTGTTGTTCTTAGAATCTGTTTATGTTTTAACTTCTTTATAACTATCTAAATAGGCTTTAACAAATGTAAGCTACCTTTTCTTTTTGGGACAACTACTTCCTGACTGGATTGAGACAGTAACCTTTCAGGAGTTCAACCCATCAATTAAGGTAGGTCCTCCTTGTTTGAAGACGGCCCGCCTCCTTGTGTTCTGTAGACACCTTAGTCAAATTGTGAGGGAAAGTGGTGCTGTTTCAAACTCCCTCCCATTGCTGTCGTTAGTTCTGGCCTGTTGTGAAGCCTTGCTTATCCCTGACCCAATTTACACTCTCCATGCTGCCCTGCTTTTGCACCAACACACATATATTCTCTGATTTCGTCATGGTATGCACACACACTTTCACACACACAGACAGTTAAGCCCCCACTGTTGTCTCCATCCAGCAGGCAGAAACATCGTGAGTCAAGTCAGTGCCAGCAGCTCTGGAAATGGGCGCCATGTGGGGCACTCATCTGACCAGGCAGAGGATGGGGGCGATGTGAGCATGGTTAGTGGTTGAAGGGTGGTGTATGTGGGCACCTTTCTTCTGTCTATTCCTTATACCCTTTTCAGTCCCTTTTTTTAGTCTTGTGGCTGTGCATGAAAGATGCCATCTGCGTACTGCCACTCATTTTTTTACTGCAAGAGAGTCTGTGACACGTTACACTTTGAGCTCATCTGTCACTCATCTACTTTTCTACATTTAAAAAGAATTATACCAGGCTGACCTTTTTTTCCCCCTCTGTTCTGATGTATAGTTTTCTTATAAAGTTTGTGTAACGAGTCTGTATGGATCGGCACAACACTTGACTCAGGACAATATTAAAATAAAATGTTTTATTTTTATTATAGGCGTTCATCTGAAGGATCTGAGCCTCAGTTCTGGTCCAATCTATGAAGACAGACAGGTTAGTGACTGCAAAAAGGTTCTGGGAGCTGAGAGGTGGTGTGCACGTCACTAACCTTCTGTGGCAGGAGCAGGGCTGAGACAGAGAACGTTGGAGGGCTGGGCAGGAAACAGAATCCAGGGACGTAGCAGGGGTCGAGAGCCAGGAGCTGTGTGAACAGGCAAAAGGATGATCCGTAGTCGTGGTCGAAGAGGAGAGCGAGGTTGTACCATGTAGGCCGAGAGCGTGGTATCCAGACAGGGGCAAAGACAAAGCAAGGAGTCAAGAGGGAAGCTGTGGTCAAAAACAAAGAGACTAGAACGAACGAATGCTGGATACTTTACTGGCTGTGAGGCTTTCAATAATCTGGCACTGAGGAGAGTGAGAGTGGAGCTTAAGTAGTGAGCTGAACAGGTGTGGCAGGTGAGTGGTGATTGCAGAGACAGGGTGCAGCAGATGAGTGCAGATTGCTGAGAGAGAGTGACAGGAGCAGAAAATGGGTGATAGGCAGTGCAGGACCAAACAGGATGAAATAAACAGAAATCTGAGGCAGGAAAAAAACGTGAATGATCTTAAAGCAGGGGCTGTGATATGAAGAGCAGAGGCTTAGGCAGATGGGGGGGCAGCGGGGGCCGCTGACCGTGACAGTTTGAGCTTTACTACAAAACAAAAACAAAAAACAACAACGACATTCAATGAAACTCTTCAGAGAAAAAAACATTTATTATTGTCCAACACAAGAAAAGGGAAAAGGCAATAATGTTTTGCCCATATCCTTGTCTACTGAGTTTTCTTTACTTTTTAAAACTTTTTCTGGTTTATTCACCTTCATTGTCAGGACTAGTAGTCTTTTATTTAGAGCAAAGTCCAGTCCTGCTATGGTGGAATGCTATTTTTGGTTAGAAGTTATATTAAAGGTTAGGGGTAAAGGTAATTGGTAGTGGTTATCCATCCATCATTATCTTTTCAAGCTTCTTCCTTCTCAGGTCGTGGGGGTCACTGGTGCCTATATCCAGTAGTCACTGTATGAGAGGCAGGGTACACCTGCCTGTGTTGGTTGCAAGTCCATCAGATGGACACATAGTGACAAATGAGATAAACAACCATTTGCACTCTCACTCACATCTATAGAACATTTAATGTTATCCATTAGTTCAAGATCAAGTTCAAGTCGTTTTTATTTTCATTCACATCACATGTGGTATATGTGATTAGCCTAACATGCATGATTTTGGTTTGTGGGAGGAAACCAGAGTATACCAAAAAAACCTACGCATGCACACAGAGACCATGCAAACTTAATCCAGAAAGGTCCCTGGCCAAGATTCGGTCTGGTAACCTTTTTGCCGAGAGGTGGCATCACTACCAACTGAGCCACTGTGCAACCAGTAATGTTTACAGTAGTCTATAAAAACAGAAGTCCACAAGATGTCCAGATCTTAAAATGCCATAAGGTTTAAAACAAACTCCTCTGGACATTTACAAACCATCTGTTTGGCATCTCACTCCAGAAAACCTCAACATCTTCATTTCTGCCACTTACAGTTCTGCACCCTGTCTTTTTGTACATGTCTCTGTCTCCAAACCTGGTTTCACCACTGTCTTGTAAACCTGTCCTTTGACTTTTGTTGCCACACTTTTATCACAAATCAATCCATCCTGCCTGGACTCTCTTCTTCACTTCTTTACAACACACTCTGTTTTCCAGGACAGTGGACCCCAAGTACTTGAAGTCCTGTACCTTTGTGACCTTTGCACCTTGTAGCCTCACTGTTCCACCTGTCTCCCTCTCATTCACGCACGTACTCTGTCTTACTACGGCTGACTTTCAATTCTCTTCATACAAGTGTATACCTCCACCTCTCCATATTCTCTCCCACCTGTTCCCTGTTCTCACCACAGATCATATTGTCAGCTGCAAACATCATAGTCCACGGGGATTCCTGCCTGACCTCATCTGTTAGTCGGTCCATCACCAGAGAAACAAGACGGTTCTCGGAGCTGATACTTGATGCACAGTCCCACCTCCACCTTGAAGCTATCTGTCACTGCTACAGCACATCTCATCACTGTCCTGCTGTCCTCATACATGTCTTGTACCAGTCCAACATACTTCTCTGCCACTGCATATTTGTTCATGCAATATCACACCTCCTCCCTTGGTACCCTGTCGTATGTTTTTCTTTTTTGGCTAAATCCACAAAGACAGAATGAAGTTCATTCAAAGCCTCTCTGTACTTCTCCATCAGCATCCTCAAAGCAAAGATTTTGTCTGCGGTGCTCTTTCTCAGCATGTAACCATACTGCTGCTCACAAATTGTCATCTCTTGTCTAACTCTAGATTCTGCAACTCTCTTCCAGATCTTTGCCGTGTGGCTCCAACGTAGTCTCTGTAGTTGTTACAACTCTATACAACACCCTTGTTCTTAAAAATGGACACCAGCACACTTCTCCTCCATTCCTCAGGCATTTTCTTAACCTCGGCAATCTTACCGAGTGTCATCCATCCATTCATCCATTATCTTTACCCGCTTCTTCCTTTTCGGGTTGCGGTGTCACTGGTACCCATGTACAGCCATCACTGTGCGAGAGGCAGGGGATGCCCTGGACAGGCCACAAGTCCATCACAGGGACACATAGAGATAAACGAGACAAACAACCATTCACTCTCTCGCTCACACCTAGGGACAATTTAGAGTTACCAATCAGCCTAACATGCATGCTTTTGGTCTTTGGGATGAAACTGGAGTACCCAGAGAAAACCCATGCATGCACAGAGAGAACACGCAAACTCCACCCAGAAAGATCCATGGCCGGGATTTGAAACGGGGCAATCTTCTTACTGAGAGGCAGCAGCTCTACCAACTGTGCCACCGTGCTGTCTCCCATTGAATTACTGAGTAAAAAAAAAACTCACTGCCATCTCTCCTAGATATGTCCATACCTCCAATGGTACCTCTCCTCATGTTTTCTTCCCTTTACTCATCTAAGAAAAATATTATTCTGAATAAGAAAAAGAAGGCCTTGCTATTTGTAACCGCAGCTTCGTGCACTCCGCCCATCTTTCGGACGACTGTACGTACATATTTGTGTTGTATCTCGGTGCAATGCCAATAAAGTTTATTCTGATTCTGATGTAATCTACTGTGGTCCTACTGCTTTCACCTTCTTCATTCTTTTCAGAGCTTTCTAAACTTCACCCTCACTAATCTTTCTCACGTTTTGGTCTACAGTTTCTATGACCTCTACTCTTATTTCCCTTTCATTCTCTTCATTCATTAGTTCCTCAAAGTACTCTTTCCATTTCCCATCATGCTCTTCTCACTTGTTATATAGCATCACTATTTCTAGCATTTATATTTCCTGCTGCTAAGATGGTTAGGCTTGCCACAATTTCTACCAGTGCCCTTTTTGTCAACAGCACTAGACATTGTCAACCTTGGCCTCAACCAGTCGGGTACAGTGTAGCTTGAAAAAATTGCATGTTTGTTCTGGCAAGTGTTTTACATCAGATGCCCTTCTTGACACAGCCCTTACCATTTACCCAGGAAATGGGTAAATTGCAGCATGAGGTCAGTTTACAGAACAGTAACAGGTTAATTCATTTATTCCCCCTTTTATAAACAGAGCTTTGTCACTGAATAGGAACAAGTTAATTGCAGTAAAAAAAACATAACAAATTAATATTTACTCAAATTAGGAGAAAACCAAGTTTGTCTTGTATTTTTTTTCTCTACAATTATTAATCAAAAATAGAATAATGAATAGCAGTAGTAAAAATGGACAATACAAATATTAAAGATTAAGATTTTGGAAAAAGTGATTTGAATAAGTATGTGTTAAATACTTATTTAGACTTGATGGTTTAACAATCCATAAAGCCATAATAAATCATGAATACATTTTCATTCATCCAAAACAAAATAATTTTTTGGACATAATTTATTTCGGCTTTTATATGCGTAACAATTTAGATCAAGTTTAACTAATTGATAAATAATTTACTTTTAGATTTTGAATGAAGACTTTACATCAGCCAGATCATCAGGCTATTTATATAAAGCATTAATTCATTCAACCTTTATTAATACAGGTTAGTCTCACTGAGTCTAACCTGTATTAATCTGTCTTAAGACAGATAATATAAAGTACATATGCATAAATGTATAAATGCAGGTAGAAAGGTATTTATGAAGCTGCACCAACTTAAATATTTAAACATGGCTCAATGCTGCATTGCTGTCATCACCAGGTCCACGTTCCCTTACTGAGTCAAGGCTGGAAGGTGCAGACACTTGTTACTCAGAGTTTTCAGGATTTTAGAGACTGATCGGGCCTGCAACACTCCACACAGATGGACAGGTCACAGCTTGGGGAACCCTCAGGGGATTGTGCCAATTTCTGGAACCAGGCGACTGAGGTGAGACGTTAACAGGGTCAGCAGCGAAGTCGCTGATAAGAGTCAGTGTGCAAGAAGTGTTTCCAGGCTTAACCCAAAGCTGTAAAGTTAGTCTTGCAGTGACAAGAGGTTTTATCTCTTGTAATTTCCAGGATCTCTTTTTCTACTTGGCTTTCACTAAAATTGTTTCAGCTCCAAACTGGTTTATCTTTTGCCCAGATGTAAACAACGATGAGACACAAAGGAGTGAACAGACCAACAACGAACAACTGGAAACTAACAAGTGAGAGACTGGAACACACTTCACCGACAACAGCCCAGGTGCCAAGGTCATCCTGGGAGTCATCGGAGGGTTGCGTGGCATTCATCAAAACCGTCTGGCATCTTCAGCTGCAGTCCCAAAGACATAACACACAGTTGTACTGTCACGTAAAATGCAGTTTTTTTATTTTTATTTTTATGGGAATAAAGAAAAGAAAATATTTTGACATATCAGAACATTTCAGTAATTTCATAATAGTAATTGCAAACAGCAAGCAACATTATTTATGTTTCAGATATGTCCTAATTAAATAAACACCTTTTAATAATTATGTCTTTTTTTTTTCCAAAAAGATTAAAATAAATCAGTGAACATGCAGAAACCATCAGATATTATTCAGGTCAAAGGAAACATTAAATAATCCAGTTCAGGATGTTTTTTTCATTCAATTTTTATTTATACAGGTTAATCCCATTGAAATACTACCTCAGGTTCATAGCTCATGGTCAGGAGAGCATCTTTCTGCCACAGGATGATTTAATTAAACACTTAGAAAGTAATCATTAGGTGGATATCTACAGCTAAATAACTTTAGGTATCAAACCAACAGTTAATCAGTCTTAGCCAACATAAAAAATGGTTCATACTCTGCCCATTTGAAATTCTGCCTGTCCGTTAACAAAATATCTCAAGAATCACTGGACAGATTTTATTGAAACTTTCAGAAAGTAATCACTGGATGTACATCTATGACTGATTTACCCAAAAATAAAGATGACCATCATATATAATCAACATAAACTTATTAACTATAATTCATTGAGACATTGAGCAAATATTCAACTGATAGTTGGCCTGATATTTAACACATAAAGTATTCTGAGCACAAAAACGTCTAACAAAATCTCACAATATTATGTCATTTAGAAAGTTTGACTCACATAGCTATAAGTTTATCATTTCTCAACAGTCACTACAAGTGGTTTTAGGTTAAATATGTGGCATGAAGCCCTGACAGATGGTGATATGCATTAATTCAATTCATGCTTGGTCTTTAATGAAACACATTTTGTTCTGTAAACTATTATTTCAACTGGACGAAAATATTTCTCTTGATTTCTTGTCCCGAGTGTCCTTCCAACTCTCCTCTATTGATAGTACCAAAAAGTAAAGTTGTTTTCCTTCTCTCTCCTTTAGCTTAGCGTAAGTTGTTCATTTCAGTGGAATATCTGAAACAAAGGTTTTCATTGCATTTTAATCTATTCATAATTAAGAATGTTTCATTATTATTTGTAGCAAGGAACTAGATAAGCTCAGGTTTCAAAAAACGACTGCTTGTGCTATTTGCTAAGAAAGCGTGTTCATCGTCCATGCATTATTAATTTTAATTCATGCTAACAGTTTCTTGAATGCATCTGACTTAAAGGGATGAGTCCAGCAAATGGACTTGCACTCCAAATGTCACGTCTGCAGGCTGTTCCATTTGTTTTGAATGCACTCCAAATGAAAAGCAATTTAAGAGCCCCAACCATTAGAAAGAGCCCTTACCACTGAAGTGCAAACTGAACCTTAATTAGGAAAATGATAATTGCTCAGTGTGTGTGCTCTTTTTCACTTCACAACTGCACGACTATTCTTCTCTTATACCACTCCCCATTGGCAATTTATACACTTCAGCTTGTCTGCATGCAAAATGTCAACACGCCAGAGATTAGATTAAAGCTGGCGTCGGAAAAGAAGACACATCTATCACATCGCAACTGACATAAGATTAACTGTTTGACATTTCTACCTGATGAATCATCACTACAGGATTTGCTCAAGAAAAATCTTCCACAAACAATCTATGATGGAGAAAATAATTAAGTGAACTATCTGTTGTGAATCTAGGTTTTCGACTTTCTTTCTTGAGCAACTTTTGAAGGTTGCGGGCTGGCGTTGATTGTGTTTGTGCTTGAATTCAGAGCCTATTGTGTAAATAACCTTTGAGGCTTGGTCTACACTACTCCAGATTAAAGAAAGGAGACAGATACATTTCATACCTCTTGCTCACATGCAAACAGAACTTTGTTGAAAAGAATCAAATATTTTATGAACAATTTATAAAGCACCAATTCAATTTAACCTTTTTTTTTTTTTTTTGTGCACACCCATAATTTGTGCCATAGAAAGAGAAGGAAAGTGGAACCAGATTTGCTCCATCTTACACACTTTATCTTGAGCAGTTGGATTGTGAACTGAACTGTTAGTGCTATAATAAAAAAAATAAAATAAAAAAAAAAGCATCAAAATAGAAGAAATAGTTTTGTCAGAATCTTAAACAAAGTTAAAACTGTTTTTTCTCAGTGCTTTGAGCATAGACATTTTTCTGATGTCTACAGGGGTGGATGTGGGTGAGTGGTTAGAGTAGTCATCCTCCAATGCAAGAGTTGGGGATTCAATTCCACAAGCAGTCAAATGCCAAAGTGTCCCTGGGCAAGACAGTAAACCCATTGCCTCCGATGTGTGTCCCATCGGTGTAAGAATGTGATAAAGCACTGATTGTTCTTTGTACAGACAGAGTGCTGTATGAATGGGTAAATGAGGGTACATATTAACTTTGAGTATCTTGATAAGATAGAAAGGTACAATACAGCCCTTTTACCATTTGTCCATTTAATTTCATTCAGCTGGAGGGGCCATCTTGACTTGTGAATGTACATCCAGATAGTTGTATCAAAATATGTCTAAAGGTTCATAAGATAGGGACAGCATGGTGGCGCAGTTGGTTGAGCTGCTGCCTCTCAGTTAACAGGTCACCCCAGTTCAAATCCTGGCCAGGGACCCTTCTGGGTGGAGTTTGTATGTTCTCTCCATGCATGCGTGGGTTTTTCCTGGGTACTCCGGTTTCCTCCCACAGACCAAAAACATGCATGTTAGGCTGATTTGTAACTCTAAATTGTCCCTGGGTGTGAATGAATGGTAATGGTTGTTTGTCTCATTTGTCTCTCTGGGTCCCTTTGATGGACTTGCGACCTGTCCTGGGTGTACCCCGCCTCTCGCCCAGTGATGGCTGGACATGGACACCAGTGACCCCTGCGACCCGAAAAGGAAGAAGTGGGTAAAGGAAATGGATGGATGGATGGAAACTTCATAAGATATTTTGCTGACAAAAAAAAAACAAACCCTGTTGTCAACTTTACTATGTGTAGCACTCTGAGTATATGCAGATGATGCCCACTTTCTTCCAATGCAACTTTAACACAGTAGTAGCAGTAAATTAGCGCAGTCATAGTCATTTTTTCATGCGTATTGAGACATGTTCAGTAAGTGGACTGACTTCCCAGTGTTAAAACAATATACTGCCAGAATAACTTACAGTCTGATATGGAAAGATCATGTTTGATCAAACCAAACTACCCGTGTTTTGAGTCTATTCAACAGAGCTGGAACAAACAAGAGCAAGCCTTAACACAGAGAAAGGTCACAGGATCAATAATTCATTTAAGATGCTCCCGGGGATTGACTCTGCAGTCAGCTTGTAATCAGCGGAGGAGATTTATTTTTCTTAACCAACTTTAAATGCACATTCCTTTGCTAGGGATAAAAAAAAAAAGAAAGAAAGAAAGAAAAGAAAAACACAGTGCCACCTCGGTCGATTTTCAGCTCTCTCACAAGGCCACGAGTTTTTTCTGTTTTATTTACCCCTGACCTGGCAAAGAGCAGCTTTTTAATAGCATTTCATCTGCAGACATGGAATGCACTATGGAAACTTGGTGCATAAAAGAAAAAACCCTACAAATATGGATAAATACAACGTTAAAATTGTTTTGACTCTGTAAACGTATTGCACACAAAGTATATGGCACAATGTATTAGTACTGTGCAGCAAGATAAAAAAATGGATTTCTAATATTTGGGCTTTTGAGCAGTGCATTATTTCTCAATGTGAACTAGACAGAGCTTAAAAATAGAACCCAAGTCATGATTTATGTATTTATTATAAGTAAATGTCAGTGAAGGTAAAAAAAAAATTCAGTTAAATGGTGTCATATGGGGCAGCACGGTGGCACAACTGGTAGAGCTGTTGCCTCTCAGTGAGCAGTTCCCCGGTTCAGATCCAGGTCCAGGGGCCTTTCTGGGTGGAGTTTGCATGTTGTCTCCATGCATGCGTGGGTTTTCTCCTGGTACTCCGGTTTCCTCCCACAGACCAAAAACATGCATGTTAGGCTGATTGGTAACTCAAAATTGTGCCTAGGTGTGAGAGAGCGAGCGAATGGTTGTTTGTCTCTATGTGTCCCTGTGATGGACTTGCGACCTGTCCAGGGTGTACCCCGCCCCTCGCACAGTGATTGCTGGAAATTGGCACCAGTGACCCCCGTGACCCAAAATGGAAGAAGTGGGCAAAAGATAATGGATGGATGGTGTCATATGGACAGTTTGATCCATTGTGTACACATTGTATCCATTGTATTGTGTGTTTCTGGGAATTCCACAGCAGACTGGTTTGAAACGCATCAATGAGGTACCATTAAATTCAACAGATCCTGTTGGCTTGCCTCAGACTGATGAAGTCTTTTGGATGAAAGACGAAACGTTTCTTCCAAAAAGATACCAGTCCAGATGACACGATTTAACTTTTTTGTGATTTATTTACCTGTGTGATTGAGCGTACTTACTCTTTTTCATACTTTTCATTGTTTTCAAGCATTTATCAATTAGTCAGCAGGCTACTTGACACATTCAGTTCTAACAGGAGTATGCATGGATTTAAGGCACTTGTTCTCATTTTAAATGAAAGGTTTAATATTCCTTACATGAATGCATATCACACTTTTAATGTGGCATGGTTGTTGGCACCAGAAGGGTTGGTTTGAGTGGGTGACCAAACTGCTGCTCTATTGGGATGTTTAGCATTGATAGAGTTCAAAGAGAATGAACCATTGTCTTTAAATCCTGATGCATGCTCTAAAATCCAGGTAATAAAATACAAATAATAGAAAAAAACTACAGATAATATGTATTTTGCAAGAATATACAGCATTTTCAGATACATTTTCCACATAAAGAATAATCTGCTCATTGTAGGCTACTTGTTTAAGCTGTTCACTCCACTAAACTATCATAGTTGGGTATGTGTTTTAAAATAGAGGTCATGAGCTACTGTGCCAAGATAAAAATGTGTTTTCCCAATAACCAAGAAAATCTGGTGAGACTCAGATGTCACCAGCTTTGAGTGCAGCATTACTTTTGTGAACTGACTTTTTACAGTTAGTAAGGTGCATGCTCAAAGTCAGTATTCTGTGATGCATTGTGGTCTAGATAGTAACGTGCCTACTTCAGTCTGCTGAAGTACACCCAGTCTAAACATTGTGCACACCATACTCTGTTTCAGCTACTCTGTAGTCATTCAGGCAGCTGGCAACATTACACATCTCCTTTACAGCATAAAATAACAATTAAACTATTTTTATATAACAGCCAATAAAAATCCGGTGTAAAAGACATATCTATGAAACTGTTTCAGGTCGTTGTGCTTGATTTTACACGTGCACATTTGTAACTGTAAAAAAGTCAATCTGGAATAGTAAGAAAGTCTCAAAAGGCTCATCCACAGACACGCTGATTCGTGTGCTCGTGTTGAGCCGTCTGCAGCGCATGATTTGTGCACATTCACTCAACAGTTTGTTTGTGCAGAGTATTTGTACTTGAACAATTCGAAATCCGTACATCTGAAAAACTATTTTTGTATTTGTGAATCTTGTGATAGCCTACATTTGTGGATCTTACTGTCAGCAACACATCTTGTGACTACTTCTGAGACTGATTTATCTCCATACAGCTGTGCACTTCTGCGACTTCTGCAAGAAAGTTGAAAACCCTTCAACAGTCTGGACACATTTGGGACACTCTCACTTGACTAACTATTTGTAGCCCACTGAAAACAAATTACTGGGCACCTCTATAAAGTTTGTAACTGACTGTAAAAAGTCAGAGATTCTTTATTGTCATTCACACCTCATGTGGTACATGTGGTGGAGCGAAATTATGTACACAGGGTCCCAGTTACATCCAACAATAACATGTATAAGAAAAACATTAAAAACATCTAAGATATTAACTAAGAAAAACATCAACTAAATATACACTACGCACTCATAACATAAAACATTGAACATCAGCACAAACATGAACATGAGTCTGTGTGAGCGGATGTGCACGCATGAACACATCAACTTTGAAACAGAAAAAAAAAAGCAGAAGGACTTTGAAGGATCTGTCCTTATTCTTAAGTTTTAAATAAAATGTATTTGATATCTTCAAAGTTCAGGCTCAATAATCCAGGTAAAAAAAAAACAACAAAGTTAAATCAGGTCCCCTGGGTGGTTTCTTTATGTTGAAACATTTTGTCTTTTATCCAAAGGACTTCATCAGTCTGAGGAGCCACAAAACACTCAGTCCCAAGTAGCACATTCCCATAGTGGGCCAAGCACACTGATGAAGTCTTCTGAATGAAAGACGAAACGTTTCAACTCAAAGAAACTGTCCAGAGGACTTGACTTAACTTTGTTGGATTTATTTGATATCATATGTCAATAGAAAACAATATACAGTATAGTCAGCTCTTTCTTAATGTTTCCTTTTTATATGTACAGAAAAGCTGTATGGTTGTGATTGACAGTATTTATGTTTGCTGTTTAGTCTTTAAAACATGGTCATTTGTTTACACTGTGTTTTATTAGTTGTAGATTATTTTGGCAATCCTAATATCTCATGCTGTTTTTTTTGTGTTTTGTTTGTTTGTTTGTTTGTTTTGTTTGAATGCAAGTTGAGGGAGTTTCATGCCAAAAACACCTGCCTTAAAAAAAATTAACTATAAAGAAGAAATGTTATTGACAATTACATCAACGAAGTAGTAGAATGGAAATTTGCCTCAGCGTGTCACTCAACTCTTTTCTTTTGTAGCTTGCTTTTAAAACAAATGATTTACGTTGTGGAGACTATAAACAAGTTTGACTGACAATCTAATCAAGCAGTGTGAGTAGAAAGAAAACAGAACAATTTTCTAAATGTGGATGCCGGCTGACACGTAACAAAATAATGACAAGAGGAACATGTTACTTTTGTTGAAGGGGTGTTAGTTCCATGTTTGTCAGTCTGCTCACGCTCCCTGCGCTCAACATTCCCTTTCGTAGCCGGCAAATACCTGCCCATAGAAATGTAGCTGCAAACATGTTGGCAAAGGAACTCTTAGTCCACTATTTCCTCTTTATGCTTTTGCTAAATCAGATTTCAAATTGCAATTATCTGCCAAGGCAGTTCATGACAGAGTAACATGCCGTAACTGCTCATTTATTAAGAATGGAGAGTCATTTGTTGCCATTGTGTATGTTTTGGAAGAAGGGATGGCCACGGGGAGTTCCACAGGCGTTCTGCTTTGTCAGTAAAGGCCCGGATGAATGATTAGTGCTTTCCAGTAACTAGTTCCAAAGAGAGTGTTTAAAGCCAGAATGTAAGCACATTTCTGAGCCGGATCTGCTCAGTAATGAGTCGGAACTCTGCGATTAGTCAAATCCTTCACAATTGGCTCTATTTGTGTTTGGAAAACAGACGTCTTTCATTTGCCCGTGGAAGTTTTTCCCAGAGAAAAAAAAAAAAACAAGAACATGTATTTGGCAAATGGATTCCTAATATCAGTGGTAGACTGGCTGGAGCATTTGCTTTGAGCTAACCTTAGTTAGTTTGATGTGTCACAATGAAACGCTTCCCTTTTCTCCTCCTGAGCCACAGTGTGTTTACAAATCACAGAATTGTTTCTGATACGGACTGGAATAGCACGTTTCCACACTGGCTGCAAGCAGATTAATGCAGCTAAGACTAATTGCTGGAGTTATATTGACTCTATGCATGAGGGAATTCAAATCACTTTTAAGTTCCGTCTCTGTCGGATTGGAGCCATTGCTTGAGACAAGCTTGGGTGTTTATGGGGCTTCATTTAGTTTGGAGTAAGACTGCAGTGCTACTATCAATGGATTAAGGGCCTGTGTGTAAATGTATTTGTGGAATTCTGCTGACTGCTTTGGAAAATAGCAGATAGGGAAAGTAAATAACAAATAGCGTTCCTATTTTAGGACTCACTGTAAAAAGTCCACTTAAGCCAAATACAAATGAAAGGCCTAGCATTCCTTAAAGAAATGCATATAACCTGCCATATTTATGATAGAGTTCTTTATTTGTTTTTAAAAAAAATCACAACTAGACCCACCCCCACCATGGCACTGTGGGGTTCTGGGCATTTCTTTCAGAGGCATGCTGTGACACCCACAATGTGAGGCACAACGTTGCCCAACGTACGTCATTTCATCAACAGTCAGACCCATTTTTTCCGGCGTATAAGTCACACTTTTTTGCATAGATTTGCCAGTCCTGCGACTTAAATATGTTTTTTTTTGTTTGTTTTCCAGTATTTATAACACAATTTTTGACTGACACTTTAAATGGCAGATGTTGCCTTGACCTCTGTCTGTCTGATAACAGTGTTGTAATGTAACAAAGTAGAAATACTTTGTTACTGTACTTAAGTAGAGTTTGACATATCTTTACTTTACTTCGTTATTTACATTTCTAGCAACTTTCACTTTTACTCCACTACATTTTCTCAATATGTGTACTTTTACTTCAATACATTTCCCTTAACCATCTTAGTTACACGTTCCTACAATATAAAATTAGAAGAAGTCTGATTGGGCAATGCCTGTTTGTTCTCCCAGTCTGTGACTTCACACGGCCCCTTCTCTCTCCCTCACTGACACTCTCACTCACAAACTCAGCCTCTCCCCCACCGCTCGTGTGAAAACTGTGCTTCCTGCTACGAACAAGCTAGATGCAGATATCAATCGTTACAATAGGTCTTTATTGACTCACAGTTGAGCCACTGTAAATTTCTGATAGGTGTGAAAATGACGGTAGCTGCTAAAAAGCTGAGGTTTGGTGTTCTCCAGGACATTAACTGCTTTAAAAAAGCAGGGTATGAAGTTGTCCGGCCACTAGTCTTCCCATTGAAGAACAAGGAGACAGATTTCCAGTTTAGGGTGATTTATTTGCGGTGTTTCTTCTGGTGTTTACACACAGCAGTAAACCAGTAAAGCACAAACAATCTTGAACAACAAGGCTCCGTCAGTGTTGAGAGAGCAAAAAAAAAAAAACCTCCAACTGAGCTCTGCACTTTACACAGTGTGGTGCGTTCATAAGCGTTGGAACAGCCATGTTGCATTCAAGAGCATAGGAACTATTATATTCAGAAAAAAACAAGTCATAACCAAACATAATCTAGCTCAAAACAAACCAACACAACAATGTGAGCTTTCTAACAACTTTGTTAATAAAGGTTAATAAATGTTGAATGAATATACTTCATTAGAATCAGACTTTTTAAAGATCAGTCTTTCATTGTTCAGTTCAAACTATCCAAGTTTTTGTCATTGGATATTGCACCCAGTAAATGTTGTTTTGGAAATTCTAACCATTTACTTTTACTTAATACTCTTACTTTAAGTACATTTTATATGAGAAATTTATTTTGAATACTTAAGTACATTAAATGTCAGATACTTTAAGACTTTTACTTAAGTAATAATTTAAAAGGAGACTTTAACTTTTACCAAAGTAATTTTATGGTAAGATACTTGTACTTTCACAAATGTATCACTTTGAGGTACTTTACACAACACTGTCTGATAAGCAATATAAATAGGCACTTCTTTATATTGGCTTTGGGCAGACTTTGTGACCAGAGCTTCAATGTAACATCCATGTAAGCCTGTTTTCAATTCTGCGCCTCTTGCAAGTGAAAATTATGTTGAACGATCTTCTTGTATCGTCTGAGTGGCTTATTTGATTGAGTTGATGAACGGGTAATTAATTTATCCAACATAAACACCTCTTTCTATATATGTATTATATTTAATTAATCTCTAGTTGATTTTTCTAACTGCAATTTCAAACTTTTTTCCATTTTTGTCACAATTCCCTGCAGAAATGTGAAAATTTCACCGGTGCAAGATGAATAAAGTTCTTCCATTTCTTTTTCCAACAAACAGGTTTGAGACCAAATTTTTAAGCAAAAGCGCAGCACAGTTTGGAGTGCTCAAACGATCAGTCACTATCACAGCATGTTTTAGCTCAATATTTGGAAACTATCTAAAGGTTAGCCATTTTTGTGTTTCTTATGGTCAGTAGGCTGTGGTAGCCATCTTTAATGGTGTTGACTCCAAAAGATCTACTTATTTAATCATGGTTGTTTTCTAAAGTTAATTGACATAAGTAATACATAATTGTTTCAACATATTCACTGTATGGGGGCACTTAATCACTTAGTTTGATAAATGCTTACACATTTTATCTAGGGTTTTGATAATCTATCATAATGCTGTTTGTTTTATTTGATCATGACAGGTGTAAAGGATGAATAATGTTGATTATTACTTGCAAGTATTGTTATGAAATCATGTGAAATGTTATAATGTTTTAACACATTTTACATGCTTTGTTCTCAGAAAAGAAGCTACTTTGATAGACATCAAATCTCTGTAGAGTTCTGGGGGCAGGAAATACTTTTGCACATAAGACAGTCATCAGCATAGTCTAGAAGCTCCAGGACTGTCCAAGACGCCCCCCTTTCAACAGTGAACATCACAGCTGCACGCTTCAGCTCATCGGGAGGTAAACTCCTGCCAGCTACAGTAAATACATCAGGCACTGAAACAGAGCAGGTCAGGTCTGGTTGAAACATTTTAGCTGATGCAACTTGATAAATATAGTTTCCTTGCTTGCAGTGCTAATAAATACCTCCATCTTATTTTATTAAATAACATCTCTCATCCAAATTCCAAAGGAAGCTCTTTCTCAATTAGTTAAACTTCATCTAAATTACTGCGAGTATAAAATAAAATAAATTATGTCCAAATAATAATTTTTTTTTGTTTTAGAAAAGAGAACTAATCCTTGATTAATTCTTATTTGATTAATCAAGTGTAATTATATACTTAAGAGCTACTTCTTCAAACTAGTTGTTATCCAAATTCTTATTCTTTTACTGTTTTTAATTATAATTTTTCTTGATCATATTGTAATTTTAAATAATTATTCTTGTAATAAAACATTAAAGATTAATCACTGCCAGGGCTGCCTGTTGTCACCGATTCTGTTTATAACTTTTATGGACAGAATTACTGTGTGTGTGTGTGTGTGTGTGTGGGGGGGGGGGGTCTGGTTCGGTGGCCTCGGGATTCCAACTCTGCTCTTTGCAGATGATGTGGTCCTGTTGGCGTCATCGTGCTGTAATCTTCACAGCCACGTGTGAAGCGGCTGGGATAAGAATCAGTACCTCCAAATCTGAGGCCAAGGTCCTCAACTGGAAATGGGTGGACTGATCCCTTCAAGTCGAGGGTGAGGTTCTGCCTCAAGTGGAGAAGTTCAAGTATCTCTGGGTTTGTTCACGAGTGTGGGAAGAATGAAACATGAGTTTGACAAACGGATTGGAGCAGCCTCTGTAGTATTGCAGACTCTGTACCAGTCCATTGTGGTGAAGAGGGAGCTGTTTACCGGTAAGTCTACGTTCCTACCCTCGCCTATGGCCACAAGCTCTGGGTAGTAGGGGTTGAACGAGTATATAATTTTTAAACTCGACATTAACATAATAAAACCCAAGATAAATGGAAATAAGATATGCAATTAAGTCACAGGAAAAACTAAACTGTTAGTTATTATTATTAAACTGCAAATGTGAAGAATGCAGCACGTCAAAAACGAAACTTAAACCAAAACTGGTTCTGGGGGATTGGACCCGGTGTTACACCGTACTCTGTGACCTGCAACAGTGCAACACCACCCACTACGGTTATACGTGGTCACATAATATGACGTCACTACGGATACCCGACTTTACATTTTTAACCTCGATAGATGTCCTAGCAATTGATGTGTAGATTACTCGAGTACTCTGTTAATGCCCTACTGGGTAGTGACTGAAATAATGAGATTGTGGATACAGGTGGTTGAAATGAGTTTCCTCCGCAGGATAGCTGGACTCTCCCTTAGAGACAGGGTGAGAAGTTCAGATATCCGGGAGAGACTCGGAGTAGAACCGCAGCTCCTCCACATCGAGAGGAGCCACTTGAGGTGGTTTGGACAGCCGGTAAGGATGCTCCCTGGTTACTTCCCTAGGTATGTGCTTCGGGCATGTCCGACTGGTAGGAGACCCCGGGGAAGACCGAGGACATGACGGAGAGACTACGTTTCTTGGTTGGCCTGGGAATGCCTTGGGGTTCACCCAGAAGAGCTGGAAGAGATGGAAGAGGTCTGGATCTCCCTGCTAAAGCTGCTGGCTCCGTGACCTGACTTCAGACTAAGCAGAAGATGATGGATGGATGGATGGATGGATGGATGGATGGATGGATGGATGGATGGATGGATGGATGGATGGATGGCTGGCTGGCTGGCTGGCTGGCTGGATGGATGGATGGATGGATTTATGGTTGGATGGATGGATGTAATTTTTCCACAGAAGTCCAGTTGAAAAGTTTGAACTTTCACTTGAAGACAATCACAACACATAGGGCAGCAGATCCATGTCAGACTGTATAATACTGAACATTATGTTAAAGAAAGAATTTCAGGGTGCTTCTGATGAGCACTCTCTTTCACAAAATGAAAGAAATTGGATTGTTTTGTCAACTTTTCATCTGTATTAGACATTATGTTTCTTCTATAATCAGGGCAAATTGAAACAAACAAAAACAATTTGGCTCTGTTTGGTTACTCTTCCGAACCAAATTGACATCCAACAAAAACAAAATGCCACCTTCTTTTCATCTGGATTTGGTTGTGTTGTCAGTAAACATGATGAGTGGGTAGAAGGTTAGTCAGAAGGTATGTGTTGCTTTAGTCTACATATATTTATTCCTCTCTGCTGAGGTGTGTTAAATAGAGGAACATTACAGACGAGAGCGAGAGTTGCATTCATTATTATTTTTTTTTGTTCTTTATGCTTTGTTGCTGTTGTTAGGTATACAGGGTTGAAACACACATTTCTGCCCACTCTTCAGCCTAAGGTGTAGTGTAGATTGTAGAAGGCACCCCATGTTCCATTAATGATTTATATTCTCACCTAAACGCTGCATATTTTTAAAGTTTTGCACAAAATGTTGCTGTGAACTGCAAAAAAATTGCTATTAAAAATTAACGTAGTAAAGAAAACTGTTAACATCTGCACACATGATGTGAAAAAGTAAATATTCTGTGAAGTGTGAAAGCTTGCTGACTAGAAATCATTGGTTTACGTTAATTCTGATCCATTCAAGCCTTTGTAAAATCTACCCATGCGGTTTCCAATGACAGAGACCAGTGCAAATAAACACAAAATCAGTTTTATTCTCCAAATATACAGAGCAAAAGCATCATAGATTCACAGACCAGTACAGTTAAAATACAACAAATCGTTTCTTTATTTTATTTTTTTCTTGAATACAGATGGCAGCGGCCTGAAAATGGTGGTAACCCAAAAGCATTTACACAGTCTTTTTTTTACAGTTACTGAATGTTTATGGGATCTGATTTTTACACTTCTAGAAATGACCCGTTTAAATTAAGTACTTTTTTCTGACCTGTGTGATGTATCGTTGGAAAATGGTTTGCACAGAACAACCCAACCAGTCACAGAGGACGCCACTCATTTGGAGGCTTTTTATATGATTCTTACATTTTCCTTTTGTTACTTCACATACTCAACTGTTTACTGATGTGGACTGAAGGTGAACCAAAGTCTGAGGCTTAGCAGCAAAATCTTTTTAATCCAGGCAGTGTATGTTTTTACAGTACTAACAAGGTATTGATTGGCAGGAATTAAAGAAAAAGTGGAGCGAGTAAGACAGAAAGCATTGACACAGATCACTTCAATGTTTCAAGTGGCACCTGCTCCTAATGTGTTCTCCTTATCCTGGACATCAACACCTGTCTTACACACAGACAGACTTAAAAAGCATTGCATTATCCACACTTGCCAGTCAATGGACATAGACTAACTATGTCCTGGTTTGGTATATCATTGTGTGTTTTCTGGCCTTTACAAGCTAAAAAAAAAATTGTATTAATCAGAATATGTTTACTAAAGAGGAAATGTGTAATGTCTACCAAACAATAACCTACTTACAAAGTTCTTAAATGTTCTTGTCCTGTGTACTGGTGTCTTGTCTCATAAGGGCGGCTGTGGCTGAGTGGCTGAGTGGTTAGAGTAGTCATCCTCCAATGCAAGAATTGGATGTTCAAATCCACCAGCAGTCACATGTCGAAGTGTCCCTGGGCAAGACACTGAACCCTTCATTACCTCCGATGTGTGTCCCATCAGTGTATGAATGTGATCTAAAAGAACTGCTTAGTCTATTTAGAATGATTTGTTCAATTAGCTTTGTAGAGATCAAGTAGAGTGCTGTATGAATGGGTAAATGAGCGCACAGATTGTGTTGTAAAGCACTTTGAGAGTTTTGATAAGATAGAAAGGTGCTATATAAGTACAGTCCATTTACCAATTGTCCTTAGCATCCTTGAATAATAGAAAGTATGTCTGCTTTGAAAGGGTGGCTCTGTTTTATCATGGAAGGGCAGCAACCCTTTGTAAGTGTTCAGAGTCAGTGTTTAATCATCTGTTATGTCCTGGCATCTGTGCAGAGCTCGTAGCCAGGCGAACAGGTGCTCACGGGTGAGCAGGTCACACTTTGTCCCTAACACGGGCTTTGATTCTCAAGGACCGGCATGGCCCCCGCATCCTGTCCTGCTCTCATGCCAAAGCTTATTGCCTTCAGGGAAGGGAGGGTGGTTGTCGGGACAGAAGGCTGGCCTATTAAATATTTATCTGTTTGCTGGGCAGTGTGCAGACTCTTTGGACTGGGAAAACATGTTATGTTTGCATCAGTGTGGAATTTGAACTTAATAGAGAAAATGGGGACCTATTGGACAGGTTAGTAAAACTATAGTTTTTTTTTGTTTGTTTGTTTCTTTCTTTTTTATTATTAAGTCAGACCTGCTAAAAGTGTATTGTGATTTTGTGTTCTGGTTAGAACTTTTAAGTTAACTGCTGAATGCTTCTAACATGAAGAAAAAGAAATAAGTTTGTACTCATAAATTTTGAGAAAAACAATAAAAGTGCCACAGACATACTTGACAGTCATCATGGTGCCAAATCCAATATATTGCTGAGCATCTAGGCATGTCTCCGAGGGGCTGACAGTATAATAACCTCTTACTGCATCTCACTTCAAAGTTGTCCCAGCTAAGCTTGTTCTATAGCCCCGTGTGTGCCTGGAGTACAGAACGTCAGTTTTCTCCCGTGAGATCTTGGAGAAAAGAAAACAGCTCGTACAAGCCGTTCATGTAATTTGGGAGAAATAAGCGAGGTTGATGACATTTTTGGAAGGGGAAGGAGAGGGAAAATTATTGTCTCGTCTGTGCAGTTTTGAGACCATGTGTTTGTTGACCTTTCATATCCTGATGCAAAATCTGAATGAGATAGAATTGGGGCAAGGGCTGGAAGAAAAACTATATATATACAGAGGAAACAACAGCATTAGAAATTTATATACAGTCTGCTAGGTGCCGAGCTGGATTACCCACATTGAGACAGAGCTTTTTTTTTCTTAAGCTGTACAATGGGCGCCACTGCATTGATTTTTTTTTTTCCAAAAACACTGCCTTTCAAGTAGAAAACCCCATTCAAATGTCTTGAGTATAATCACAAGTAAAGTGCTTACAACAACATATTGTTTTCATTTTGATAAATTCCATGGTGTTTGCTGAACTCTAAGGGCAGTTTTCTTAATTTCTAGTTGTCGATCATTTCAGTTTACTGAGTGTCACACTCCAAACTGAAAAAAAAAACAGCTTTGATAAATATGATGTTTTGTAATAATCTGCATTGTATATTTCTTTTTGTTTAGTTTGATAACGTGACACATACAATTGCATTTTTTAGATATGTTTTAACATAGGATGTTCCTGAAAACTTCTATTTAGTTTTTAAACAACTGAAAACATCCTAACTGGTCTAGTTCTGTAAAGTATGGCTACAGACACATAAGGCTTTTGAATGCTTGCATCAAAATGTGATTTTGGGCACAACATGAGTGCAGCGGTATGTCTCTTATAAATATTTGCTGTTTTCAAAGTCTGCTTTAACACAGCTGTCAACAACCATACATGACTGTGTCCAGGTAAGATGTCAAATATTAATATTTTTGTTCAATAGTGTATGACTATCTGCTATACTCAAGTTTGCAGTTGAATTCTCAGCATTGGATAATATAAAATGAACTGTCAGGTAATCACTTTGCTTTCTACCATAAAACATCCACAAAGCATGGTTACAATGCTTTTACCAACAAGCAAAATTGAGATCTTCACATGAATTAGGGATGCTTGTTAGGCCATGAGCTAAATCACTTATCCCAGTCTTCACTTTCAGCTAAAAAAAAGCAAATAAAGTCAGTTGTTATATAATAAATCAAATCTCATAAATACCACACAACATGGAGAATGAAGGAAAACATCAATTGAAGAACATTAGCTTGCTATTGTCAGCTACAGTTTGGTGCCCAATGTGGGGCTCGAGGTTGATACAAACATTTCACAGCCCAGTGTGTGTGTGTGTGTGTGTGTTTGGGGGGGGGGATAGCAAAATTATTATTATTTTAATTATTTCTCATGTTTGATAATGATAGCACAATCACAAGTACAGTCAGAATGCTATATGTGCCAGTGTCAACAGTGATACTGACAATAGGAATGGGATGTCCATCCAATGAGCAGTTAAAATGTGATGTATAGGTTTTATTCAGTAGGTATTCTCAAACATTGTTAAACTGTGAAGTTAGAAGGAGAAACTAACAAGTTGTGGGTTTTTCTGCCACATCAGAGCTGTATTTGGTGCTGTAACACCATGGTGGGTGCAGCTCCCCCATCAACAAAAAAGTTTTTTTTCTCTATTAGTCCATGTTTGTGTTCACCCACTTCAAACAGAACCTCAAGGCAGAGTAGATACACGTGTGAAGAGGCGCTCTTGTATTATCCAGAGTCATACATGTGAAAAATCTGAGTCAAAAATTAGATGCTAGAAAATAAATTACAGTCACATATGTACACTGATATTCTTTTATCTCAGAGTGTCAAAGTGAAACAATGACTTGGGGATGCAAAATGAGATCTCAGCTCCTCTTTCTCTGCTCAGCTCTGTGGCTCAGACAGAGTGGAGAATGAGTAAAAAAAATAAAAAAAATAAAAACAACTATTTATATATATCTTTTCAGTGTTTGAGATGTCTGTGGGCACATAAAAAAAATAGTTTTCTTCCACCTTCACAGCAGGTTGAATTTCAACAAGCCAAAGAAAAAAAAAAAAAAGGAAAAACCCAACATGGTTTGATGAGAGGGGGGTACGTGTTGTAAAGATTTTGCTTTTGACAAAGATATGATGGCATGCACATTCATTGTTGTGCTTAGAACTACAAAAGAGCAGCAGGACACTGGCTTGTACTCATTGTCAGACAACTTGTGCTGAGTGCTTTCCTGGAATCTCTTTTTTTTTCTGCATGACAATCTTCAAAAGGCAAATTTAGTCCATGCCAGGGGAGATGATTGCCATACAAAGCCTTGTATCCTTGCCCCTTAAATCCGTGAACAATTCAGCTGCAGAAACCAAGCATTTAAAGTTCACTATTCATCCTCAAGTAGTGTTTGTTGGCAAAAAACCTCTCTGTGGCACATTTGTATTATGAGTGGAAAGAAAGAGGGAGTTAATGAATTAAGCATGAAGGAAATATAAGGCTTCTTGATTCAGTTTTTGGGACATTGAGAAGTTTAAGTAAGTTACATGGTGCATTAAGCTCAGTGGTCCCAGCTTGGTAAGGGCCCCATAAAATAACACTTTTGTAACACTGATCCTCTAGGACTTCCCGTTGGCTGATCCTATAAAAAGTTTTACAATCCTAGCAGCTTGTTACATCCCATCCATACTGCCTTCTGCAAAGGTCAGACATGGGTCTGCATGCGCTTCTGGAGAGGCCGGGTGAGGTCAGAGTTCTGTGAGGAGGACTGGGAATAGTGTGACGAGGAAGAGGCTGATGCCTTGCTGTCTTTGTCAAACTGCACATAGCCGTCAGGCTTACTGTAGCTGCTGATGCTGCTGTCACACTGTGTGTCAATGAATGAACTGGAGTCGCTGAGCGAGCCACGCTGGAACTCCCGCTCACAAAGCTCGATGGAGCTACTGCCCATGCCCAGCACAAAGCGTTGGCTGTAGTCATACAGTCGGTTGGGGCCTGCTCCCAGAGTGGAATAGATGTTGGTGAAGGACATTCCAGTTGGTACCCGTTGCTTGCCGAGGGTACCTGTGTTTGTGGGGTTCCTCACCTCAGCAGTCTGATTGCTGGCCATGGTTGGTGTATGGTGCTCCTTGAAGGTATTGACACTATAATAGCCATTTGTTGGGTCCTGTTCAAGAAACAGACAAGATTGCAATATTAATATGAAAAAGTGTTCACTGTCAGCTCAATATATTAGAAAAAAACAATAAATCAAAGACAGAAAAAGAGATAAAAACTTCACTGGTTTGTTTGAAAAAGTTAAGTCAGGACAAATGTAGGACCGTCCAGAGGACCTGACTTAACTTTTTTAGATTTTTCTACCTGGATTATTGAGCATGCATCAGGTTATTCATTGGTTTGTATTACTTTTCATGATTTCTTCTCAATGCTCGGGTGAAATGAGCATCAAGGAAAAACTGTTAGTAATTGCCATTCAGATTGCTGAACAAATGATGCAACAGTTGGTTGTTTATGCCACAAAGAAAACAACGATGACTCTCATTGCAAGGGTCTTTTGAACCCTGCGCTAATGTCCCTCACTAATTTAGGAAGCCTTGATGATTCATGTTTTCGCATCTATGTGTCACAGTAAAGTTCACTTGCATAGCAGCTTTAATTAGACCTTTACAGACTGTGGAAGCTTCACTTCCATGTCCGCAATGAAACTGCTTTCAGCGTTACAGCTGAGCCACTTGTTTGTCTGACTGCCTGCTGTTGCTAAGGGTCCAGCTGGAGCACGTGCACAATTTTTTTCATCTTCTTTTATGAGCAAATGTGAATGTCAAGCACAGTGAGCGTGGTGGCAAATCCCAAAAGGAGAATGCTTCTAATGGAAGCGACAACCTGAGAGGCTCCTCGTTATGCTTGTCATTATCTGACGGCAGACAGGGAGATTGTTGGCGACTGGCCTTTATCTCTTGTTCGGGCTCCTCTCTGCTCTTGCCTCGTGCACACTGTCATTAACAAGGATAAGAAAAATAAATAAAAAAACCTGTGGCCCTGAGGCAGCAGGTAAGCAGAAAAACAAAAGCGAAAAGCAAACTCCAGGGAGCCAACATCAGCGAGCAAGTGGACAAAAAAAAAAAAAAAAAAAAATGTACAGAACAGAATGTGTCTGTGATAGAAAGATTTGGGCGAGATGTTTGTTTGTGGAGGTTCAGAGAGAACTGAAACAAGTTATTAATAACTCTGACTGAACGTTCAAATAGATAAGTTTCTACAGGGGGCAAAACTTTACAGTTTCTCTGTTAAAAATGTAAAATGACTACAATTTATGTAAACCATTTTCTGAATAGAACTACCTGTATGTTTGGTTGTATGTGTTATTCACTTCATTGGTTTATTACAAGAATTAGAATAAACCAAAATACATAGTTTATGACCTCAACAATTAATGTTGCCCTACTAAATGTGATAAAAGCTATTGGAAGATGTAAATATTCACATTTAGCTTTACCACAGTTGATTTTAACCTTCACTGATTTGGCCAAATACTGCCACTGTCATGTGGAGTTACAGTGGAGGGGTTGCTGCGCTAGTTACTGAGGTCTTCTTTTTATCTTTTTTTTTATAATGAAGTCACACATTTTAATATTTTAATGCCACAGATTTTACTGCTTGTGAATAGCAGTTCCTGTGATGTAAATAAATAAATAAAAACTCCCAGGGATGTGTCATCATCTCATTATTGCTAAATTATGTTTTGGATATTTGGACCAATCAGTCTCCTACATGTTTTCTCGTGAAACTGAGCTCAGTAATATACTTGACAGTATTTTATTATTAAATGTCGGAGGAGAATGCCAGTCTGAGGTCAGATAAACAAGTTCTGAACTTGATTTGCTAAAGTGTTTACATGAAGGCCACTTTGTTTTTCCCGAGTTAACCCCATCTTTGAAAATGTACATAATTATGTGACTAATTGAGCATGCATCAGGATATAATTATGTGAAAAATTGAGATCTCCTTTACCGTACTACTTAATTATATGAGATGTAAAAACAACAACAAGGCCAACCAAAGTGCCCAGAGGACACAGACTAAAATACATAAAGACATTTAGAATAATAATAATAATGTCATCACAATGTCAGCACTGTATGTTTCCATACAATGGCGAAATTAGTCTCTGCATTTAACCCATCCACCACCAGGTGGTGCAGTGGGCAGCTATTGAAAGCGCCCGGGGGACATTTTGGGGATGAGACGTGCTGCCCAGAGACGCCACGTGATGTGCAGTGACTGGGGATCGAACCTGGGACTTTCGGGTCCCAAGCCGGCTGCCCTGCCTCTACACCATCTCGGCCCCCATAGGAAGAAGAAGAAACAATTAAACATCCAGATAAGTAAATAAAAGTACAATAAGGTTAAAATAATTTCACACTGGGTCAAAGGCCAGGGGTTAAATGTTTTTAAAAAAAAAAGATACAACACGGATAAACAGAACAGGACATTTCTAAAGCAGTTATTAACTCAAACACACAACTAATAGTAAAATAAAATGAAAGTTTGTGAATTTTTTACGCATTAAAGAAACAATTATTTGGTGAGAGTAGTGAAAAACATAACTGAAAATGCTAAACTAGGTGAAAAAGACTCAACAGTCAGACATTCGTTTTCTGAGAGAAACTTTCTAAGAAGTTTTGTGTGCTTGTGTCAAATAAAACCAAAGATTCAGCATTCGAGAGGAACAGATGGCCCGCTGCCTTTCAGGACAGGTTTTTAGAAGGTTTTTAGAGTTTAGGTCAAACTTGGAATATAACATTAGCAACATGCATAGCAATCTCAAGCAATAGTACAAAAGATGATCTGTTAACCCTCAAAGTAAGTGTTGAGGATGACTCTCAGCTACGACCACATCAAACTGTAGCTCAGTATCTGTCAATTGATGTTGTAGGCATTTTTTGTGTTGCCTAAGGCTGATCAGCTCTGGTGACCATCTTGAACTGGTTTGACTCTAAATAAATCCTATAATTAGGGTTGGATTATTATGCTACCATAGGCTTAGATTACTAAAGGACAAATTGATCTAATTTCTTTAAATTATTTGCTAAAATTAAATGGTTTTCATTTCATACTATTTCTATCTTATGTGATTATTGACCTGCCATTGTGTATCTGTTCTTCTCAAACCCAGCTGGTCAAAGCAGATGGCCGCTTGTCCTGAGCCTGGTTCTGCCAAAGGTTTCTTCCTCATGAGGGAGTTTATCATTCCCACTGTCGCCTTCATGCTTGCTCAGGATGAGAGTCTGTGATGAAGTTAAATTCAAAGCAGTCTGCTCCATCCATCCATCCATCCATTATCTTTACCCACTTATTCCATTTTGGGTCACGGGGGTCGCTGGTGCCCATGTCCAGCAATCACTGTGCGAGGGGCGGGGTACACCCTGGACGGGTCGTAAGTCCATCACAGGGACACATAGAGACAAACGAGACAAACAACCATTCACTCTCTCACTCACACCTAGGGACAATTAGTTACCAATCAGCCTAACATGCATGTTTTTGGTCTGTGGGAGGAAACCGGAGTACCCGGAGAAAACCCACGCATGCACGGAGAGAACATGCAAACTCCACCCAGAAAGGCCCCTGGACCGGGGTTTGAACCAAGGACCTGCTCGCTGAGAGGCAGCAGCTCTACCAGTTGCACCACCGTGCTGCCCGCAGTCTGCTCCTCAGATACATAATGTTAAATTATTATTTTTATATATGAATGTTTCTGTTCAGTGCATGTGATGACTTCTGTTGTGACTTGGCGCTATATAAATAAACTAAACTGAATTGAATTGTTTGTGATTTTCATCCAGTGATTACTTTCTGAGAGCTTATTAAAACACCATATATTGTTCGGTGAGTTATTTTGCTAACAAGACAAACAAACAAACAAGGTTGACTTCAAAAGTTACTGCTAACATTTTCAGTAAATATCTGCACAACGACACAACACAGAGTTGTGCTCAGAGTGTGTGATGGCTATCTAACAGTTGAATCACACACCCCCTCCCCCCACCCCCACACAGAGGCAGAAACTACATTAACTATGTCTTGATGCATGCTCAATAATGCAGGTCGAAAAATCTAAAAAAGTTAAGTCCTCTGGACGTTCAAAATTGAAAAAATAAATAAAAAATAAATAAATTGTAGAGACATTTCACCTTTCATCCGAAAGACTTCTTCATTCTGAGGAGCTGTATTCAGCTCAGTCTCTCAGATGAAAGACGAAATGTTTCTACAATTTTTTATTTTATTTTTTTTGAACGTCCAGAGGACCTGATTTAACTTTTTTTTAGATACATTAACTGTGTGTTTGCTGGCATGCAATAATTAATACATTTGTAAACAATGTAAACAATAAAGAAGAATAAGAATTTGAAGAGCGCCTCAGAGAATATCAACCTGTAGTACAAATGTCAAATACAAAGAAGAGGGATCATTTTTATTTTAATCTGTAAATCCGTGTGGATCAGATGTCAGCTTTAATTTTCTTAGTGTGTAATGGGGGAACTTAAAGCTATTTTTTTCTGTGTAAATTGATCAATATTTTAGATCTGGAATTGAGGCAGGCAGCAGCACAGATGCTCTGACGTCACTTTTATTACATTCAACAACTCATTTTTTTAGCTGAATATGACAAACTCAGATGTGGCCACTGTGCCATTTAAGTCTGCTGCATAACCTGCAAATAAAATCCAAAAATATTCCTGAGCAGATATCCAAATCTAGCTCTGCACACCATACAGTGAATGTCACGGCTTAAACTCTGGAGGGGTCACATTCATATATTGAGTTTCAGGCTCAAGCTGATCTCTGAGTGTTCGTCACATGCTGATGATGTCACTGCCTATGTGGCAGTGATTTGGTTCAAATAAGCTGCAAACAGATTGAACTGATGCCAACACTGTAACATCATGTGCTTAACTGGATTTGACGGAGCTTGTTATACAAGACTTCCACACTCGTCTCTTTTTAATTATTAATGTTTTTATTTAAATTTTATTTAGCAGTGAAGTTAGGCCAATGTCTTGACCAACTAGGCTTTTTTCTTAAGTCCACTTTTGTTCAAGAGCAAACAGGCGTGCAACAATAAATATAAAATGATATATATATTTTTTGTTGTTGTTTATTTTTTTGTTCTGCTTATTCAACTCTCTCACTCCTTCACTTAGTGACCCCCACCCAGGTCTTAATTTGAGTCGTATGCTGCCAGAACAGGATCCGGGAACTCTTATTTTGACAGGGCACATTTCAGTAACTGTTTACTCGGATCTGGTAACTCTCAGGCTTACTAATAATAACATTATGAACATTTGACTGCCTTTAACGAATAAAACCTGTATTGGATATGTAAACTGAAAACAATTACATAAACACAAGTTTTAAACATAACAGCTACTTGCAAGCTTCATAATATCATATCCAGGGCTTAATTTGTAAACTTACTGATGCCAGAACACAAATAGCAGGTGGTACGGTGGAGTGACCCCGCCGAACCGCCTGCCGGACCACCCGCCTTTGTTTTTTTAATGTGAGCTTTTTTATTTATTATGTCTGAAATGTATGCAGGAGTTCAGACACATCAGCAGTTGTGCATGCTCTGTAGATGTCTGGATACGCTCCTGTGCGAAAAACGTGCACTGTCTGCAGAGCGCACAACTGAAGGTGGATGGAGATGAACATCCCCGCGGGACATGCAGTCTGCGTCTCTGCTGGGCAGAGCGTGTGCATGAGCTGGTGCGTGTAGTGTGGTCGGAACATCCACTCCACAGACTGGGCAACGTCTCCACTCATTGTATTTTTAATAAATAATCAAAATAAAAATGCGCAATGACTTTGGATTTTTAGAGGTGGAGATTTGAGTTGTCTTATCACAGTTGCCAGAACACAGCCTGTCAAAATGAGAGAATTCTCTGATCTTGTTCCGGCAGGATCCGGCTCAAATACTGATCATATCAGAGCTGACCCTTCAAGTAAGCATTTCCACATCTACCCTTAAAAAAATCTCCACTCCTTAATGTAAAGTCATTGGCATAGTAATTAAAAACATAACAATATAATTAAACACCACAACTAAATTGCAGATCAGTTTTACAGTTTAAGTGGGTCATTAATAAAATGTTGATTATTTATTAAAAACACAAGAGAAATGTTCATGTGACGTATGTCATGTTTCAAAACAACAATACCAATTTGTCAAAATAACAGCAATCAAAATAGTCGAAAAGACAGTCCAATTTACTTTTTTTTTTTTTTTAAGTCTTCTCGTACAATTAAACAACCATGAATTGAAGCTCATGAAGGCAGTGGCAATGGAGATAGTACTAGAGTGGGGTGGTGGGGATGCTTGAAAGAAGCTAGCGCAAACATAGATGTTTAACAACCTATTAAAATACACCAGAATGCAGGAAATGGCATCTACTTTATTCAAAATTGTCTGCGGGAGGAACCCCCCACCCACCCACTGCTATTTACATTCCATTTATTACAAATGATGCACTGCCTCCACCCCAGACTTGTGTATCTTCTTGAGCAGCTGTGACTGAGTGGTTAGATCAGTCGTTCTCCGGTGGGAGAGTTGGGGGTTCAATTCCACCAGCAGTCACATGTTGAAGAGTCCCTTGGCAAGACACTGAACCCCTCATT
>NC_056503.1:23408329-23420031 GCF_014905685.2 Nematolebias whitei | reverse complement strand
TGTGTGTGTGTATGGTGTGGTGGTCATTTTGGATTTTGACCTGGCAACCCATTTTTCCAAAGGAAACTTTCCCACGTC
This sequence comes from Nematolebias whitei, assembly GCF_014905685.2. Classification (NCBI taxonomy): domain Eukaryota; kingdom Metazoa; phylum Chordata; class Actinopteri; order Cyprinodontiformes; family Rivulidae; genus Nematolebias; species Nematolebias whitei. The sequence continues at coordinate 23,419,953 of NC_056503.1, read as the reverse complement.
TAGTTAAAGCCACACACCAAAATGAAAGTTAGTACCCAAATTATTTTTCAAGTCATCATGCTCACAACCTGCACTGATGGATGGATGTTATTTCCAATTCACCCTTCGTGTGCAGCAATGGTGGAATAATAGGTCTATTGAATTAAAACGTTATTTATTTATTAAAACATTCTAACAACAACAGCAAAGCTATAATTAAATGCCTTGTCTCTGGAGTTGACTAGCAGATGTTTGTCAACCTGTAAACTACTCAAGCATTGCACCATGCTGCATTCTGGGAAGTGACACCAACTCTGGTATCTATGGTAGGGGATGTAAAGTAGGAAGGAAACAAAATTACAGTAGAAGAGAAATTTATCCTGACCAACTACAGTTAAAATGTTTACCCTTAATATATTTTTTTTTTTCATCATTGGTGCTAGTTTTCCTGTTCACCATTATTCTGTCCCAACGGTAAAAATAAAAAATAAAAAATAAAAAATAAAACACAGAAAGTTGATGGTTCATGTCACATGGTCATTTTCAACTTGACTTTGGACGTTGGTCCATGTCACATGTTTGCTTCATCGCTCTGTCCCTATTGTCTGTGGCTAAGGTCATCCTCCTATTTTTACAGTACAGCAGAGGAACAACTGTATTCTGGAGTAATGAAAGATTTATTTTATTTAAACAACCATTACTACTTTTTGAAGTGACGGAAGAAAAATCAAATCATTTACAATTTTTTTTTACAAAGTTACTGTTGTACAGAAAAAAAGTTTGTAAGCTCAATAATCCAGATAGATAACAACAAAAAAGGTTAAATTGTGTCATCTGGACCCGTTTCTTTAAGTTAGAAATATTTCATCCCCCATCCAGAGAACTTCCTCAGTCTATGGCCTGCCAACCAGATCTGTACCAAAGGTAGTTTTCATTGCTGTGTTTCAAGCCATCTACCTGTTGGAATGTCAAAAGTAGGCTTTTAACACATGCAAAACACCCATCCAAAACAATAATGATCCAAAACAAAATGTGATTTAAGCTTATTTGTTGTTTTCTACCTGGATGTTTGAGTTTACAACCCTTTTTCTGAACCACTTAGGCCTTTGTTGTGCTCAGGTTATTTCTGTGAGAAGAAAGTTGGCCAGCTGGCCTAAAACATTTGAATGTTGTACATGATGATTTATTGTTTTGTACGTGTTAAAAGCCTACTTCTGAGATTCCAACAGGAGGTTGGCTTGAAACACAGCAGTGAAGGCTACCCATAGGACATATCTGGTTGGCAGGCCGTAGACTAATGAAATCCTCTGGATGGGGGACTAAACGTTTCTCACTTAAAGAAACTGGTCCAGATGACTCTATTTAACCTGTTTTGTTGTTACTGTTGTATATGTATGTTATTTCATATTAGCAATGTTTAAAGTAATGTTTTTATTGCTGTTAATCCTCCCAGAAAAAAAAAAAAAAAAACTCTATATCTTATTATAAGTCCAAAACTAACTCAGACATTTACACAACTGAAGATGCTTGTTATGAAAACTAGTAGCTGCTCTGAATAGAGCAAGACTGTTTTATTTACTCACATTTTAAACCGAAACAATTTGTTCGATTTTACAGAGTAAATGTCACATAAACTCTGGAGAAATCATGAATCGTATAAATTCTTGAGATAAATCAATGTTATTGTTAATGTTGGTGTTCTACACTAGACCATCACAACACTATGTTCCACAAACTTTAACTTGTCTGTACTCTGACAGTCTCACCAATCTGCTTTGTCTGAATACTTTTTATAACTCAATACGTTTTTTAAACTTCCCTCCACACAGCGAGCTGTGGATCTTCTGTCCAGAACGTTGAACTCATTCAGCAGATAAACTCACACCCACGGCTAACGAGCATCATCCTTTAACAATCCAAGCATCGTGCTGAAACCAGAACTGAAATGCTCTGTATTTACCAACGCCGTCTCTGTAACCACGACGACATGATGAACAAACATTAAAAAACGTCACTCACCCTAAAATAATGATATTATTCAGCAGCACACATTGCTTTCTTTGCTTTATCCACATTATTATATGAAATATCCAACAATGTAAATAAAAGCACAAGGTTAAAAGAAACTGTTTTTTTTTCAGGGAAAACATCTTTTAGCATAATTATGCATCATTGACTTCAAATACTTGTCAAGAATACAAGAATACATAAAGCTTGTATTCTAAAACTATGACATCATTAGATCATAAGTGGGTGGGGGATTCTACTTTATGGAACTGATTTATGTTAAATACTTCATTTACAATCAAACTTTATCCATTCAATAACAATAATGTTGATAAAAGTTATTAAGTTTTCATGTTATTAGAGTTACAGTAGTCCCTTGCTACTTCGCAGTTTGACTTACGCGGACTCGCTCTTTCGTGGTTTTTCAACGATTGTCAACTTTAATATTATTCATGTGATTGAGACTTTATGGGATAAAAGATAAGCCTACACTATAACGCCAGTTAAAATAAGTACACTACCCAGAAGCCAACAGTGCTTCCGGACACTGCTTTCTGCCGAAATGGAGGTAAAGTTTTTCATTGCAAATCTATGCTCTCTATTAAGCTCACAGAACTGGCAGTAAAGTTGCAAATAATCCTGAAGCTCAGTCATCCACGTACCCATCAATCTGGATGGGTGGGGGGTTTCGTCGCTGCAGGGTAGGTCTGCCTAACTGGAACCGAGCTGCTGGTCTGCAGAGCTGGTGAGTAAAATTTTGCTGTACTGTACAGTACATATACATATGTTGTTAAAATTACGTAGGTTTAAGAGTTTAGAACATTGCTACGAGAAGGGTTTTTAAAGCCTTAATATATATAAATACTACAATAAATATAGCATTCCTACTTTGCGGTTTTTCAGCTTTCGCGGGTGTGTTTGGAATGTAACCGCCATGATAATCAAAGGACTACTGTATTACCACAATGACAACCGACATGAGAAGCTAACCGTACAATGCTCTTTGAAGGTAACTGATTTAGTTCAGTTCCTTTTAAACTGTCTAACTCTTCCTTCTTGTCCCAAATTAGTATTTCCTTCAACAAAACTAGGATGATGGCAGAAAAAGGTTCAGCTCAAGTTTTAATGTACACATAGTTTTTTTTTATTTTTATTTTTTTTTATGGAGTGTTGGTCTGTTTTCTGTATATACTCCAGTATGAAGATGCACTACTGTTCCTCTGTTCTGAAGTTCCCAGGTTGAAAAGTTACAAACCTAGGTTTGTCTTATTGCAACAAAAACAACAAATATTAGTAACTCGTTTTGTTGCTATTCCCATATGCCAGTAGTCTTCATGGCTAAATGTGAACTTATTCTTGGTTTAACTTTGCTTCTGCTCATCCATCCATCTAGCAGCAGGAAAGCCACTATCAGCTGTTGGGATTCTCTCTGGTAAGTGTTGCACAAGAATAGTGTAGGATGGATCCTGTTGTGTGAGGTTTGTCATTTTACTTTTATTTTTTGTGTTTGCATTAGTCCTTCACTGTTTGAACCAGTGGCGATTTTAGCCTCTTTTTAGGGGTGCTGAAGCACCCCTAAACTTTAGCTTAGCACCCCTAAAAATTTTAGAAAACCATTTTGTAAGGAAACTCGGTTCTTAAACTTTAGATTCACCAAAATCTTGAATAAATATGGAATGACACGCATTAAACGGGCCAGTAAAATCTATGATTTATTTTTTTACGAGTCGGATGCTGAGCGCCAGCTGTCAATCATTCCAGTAAGCTCCTCATCTAACCAATCGGTGATCGCATTTGTCTCAAAGGGAACGCCCCTTACCTTCAGGCGCTGCATGTTTTTATCTGACTGCGTTGTCGGGGTTTTGTATTACGATCGATTTGCGGTCTGAGCGATTTCATTTAAAAAATATATCATTGGAAAAAATGTCTAAAGTCCAGCGGCCGACCTCATGAGCAGCTGAATTTAACAGTGATCAACAGAAAATACCTCATGTTCACCTGTACAAAGTAACTGCAAGTAAAATCCTCCATTTTCTGTCATAATCACTTCGTATATATATATATATATATATATATATATATATACTATATGGGTAATTAAAGTTTAATGCTAAAGCTAGCTGTGCTTTGTTTTGTGTGTTAATGTAGATATATGTTGCAACTTATTACAGCTCCATTTCATATTGACTAGTGATTTTTTTATCTTAAAGTTAGCTTACACTACATCTCTTAAACTGTGGTGGCTAGCTAGAAATTAAAAAGTTAGGTAGCCTACTTTATGCCACTGCGTTATATGTAGACCTACTAGTGACTTTTTAAAAAAAAGTTTAACCTTAAGCTACATTTGTTTGCCTGTGAATAGAAATTTGATTTGTACTTTAACTTTGATAGGCCCACCTCATGGAGAGTGAACTGAAACAGTGGAACAGCAGAACCCTGACCCATAATTTCTACTTTTCCATAGATGGACATTCGCTCTTTCTTTAAAAAAATAGGCCCACCACAGCCAGGTTCAGGTAAGGGAATATAAAACATCCCCACTGAGCAGCCTAGTAACCCAATATTAAAAAAGCAAACATGTAAATATAATGTTGATGAGTGTAACCTGCCTGTACTTATTGGATTGATAAATTATTGACATTACTTACTGGTTGACACTGACAGCACAAGGAGGAGGAGAGGAGGATAGAGAGCGAGCCCAGGAGAGAGAGCAAGATGAACCAGGTTAGAAATAAAAAACAATCGTCAAGACCATTGCATATATATTTTTTAAACACATTTATGAGGGAGACTCATATTATCTGCACCTTTTTTTCTAATGGCAATTTGCAATGCAATGATGTTTTGCAATGGGCAATCACATATGCAAAGTGACAATACATTCTTTAATTAATTTAGAACTAAGAGCAAAAATACAATTTATCATAGGGTGAAGTGCTTCCTTACCACTTTACCATCACCACTCTTTATCAGAGAATTAAAACCCAAAAAGTGATACAATGTTAGATTTGTCATGCAATATTAATTTATTTTTCACTTATTTTGGACAGTTCTAATCATTATGATTAAGCCCTTCAACAACTTCCTGTGGGAACAATAAAGTTCTGTCTTATTTTTTCTTGTCTTCTCAGTTTATAGACCTTTTGCCTTTGTTTTCTGTGATGGTTCAGAAACAAAACAGAAGTTTAAGAAACAATCATCTGATCCATTGAAATAACTGTTTACTATTGAACTTATATGATCGCCGTGTCATTCAAGCAAAGAGCCATTTTCAGCACTGGGGGCTAAGCACCCCTAAAGGTCAAATCCTAGAATCGCCCCTGGTTTGAACAAAGGCACGTGTGCACCAGGACTTACTCACTAACATTTAAATTACACTCTGCAGCAATGCCAATGCATATGAGGGTGAGAAAATGCCTCAGGAATTGAGAAGAAGTGTGCTGGTGCCCATTTTTTAAGAACAAGGGTGATGCACAAAGTTGTAGCAACTACATGGGAATTAAGTTGAGCCACACGATGAATATCTGGGAGAGAGTTGTGGAAGCAAGACTTAGACGAGAGGTGACTATCTGTGAGCAGCAGTATAGTTTCATGCCAAGAAAGAGCACCACAGATGCTATCTTTGCTTTGAGAATGCTGATGGAGAAGTACAGAGAGTGTCAGAGAGAACTCCATTGTGTCTTTGTGGATTTAGAAAAAGCATATGACAGAGTGTCAAGGGAGGAGGTGTGGTATTGCATGAGGAAATCTGGAGTGGCAGAAAAGTATATTAGACTGGTACAGGACATGTATGAGGACAGCAGGACAGTGGTGAGATATGCTGTAGGAGTCACAGATAGCTTCAAGGTGGAGGTGGGATTGCATCAAGGTTCGGCTCTGAGCCCCTTCTTGTTTGCTCTGGTGATGGACCGACTAACAGATGAGGTCAGGCAAGATTCCCCATGGACGATGATGTTTGCAGATGACATTGTGGTCTGGGGTGAGAACAGGGAACAGGTGGAAGAGAACTTGGAGAGGTGGAGGTATGCACTTGAAAGAAGATGAATGAAAGTCAGCTGTAGTAAGACAGAGTACATGTGTGTGAATGAAAGGGAGGCTGGTGGAACAGTGAGGCTACAAGGAGCAGAGGTCACAAAGGAGCATGACTTCAAGTACTTTGGGTCCACTGTCCAGGAAAATGGGGAATGTGGTAAAGAGGTGAAAAAGAGAGTCCAAGCAGGATGGAGTGGATGGAGAAAAGTTTCAGGAGTGATTTGTGACAAAAAGGTGTCAGCAAAGGTCAAAGGAAAAGTTTACAAGACAATGGTGAGACCAACTATGTTGTATGGCCTGGAGACAGTAGCACTGACAAAAAGACAAGAAAGAACTGGAAGTGGCAGAAATGAATATGCTAAGGTTCTCCTTAGGAGTGACAAGGCTGAATATGATTAGGAATGAGATCATCAGAGGTACAGCACAGGTTGAACAACTGGGAAATAAAGTTAGGGAGGCCAGACTGAGATGGTTTGGAGATGTCAAGAGGAGGGACCATGGATATATTGGTAGAAGGATGTTAGAAATGCAGCTGCCTGGAAAAAGACAAAGAGGAGATATATGAATGCAGGTAGAGAGGACATGGAGGTAGTTGGAGTGAGGACAGAGGATAGACAGAGTGAGGTGGAGGAGGATGACTCGCTGTGGAGACCCATGAAGAGGGAAAAGCCGAAAGAAGAAGAAGCAATGCCAATGCAAATTAACAATGATAGTGCAAAAAATTGTAGTCTGCTAATTAAATTGGATTAATAATTTATTTTTTTCATTGACCCTTTATTTATCCAGGTAGTCTCATTGAGCCACAATAACTCATTTTCAAGAGAGACCTGTTTTAGGGAGCAGATGGGGGGTTAAGGGCCTTGCTCATGGACCCAGAGTGGGGCGAATGAGGGTGGGGGCAAGTGTGGGTGCTTCACTTACCCCACCCACAATTTTTTTGAAGTTGCCAAGGCCGGGGCATGAACCGGCGATCTTCGGATCACAGGCCCACCTCTCTAACCTCTGCGCCACCACTCCCCAAATAAGTATACAATATGTTCTGATATACAGTAGTCCCTCTACTTTGTGGTTTAACTTTCTCGAACTCACTGTTTCGTGGGTTTTCAGAGTAAGACTGTAGAAAGTAATTGTGCAGAAAGTACTGTGCCACACTTATAGGGGGCAGTGCTGCCCCACAGGGACAATGAAGCAGGTGCTGTTGCTGTGCATTCTTCTGTTACACGGGAAGGGGGGTGGGGGGGGGGAGGTAAACGGTACACTTATTTAAATTTGTTTAGACAAAACGGAAGATCATATATTAAAACTAAAGGGTTTTTTCTAAACTTGATTTTCAGCCAAAACAGATAAACAATAGATAAAGGGACCAGAAAGTAAGGCTAAATTGAAATATATGCTTCTATTTTGGGTTCATATTGTGAGCATCCAATTCCAGACGAGTCAGTGTGTCACATGTCACAGAGCTCACCGCACGTCACTGGTCAGACTACAGGTATCCTGCCTCAGAAACAGTGGTTTGGAGAAGAGATGAATCTTGGTTCTGAATTACCGCAAATGGTCACTGTGGTGGCACCAAGGATAAAAAGATCACTCTAGCCAGTGTCGTGAACGTGTGCATTAGTGTTACTCCTGTCAACCTGGTGAAAGAGTACGTATACCTGCACTTGTGATTCAAGGAACCTTGCTGGGAAAACACTGTCTTGACAGTCACCCTTTCTGTCAATGTAAGTGGATTATTTAAAAAAAAATAATCCCACTTAACAAAATCAGCTGAGCAGAGGCCTTAAAGTCTTGTCTCATGTCTCATACATAACTTCTCACAAGGCTGAAATACAGCTGTTCAGATAAACCGTGCCGCTTTTTACATGTTGTTTTCTCCCTCGTTAAGCTGCATATTTTATCTCACATGGTGTCACTGACAGTTTATTAAAAAGTCGGAATGCTAATTAACCAGACGCATAAGAACAGTCAAGGAAAACTAGAATGAACAACAGCCCTGTGCTTTGTGGGATAATGTAATATTCTCCTCTCCTTGTTGTCATTTTGTGTTCATCCTTCACTTTATGTCGCCCAAGCATACAGGAGTGTCCTTGTACACTTTTATTTGCCCAAAGTGATACTTGGATTCACCAACAGACTGGAAAGTCTACTCATACACAGAGATAAATTATTAAGAACCTAATTTATGACTTTTAAGGTAAAAAGTTAGATCTTTTCAAGCATCTCAGCAAACTCTTTACTCCAACCTCAGCAAGATGATATACGTTGTAAATAAAAGCTAAATGCATGGAAGTCTTCAGCCTCTCCTTCATGCATGTACTCATCTGCTAACTTATTTCTTAAAAAAAAAAGAGGAGCTTTGAGTGTTTATTCCTAAAAAAATAGTTGATGCAGTGAGCAATATGTAATCATTAGTGATTTAAATAAAAAGTGGCGTTCCTGCTAGCTGTTTGATTATAATTAAATTACATTCTTCCCCAGGGGAAAGAAAAAAAAAACCTCATTTCTATGTGGTGTGCCACAGTGGGAACCAGTGACACAAAACGACTGAGGGGAGATAGAGGGGCTGACAAATTATAAAACATGTGTAATTTAAATGATGGCTTTAAGGAAAACTGTGGAAAACTGCAGGAAAAATAAAAAACAAATAACACTGAAGAGTTCAAATGTGCAGCAGATGCAACAGGAGTGCTGAAAATGAAGGTGGCAATCCTCCTTCATCTGTTATCTCAGTAAGTCCCAGCTAGAATCAATCGAGTGTCTGTGACAGTCAATAATGTTGGGTTTAAAGGCCGATGAGAGGCAAGGTTCATCTGTAGATGAGGCAGAGGCGTGGGGGCAATCAATGAGCAATAGGCGAGAGCTCGCCACACGCCACCACTCCAACCACGGAGTTTACACATTCACAAGTTTAACTCGTTTCATCTGATTTGCCTGAAAGTCTGCGTCACAACCGATCCAGTGGTCTTCAGAAATATTGTCCAGTTCTTTGGAGGGGTAAAAAAAAAGGAGGCGGTGTCGCATGTCAGAAGGTGATTAAGCACAGAGTTTCGAGAAACAAAACGAGGCTCGAACAAAAGTCGTCAACAAACAAAAAGAGAAAGTGGAAGGAAATTTGCTTGACTGATTTCTACAGAGAGCAGGTAAACATGTCATTTTCACGTTGCTGCACGCCTCCCTGTGTGCTTTGAGTTGCGCTGTAATCTTTATTAAAACAGTCTATCATCTTTATATCACGACGTTCAAAAACAACATGAGCTCCATTAGTTATCCAGGTAAAAAAAAAAAAAAAAAAAGAGCTGCATCCATGTAAACGAGTACACTGGGTATGATGGGTTTTAACATAAAAACGGAAAAGACTATGCCAGGCTAGGTTGATATCAAAAGGATAGGAGACAATAGGAATAGTCATGCTTTTTCTTCTCATGTCAGGGTTTAAACATAATTCCTTCCTGAGAATGAGGAAGCTCCTCGTGGTTCATAGAAAGTTGTGGTTCTGATCTTTAGCTGGAGGGAATACTGGGATCGTGTTGCCTCTGATATGCAAAACCAGCGTTTGGATTTTGAAAAGGGAAACCTTTAAACACAATGTTTGCTCCTTGAAATATCTGCATCCCTAAATCAGTGTGAGTACTGCTTACAGGCAAGCTCTTTTGTTAGCTTTCAAAAATGTGCAGTGATAACATTGACTCATTCTGTTAGTTTAAGGAAGCCTTTCTTTTTCTACACATATATCGAGTCAGGTGTATAGCTTCTTCCAGATGGGCTAAAGTGAAACCAGAAACATGTAAATCCTACAACCAAGAAGCGCTGCCCCACCGAAGCATGCTCCATGAATACCAAGCACTGATAATGAAGTCATTTGTTTGAGAGTTGCCAGGTCTCCCACCAAGGCTGGTATTCATTAGTTAGTCAGTGCCTCAGAAAAGGCAGCTTTCCCTGTGACTCACACCGAATCTAATTAGCATTTAAGCACATTTCACCTGTTTATGAAATGTAAGACCAAATCCTGAAAAGAGTAGTTTGTGCTCACTCCATTTCTTTATTTTCTTTTCTACTCAAAAGCTTCAAAATAATGACAGCTAATGAAAGGATGGTGTTATATTTACTTCTCTAGTTTTGTTAGCGAGGTTGTTTTGCCTGTACGTGCTTTTGTACCATATTCTGTACTCCGTCGAGTGGTTCGAGTTATTTTTTTTTCTTCTGATTTGTAAATGAACAGCGTAGCCAAGCAAAATAAATTAAACAAAACTACAGAGGGGAAATAAATTGAAATGTTATGCCAGAAGTTTTTACAGTGTAAAATGTTTGGAAGCTAAAAAGGAAGAAAAATACTGAGTGCTGTGGCTACCAGATTTCAGTGTGTATCTGTTATACAGTTAGATGCTACTTACCATTGACAGTAAGAGAGACCTCCTTCTCTCCTGCTCCAACACGTGGGACCACAGCCCGACAAACGTATTTTCCAGCGTCCTCTTGTCTCACAGATTTCAGTGTCAGTAGGTTATCATTGCTAAGAACCTGCAGCAGAGAAGTCAGAGATCATCAGATGCAATGACTCCAAGAGAACCTTTGCATTTGCTATGGCAGTGAGGCGGTGCCGAGGGCAGAAATCCAAGGCAGCACACAGACCATTTAATACATTAAAGGGCACCTCTTCTCAATTATTAAAATCCAATTTAGGGTCTGAGCTCAGTGGAGAAAGGCTATGGCCTTTGATGTTGACAAAAGGAAAGGTGGAATGAGTCTACGCTGTGGTTCAAAGCAATGGTTCTCACGTGTGAGAAGGTCATCAAAAGGTTGGAACAAAAAAAAAAGAGTTTTAACGGACCTTTAAGGCGTCAGAGCCATGCTATGAATTACATTCCCATGGTACCAACCAATGGGAGACGTGAAGTTTTCCATTTAGGTGTACCATTTGAATCTGTGATTGTATACTCCTTAAAACCCAGTGGAGCAGTACTCACCACTCCAGAACCCCTTTTCATCCACACGATGGTGAGGGATGGATTTCCTGTCCATGCACAGTTAAATATCGCATCTGATCCGAGATCAACCTGCAGGGATTGGGGTTCTGCAGCCATGCGAGGGCCAACTGTTGCACAAAGAAAAAAAATAAAATTAAAATACTCATATCTCAGTCATCAGAGAGCTCCAACTTTTGGAGTTCTGTGAAAAAATGTCAAACAGCAAACATTCATGCTTCTGTTGAAGGCAACAAAGAAAGCCTGAAAGTTTAGGAGCCACTCACAGTAGACATCGACGTTACGGCTGATGTTGGTGCTGCCGAGAGAGTTGGTGACTTCACAGGAAACGGGTTCCGTGAAGAAGGAGTGGTCCACCAAGACCTCGTACGTGTCTCCCAAGGCCTCTTTAATTATACTTCCTCCTTTGGCCCACCTGATATGAACAGAAGATTAGGACAAAACAAGGAAAAAAATGACCAAAATAAATTTAAAAGGAGCAAAACATAATTCTGATGGTCTAAAAAAGTTAAATCTGGTCCTCTGGACATTCAATAAAAAAAAATAAAGCAAAACATGTCCAGAGGACCAGATTTAACTTTTTTTAGATTTTTCTACCTGGATTATTGAGCATGCATCAGGATA
>NC_056503.1:23400601-23407929 GCF_014905685.2 Nematolebias whitei | reverse complement strand
GTCCTTCATCCCAAGGACTTCATCAGTCCGAGGAGCCACAACAAACTGTCCCACAAGCAGCACACACATAGTGGTCAAACTAGGGGTGCACCGATTGCAGTTTTCTGGCCGATCACAGATCACCGATTTCTAAAAAGTCTGACCTGCCGATTCAGATATTGGACAATACTGATTTTGTTTTATAATCGACACTGTCAGGCGTTATAAGGCCACAATGCACCTTAAATTTTAATCTTATTTTGTTGAAAAACAGACCCTTGAACAATATCCTAGAAATAATACAAACTTGTTTTAACTGGCCATGAGGTAGTGCTCTGAAATATAAATGAATTTCAGACAATTGTTGTTAAAACTTAAGAAATCAGTAAAAGGTTTCTCGTGCATCATGCAGCTCATGTATCGTCCGATTTCTGATTTTCCCAAAGGAAATCGGGGCCGATAAATCAGCCTAAATCGGCCAGCTGATTTATCGTGCACCCCTAATATTCATATATATAAGAGGATCACTTGGCAATATAATATCTATGACATGCTATATATGGTAATTAAACTTTATTTATATCATCTGAGGATTAAAGGCAAATGAAGTAATGTCAATTTTGTTTAAAAAATTGTTTTTACATGTTAAGATGTGTTAGTGCTTAGAGCATAGGTTTAGGATGTCTCAGCTACTACCACTCTAAATGTTAGCTAAATATGTTTAATTTGATCACGTTATAGCTTTCTGTGTGTTGCCTAAAGCTCATTAGGTGTGGCAGTCGTCTTTGACTGTTCACACAAAAGTTCATGACTTGCAGATGTACATAGATCGACCAGAATGGATTTAAAGACTCTTTAAATCCATTCAGTGCTCTATTTTAGACAGTGTTGCTTTGAAAGGGTCATGCCAAATTTGTAATTAATAACATCTCACAATTTGCAGAAACTTTTGTGATTTTAAGGTATATTCCTGGTGGAAGACATCTTATATGAAGACAAGTCCAAAAGTAAATCAATTATAGATGCACATCTCATGCTTTCTGAAGTTTCAAAATTGTTCCTGTGGCTCATGAGGTATTTTGTAAACAGACAAACAAACACAAAGACACTAACACAAACATTGCTCTTTTGCCTTTAACAGTGAGTGATGATCAGGATGAACATAGATTTTGAATTTATCTGCACCGTTTGATCAAGTAATTCTTACAAACAAAGTTGTTTGGGTAGAGAGAAAAGCAAGTTTCAGATGTGCTGCAGTTCATACTGTAAAAAAACCAAACATATCAGAATGATACTATACTGTATAAATAAAGGTTGAATTAATGAAAAGTTTTACTGCAGCACATACTGTAAAGCACATTTCAGATGCACTTCAGAACATACTGTTAAGCATGTATCAGGTGTACTTCAGTGCATATTGTAAAGCATGTATCAGATGTACTTCAGCACATACTGTAAAGCACTTTACATGTGTACTTCAGTGCCTACTGTTAAGCATGTATCAGATGTACTTCAATGCATACTGTAAAGCACATATCAGATGTACTGTAATGCATATTGTAAGGCATGTATCAGATGTACTTCAGTACATACTGTAAAGCACTTTACATGTGTACTTCAGTGCATACTGTTAAGCATGTATCAGTTGTACTTCAGTACATACTGTAAAGCACATATCAGATGTACTGTAGTATTGCAAAGCATGTATCAAATGCACTTCAGTACATACTTTAAAGCACATATCAGATGTACTTCAGTACATACTGTAAAGCACATATCAGATGTACTGCAGTACATACTGTCAAGCACATGTTAGATGTACTTCATTAGGCTACATACTGCAAAGCATGTATGAGATGTACTGTAATACATATTGTAAAGCAAATATCAGATGTACTTCAGTGCATACTGTAAAGAACAGATCAGATGTACTGTAGTACATACTATAAAGCACATATCAAATGTACTTCAGTACATACTGTAAAGCAAATATCAGATGTACTTTAGTACATACTGTAAAGCAAATATCAGATGTACTTTAGTACATACTGTATAGCATGTATCAGATGTATTTCAGTACATACTGTAAACACATATCAGATGCACTGCTGTGCATAAGGTACATAAGTATCTCTTGATGAGATCGCCAGTTCAAGCCCCGGTACCGACAACATAAAAAATGTGGGTGGGGTAGGTGAAGCACCCACACCTGCCCCCACCCTCATTCGCCCCACCCTGGGCCCATGAGCAAGGCCCTTAACCCTCATCTGCTCCCTAAACAGGTCGCTCTTGAAAATGAGTTATTGTGGCTCAATGAGACTACCTTTACCAAAGGCTAAATGAAAAAAAAGCACTTTGTCCTTTGACTTGACTGTTTTTGTTGCATTTCCATGACTAAAGTGATAACGATGGACATGTTGAAGAGCTTATTAATCACAGGAAAACAGTCACGATGCTGAGAGAGATGTGTTAATGACAACAACACAAACAACAAACACTATCAAGATGATGAGTACTGACACAGTCAGACTGCTGACCAGTTTTTCAAACTTCCTTCTTCCTCGTGAAAGCAGAAAAGTTAACTTGTCTCCATCTCTTCTTAGAAATAGAAAACAAAAAGGGCAACACGTTGGAGCATCTCTGTTTCTGAGCAATGAGTAAACCTGCCTGTGAGACTTCTTTCGTTTCATCAGCCTAGTAGGATGTGATGTGGGAAGCGCCGGAGTTAGGGACACAGGTTCATATCAGTTAGTATTTTCAGTTTTCTTGCCAATCTCAGTTTACTGTGACTTTGAAGTTCTCTGGGAGGTTATTTTGGAGTTAGAGCAGCTGCAGATGTATTTGCTGCTAAATAAAAAAAAAAAGAAAAAAGTTTTGCTTCTTTTTTTACTTTCTCTAGCTACCCCCCATGTGAAAGTAAAACAACCATTTATGGATCCTAACTTTGGCTACATATTTGTAAAATTGACCTTTTTTTTTTGCCATTTTTGTGTTAGCTAAAACGATTAGCTGTGTCGGCCATCTTAAATTGGGCTGATTTTAAGTATTTTACAGCAGTAGGGTACAAACAGTAATTACTGGTGAAGAAGTTCATTCAAATCCACACAATCGTTAGACATATTTTGTTAACAAACATAAAAAACTGTTTTTTGAGCAAAAATCTTGCATAAAGTATACAACTGAAAGGACTTGTTTGTGTTGATGCTCAGCTACTCAACATTTCAACTCAGTACCTGTAAAATTATTAGACTCTGAGCTATTTGTGTGTTTCCCAAATTCAGCTGATTGTGGAGGTCATCTTGAATTGTGTTGACTACAAGTTGTCAATGTTTATCTGATAATTACATTCTAAAAGATTTGTGGAAATTCATCTTGTAGTTCACGAGATATTTTGCTAACAGACAACTAAAGTTGACTCCAAAAGTTAATGGCAATGTTTAAAAACAGATCTTGTCTGATGACGATCTGTTCTCCAGCACTTCAGCAACTGAAGTATTCGTTAGGGACAGCTGTCAGCTACCAACATACAACATTTTAGCTCAGTAAACATAAAACAGGCTAAACTATAGCTGTCTTTGTGCTTGCTAAGTTTGCTCAGCTGTGGCAGCCATCTTGAAACCGTTTAACTCAAAATGTTTGCAATAAATGACTTTTGAACGTTCCTTTAAAATCTGTTCAGTGGTTTGTGATATTTTTGAGCAGAGTGGCAAATACCATCCATTTACTGCAGCGGAAAATAAAAACATAAAACACACTGGTCATAATTACCTATACCCCCACACCCTCTGTCTAGTTACAAACAATCTGACCCAAGAGCGTTTTTCCTGCTGAGCCCAGGTTCACATGTGTGTAGTGATGTGTAAGCAGGACTATAAAGTCTAGAAATCACTGAACAGTTTTGCCCCCCCCCCCCTCCCCATCTCTCTGATCTGCTACAATCGTATGTCCCACCACGTTCCCTGAGGTCAGCAGACCAGTTGCTCCTCACAGTTCCAGGAACTCGTCTTAAGCGCAGAGGGGACAGAGCCTTCTCTGTAGCAGGACCAAGACTTTGGAACGAGTTACCTCTGCTTGTCAGACATGACCCCTCCTTCTCGGTCTTCAAGTCCCGTTTAAAAACCCACTACTATTCGGTAGCTTTCAACACAAGATGATCTGTGTTTTGATCCTGTATGCTCCACACTGGTTTGTCGTCATTATCTGCATCGTTGTTATGTCTATATTCTGATTTACTTCATTTTGTATTTTGCTTTGTGTGTTACCTGTTATTCTGTCTGTACAGCACTTTGGTTGGCCTTGTCGCTGTTTAAAGTGCTCTATAAATAAAATGGTATGGTATGGTATAAAGTCATGAGGATGTGTCATTGTTTGCCTCTTAACTTTATTGCCTCACTCTGCTCAAGTCGTCAGGGCTTTAAGGCAGATGTTTGGGCAGCTGGCTGCTCCCCGAGCCGAGTGCTGCCTGGTCAGGGAGCCCTTCACTGAAGCAGCGTGCCGGTCATCCTCGGGGAGCGAGGGAGCTCAGTTGGTGTGCTCTGCTTTGTTTGAAGCTCATGTCTAAACATAGCTAACCTCAGGTAACAAACACCTGCATTCCCTTTGGGAGGTCAGACGAGCTGATTTGAGCTTACTCAATAACCGACTCACTCTACACCCCTGAGGCCAGTTTCAAAAGTTAACAAAGTCCATGCAGTCAAAAGCTGGAAACCCTGTCTTTCTGCAGCTTTAATGAAAGATGGAGGCATCGTGGCTGTATGTGCTAATGCTCTTTGACCAATGTCAGTTTGAGAGAATAGTTTAGTTCTCCAAGACTGACGGGCTAACAGCTAATGTGAATGTGACCATGGTGATGCTTTTAATTCAATTCAATTCAAAAATACTTTATTAATCCCAAAGGGAAATTAAATGTTAATAATTCATTATCCTGGTTCCATTAGAGCTGTTATAGATGCTGATGGCTGTGGGCAGGAAGGATCTCTTTCAGTGGTCTATCTTACAATGGATCTGAAGAAACTGTTTGCAGATGTTGATCCATCTACTTGGACTAGACAGGTTTCTGGGTCTTCTTGGGCAGCAGGACTGTCTGAATGGGCATAACTCCTCCCTGACTGATGGTCCCTCCTCCCAGCAGCTTGTTGAGCTCCATGTCGTTGCGGACAGCCAGCTGCAGGTGCCAGGGATGATTCTGGTCTTCTTGTTGTCACAAGCCGTGTTAACAGTTCAATATCCGGACTCCTTTGTTTTTGCCACTTCTCTTTAAACCTCTGTCTGCTCGTATGGTCAGAAAGCCTGGCAGGAAAATGCTGGAGTTGGGGATATGATCCTGCAGCCATGTCTCAGTGAAACACGTAACACTGCATTACTGGTACTCTGGATGGATCCTTGTTAGGGCTTGGAGTTCATCCAACTTGTTTCCCAGCTGTAGTTGAGGTAAGTCTATTATTTGAGCTTTTGAGATGTGAGTCAGCTGCTCCAGGTTGTAAAAAAAAAATGAACACCTTGTTGTTATGGTTACGTATCATAATAAATGTCCAAAAATTAAAAAAAAATCAATCAGTAAAAATCCTTCCAGCTGCACATCTGATCCCACAGTAAACTATCATCCAAAAAAAAAAAAGTAATTCAGATCCAGAAGAAAGAAGAATTACAGAAAAAAGAGGAATAAAGTGAAAAGAGGAATACAGAAATACTCCAACATCCACCACTTCTGCACCTTGATGCAGAATGATGATTTAACAGATGACGTTAAATGTTGGTGATGATTAAAGCAGCTCTGAAATCAACTTTTTCTTAGAATCCATGAATTGAGGTTCAGTAAACTTCAAGATGTTATTTTACTTGGCTGAAACTGATACTAACTCATTGCTTAGAAGTGAGTCTCCAAAATGTCTGAAAATGTTCAATAAAGTTCTCAATTTCCTTGTTTGAGTCACATAAATTTACAGGATGTTGCTTCAGTTTGGAACACGTTCAAAAATGTTCTGTTCAGTGCTCTGAGATGACTTCAGTTGTGATTTGACACTATATAAGTAAACTGAACTGAACTGAAATTAATTAGAAACACATCAGTAATGCACATTAGTCATGAAAAAGTGGTGCTACCGGCAACATGGTGACTCAGTTGGTAGAGCCGTTCCCTCTCAGCGAGAAGGTCGACAGATTCAATTCTGGCTGGGGAACTTTCTGGGTGAAATTGGTTGTTTTATCCATGCATGTATGGGTTTTCTCCAGATACTCTGGTTTCCTCCTCCAGAACAAAAACATGCATGTTAGGCTGATTGGTAACTCTAAATTGTCCCTAGGTGTGAGTGAGAGAGTGAATGGTTGTTTGTCTCGTTTGTCTCTATATGTCCCTGTGATGGACTGGAGACCTGTCCTGTACCCCGCCTCTTGTGTAGTGTGCTGGATATGGGCACCATTGACCTCCGCAACCCCGAAAGAAAAAAGTGGGCACAGATAATGGATGGATGGATGGCACAAACATGGCTATCTTCATTTCAGGAATGCACTCCCACAGAATAAATCATGATTTCCAGGTTTGGTGTAAAGTTATCTGGGAGAGGGTACCATGGGTGCTAAGGGGGGAATGTGCACAGTGTAGAGTAGAGTTTAACAAGCTATGCACAATGTCCTGACTGTTAAAAACTGTCTGCTCAAGACAAGATCACATGGTTCACTTTAAATTCAGTCGGACAGCGACTGAGCTTCTGTCTGTTTTCTCATAACGTTGAATCCTTAAAAAGTTTCCAACAGTTGTAGCTCAGTGATAAATTACCCTGATAATGGCATAAATTTCACATTGCATTGTCATTATTACATATGCAGATACACATATACATTGTTGTTTTTGTTCTTTCACCCGCTGCCTTCTGCAGGGGTCACTTCAGCGGGTAAACTCACGTAAAATATTTGTTAGTTTGTTTAATGCTGGATGTCCTTACCGTCACAACATGGGTTAAGACCTGCAGCCACCCAAATACAAGATCGTATGCAGCTCCAACATGTGTTATTCTTTTATTTTTATTCAAATTATATTGTTAAATCAAGTGACAATGGCTGTGGCATGTTCCTGCTTTGTTTATGGTCAAGTCTGGCAGGACTTTTATGATATTTTTGCCAAATAGAAAACTAAAATTATGCATATGGAGACAAAAAAAATAAAAAGACAAGAGGATGCAAAAGGAATTATAAAGAGACACAGAACTAGTTTGCTTAAGTGGATTTCAAAAAGCTCTTTTTTTTTTTCCAAGAGATCTTAATGTGCAATTTCAAAGTAAGTAAAGGTAAATATTTAAAAAAGTGTACAAGTCTATATATATATATATATATATATATATATATATATATAT